>NC_060142.1:279351040-279666617 GCF_021461385.2 Schistocerca piceifrons | reverse complement strand
GCCAAGTAAAAATTATTTATAGTTGATGGATCGGAATAAAAGTGGTACAATTCCTACACAATTTAGTTAGCTTCGTCGGAAACAAAGAATCATGCCAATCGGTTCAGTAGATTTGAAGTTACCACACCGCGCGATAAAAAAAAAAACGTCATTCCGAGAAAAATGCGTTTGAAGTTTTGACTACATATAAATTCAATATTATGCAACGTACGTTCAATCTGTTTTTCCCGGTCCATAAACTGGTCCTTCCTCTTACTCATAGAGGGCGTTCTGCTCGATCTCGGTCATCCTCCGCTGCTCAAGAGCCGCTCGTACGGCCGGTGACAAGCGGTTTTCGGCCGCTTGAATTCGGTGGTCGTCCGAATGCTTGGCGAATTGCGTCGAATAGAGTCCCAGCGTGATGTCCATCGTTGTCATGGTCTTCAGATTTGCTGAATACCCTTCGTTGAAGCTGCTCACTGCCAGTAAAGTCGCAATCTCCAAAGTCTTCGGCCCTGAATGCAAAAGCTTAGGGGCTAGCTTCCAAACACACGCGTTCAAACATTCATTTGAATTTTGTGCGTTTCCTCCCAAGCACCGGAAGAATAACTCGTCCTCCGAAAGAAAAAAAAACTGGTGTATGAAAAAGGCCGATTTCAGGAAGGTGCATTTTTTTGTTCAACCACGAATAACAAACATTTCCGTACGTATTCGGAAACCCGTTTCAGGGTTGGATTCTAAACACTTTTATGGATCCAAATACGCAATTTTAAAAAATCGATTTTTATGAACCAAAAGATAGTAAACCACCTCTTAACAGTATTCGCACACACCTGTGTAATACGGTATTTCCCCGTAGATGTCACGACATACAGCCCTATCAGTATAGAAGAAGGCGTTGAGTACTGTGTTCCCAGTAGAGTCGGTCAGGAGAGCTCAGAGACTTCGAAAGTCGATTTAGTCATTCAACAGCGACTTTTCAACCTTTCTAAAGCTGCCCAAACCAGTTTTGGTGATGCGATCGTTAACTGGAAACGAGAAGAAACAACTACAGTTGAACAAAGACCTCGTGTACAGACAGATACCGTCGAGAATTGCGACCGGTGGTTATAGAAAATGGCGTGAAATCAACGGGAGGGATCACCCATGAGTTGCAAAGTGCTACCAGCAGTCCAGCTAGCACAAAGACTGTGCGCAGGGTGTTAAAAGAGAATGGGTACAAAGGTCGAACAGCCCGTCATGAGGCACACATTTCTGTACTCAGTGGAAAGCGACGCTTGAGGCAGCGTGAAGAGAGACGCCACTGGACAGGTAACTGGAAATGGGCGACTGGAAGTGACGATTACGATGAACCCTTTGTGGCACTGAGTTCGAAGGGCTTGGGTTTGCCGAATATCTGGAAAGTTACCTGCCATCATATCTACGTCCAACTACAAAATACGGACGAGGTGGTGTTGTTTTATGGCGGTGTCGTTGGTGGTTTGGGTGTGATTCCTTCACTATGCTTAAGAAAACGCTAAATGCGGAAGGATGCGAACACATTTTACAGCATTGTGTACGAATACTTTCGATATGATGATTGCATCAGCATGACAATACATACAATGCCAAAGCAGCGACTGTGAGGCGATGGTTTGTGGACAGTAACAAAAACATTCATTCTTAAAATACTTATTACTAAAGCGTTGGTTTCGTTTATAGTCGTAGGGGACAACCACTCAATAATTAGCTACCACTATAAAGTCAAAATTTCATTTTGGTTTTAATTTTTGCAGAATATTTAAGTAACGAGCCGAATCACTCGTGTGTCATTGGCTTGGCGCCTAATGACAGCGCAGTTAGACGGTTAGTGCTACTGAACTTCAGCTCCTGGTTACGCCGTAGACAGGATATTCGTTACGGAGCAAAGTTTCTAGAATTTAGGAGTGCGTCCTAAACCAAGACTCTGCGAGCAACTCCTCCGTCCTAACACGCATTGGAAAGCCCAACGGTACCGACCGGCCGCCGTGTCATCCTCAGCCCACAGGCATCACTGGATGCGGATACGGAGGGGCATGTGGACAGCATACCGCTCTACCGGAGTGTGTCAGTTTACGAGACCGGAGCCGCAACTTCTCAATACAGCAAATCCTCAGTTTGCCTAAGAAGGGCACCCCGCTTGGGAACAGCTCTCGGCAGACCGGATGGTCACCCATCCAAGTGCTAGCCCAGCCCGACAGCGCTTGACCTCGATCTGACGGGAACCGGTGTTACCACTGCGGCAAAGTCGTTGGCACCTGGGACCAAGACATTGTGTATTTAAGCGTGGGAAGTGCAATTTGAATTGTGAAATACTAATAAAATTTTCTATCACGTTCGTTAGTGTGCAAGGTCAGAAACAATCTGTAAAGCTTGTAACGATGTAGCGCGGTGCGTTGTGCTGAGAAATAGTTGTTAAGAAAAAAACTTACCTAATTTTTTTCTTAACAATTATTTCTTAGCACAATCTACCCTGTAAAACCCTTACTAGCTTTTCCGACTGTTTCTGACCACCATGCATATGTAAATAACAAGAGAGATTAATGGCTTAACGTGAAAAATCTAGTAGGCGAACGTTTCTGTCCACACAATTTCTGTGGGTAGTTTTCGATCTTACCTGATGAAACGTCAAATGTAAAAAGTCGATGGTATTCCAACAACCCTCTTGATTTTAATTTCAGTAGCAGTGAGCCTTAACCAAATTTGTGAGTAATCCCACTAGTGCAGATGTTCCCAAACTTTTGTTTGTCACGCCCCCCTTCTGCCGAAAAGAAAACTTACGTGCCCCCCCCCCCCCATAAAAATATAGATTTTTATTAATTATCAAGAAACTATTGAAAAATTTGTGATGGTGACGTCATGTAACATGGTGGGCTGTTAATGTATCGCGTCGCAGTTATTACGTCATCAGTCTAGTCTAGTGATTATAAGCCACTCCGAAAGTAAAGAAAGTCCTTGGTAAACAAGAAAAAATATTTGCGACCTTTGCAGATTAGTGGATGCGAGCTATTATTTTAAGTTGAGTGTAGCTTATTACTTTCACTCATTATCAAAAATAGTCACTCAAGTCACGGTGTTAACGAACATCACTGATTTGTACGCCTATAGCGCTCCCCATTGTCATTGCGCATAGGTTGGCATTTATGTCAACGACGACAGTTACCGAACGGCGACAAAGGCCCAGTTCCCAGAACCAGACAAAAAATAAAATATTAGTTTTACGCAATAGTCGTGCAGACTACACAGAACTTTAAAAAAATATGAATAAAATAACTTCCTTACCTTGATTACATTCCCTTGCTGCATACCATTTCTTCACCCGTATACGATTTTAGGACTACTCTTCGCTTGCCATATCTAGGATAAACTTTCGCTGTATCTTCATCCAGAAGAAATACTATTATTAGTTGAAATAACATACCACACGTAACATCAGAATCCAGAAGGATCACACGCAGTATTTATATTTAAATCAGATTCACTATGTTTATTTTATATTGTTTCTTCGAAATAGTTTTCTATAATTTTACAGTATTACCTACATGTAAGGATAATTAGGATGAAAATAACAAGTTCTCTTATAATGTGACGTATTTATTATAAAAATATTATTTCCACAGACATATGGCAAGAAACAAACAAATAAATCAATGTGAAGGATGAGCTTGCATATTTTTTACAAGATTTTGAATTCTTGGCTGAATAGTAGAAACTGCGCAACGTAAATCATTGGCAATACTGAGTTTGCTTCTAAGCTTATTTTTTATTGCCACTACCGCCGAAAATGCTCTTTCGCACAAATAAGTGCTTGAAAATGGTAAACACAGTTTCAGTGCTTGTTCTGCTGTGCTGGGATGCACCGTGAGATATTTCACCCAAAATAAAGGCTTATCCATCTTGTCAAAGTCATACTTCGCTGCAGAATCATTTTTAATTTCTAAGACTTCCTCTTGTAGTCTGACTGGCAACACATCCACGTCAACGTGGAATGGATTCGTCGTTAACCTATAATAAATTTTATCATCACAGCTGTTAGGGAAGTATCGTTCGAATTCATCAGTGAGGTGCTGCAAATGGTTTGATATTTTACTCTTAGTATCAGTATCCTTAAAATCGTTTTGAAATCGGGCTTCTTCCAGGATTCCAAACAATTTGGGAAAGCAGGAATAATTGCAGGCTAAAATTTTACGTTTCCATAGTTGAAACTTATTTGTAAACGCTATGATGGCATCCCGATGAAAAATCGTTTCACTCTGCACCTGGTAATTTCAAATTCAATGTGTTTAAAGATTCGAAAATATCTGACAGATAAACCAATGCAACATGAACACCGGGCTTTCTAAATTCCACATACAATTCAGTTTCTTCGTTATTTTCCACAAACTGCATCACTTCGTCTCGAAGTTCAAATAATCTTCCTAGCATATTTCCTTTTGAGAGCCAGCGTACTTCTGTATGAAGTACTCTTCTTAGAACGAACACTTGTACTAGTTTCGCATTCACGTCATGCACATTTTCCTGGCGTCCAAATTACGAACCCGCCAGTTCATTTGAAGAGTATACAGTCTATTAAAGTCACTGTAATCGCATCACATGGGGATCCGCGGGTTGACAGGGTAATAAAACGGCATTTTTGCAGTTACGCAGTATAAGTGATTATTACTCTGAAGAACATAGCCTACTACGGCTAAAAGTTATAACACGATTACGTTCACTTCATGTGTACAAATGTACGGAATAGTTAATACCTGACTTTTCTGTTTTCCAATTGCCAGAAGTAAGTTGTTTACAAATCTGATATATTAGAATTAACGCATATCGCCTTAGCAATTTTGAGAGTTTCTGTGTTTGACATTCTAAACGTGTCATACTAAACGTGATCTTCAAAAGCTGTATGTTCTAGGATAGGTTATTGAGATAGGATTGCGGGAAGTGTGACGCCAAACGATTGCATTTAGCGCCGTAATCTATCATTAATACCTGCACATTCATTTTTATTAAAATATCGATATTAAAAAGAAATATTAGGTTTATACCACGAACTCCACCCGCCCCCCCCCCCCCCCCCACCCCAGGAGAGCGCTCCACCCAGTTTGGGAACCTCAGCACTAGAGCCTCACGAGCCTCACGGCAATAGCAGTGGACTCTCAGTCTATGTAGTACCGCTATGCTGGGACGGAAACTTCACTCGAAGATCTTTCAGAATTTCACTGTTTTGCTTTATATGTCGTGTGACTAGGGCCTCCCGTTGGTTAGACCGTTCGCCGGGTGCAAGTCATTCGATCTGACGCCACTGCGGCGATTTTCGCGTCGATGGGGATGAAATGATGATGATTAGGACAACACGACACCCAGTCCCTGAGCCGAGAAAATCTCCGACCCAGCCGGGAATCGAACCGGGGCCCTCAGGATTGACATTCTGTCGCGCTGACCACTCAGCTACCGGGGCGCGCAGTGTTTCGCTTTGATCTGGCAGCACACAACTGAGTGCCCTAAACGATCCGCTACTGCAGTGCAAATGGAGACAGTTACGTGCAGTATGTGGTAACAAGACACGGGAATCACAGGCGGACTAACACACTGGTAACTGACTAGAGTCATATTCAGAAGCGACGCGAATGTACAGTAAACATACACACTTCTGTAGAAGAGGTTCGAGGTGAAACACTGCCTTGCGAAACCGGATAAATCTTTTTGGAACAGAATGTACATTTTCGTCTAAGGTAATGATTGATCTTCTCCTTGACAGGAAATAGTTTTTTTCGCCAACTCAGAAAGGAATCGTGAGTGGCCCTACTGAAGGGAAGACAGGCCAGCGTTCGCTCGGAGAGCCACCTAAGAGCGAAGACTCGGATGGACAGGCGCGGAGTGTGTGATATTTATGTGAGCATTAGGTTTGCAGAAGGCGGCCGGACAGGGGAACACGGAGGTTGTCGGCTGGCAGAGGTCCAGCGCGCCGCTGTTCCGCTCCCGCAGACAGGTTCGCCTCTGGCGAGAAGCCCAATGTCGGCCACGGCCACCGCCACCGCCACCACACTGCCAACACCAATGTTTCCCCTCGCCGTCTAGCCCTACAGGGCAGGGCCAGTACAGGTTGCAAGCCCAGCACCCGAAACGTTACACCGTCGTTTCTGAAACTTTCAACTACCACAAAAAAGGCTAGAATGGATATCTCGCGACTAATGAAAATTTGTTCCGGACCCGGACTCGGCCTTCCTGCCTTTCGCAAGCAGTCGCCTCAACCGTTCCGCTTACTGAGAACGCCTAGAGGGTGTCTATTCTGTATCTTTCCGCTATTGTGCCGATAGTTCCGGTACTCAAGAGCACCGAACGGTCTAGTACTCGAATTAGAGCCCCTGCGTTATTCAGTATGCATTTCGGAAGCGATACCGATAGGGTCTAGAGAATCGAAGTTCTGTACTCGGTTCGCGTCGCGCAAGCCAATCAAAAGCAAGGTCACAGATCCGCGCTTGAACACTGCAGGGCGCACAGCGCCACGAACGCAAAGCGGCTAGCAGACGACACAGGCGCGCTATTCTTCCAAGTACCGAAAAGATAGCGTATTTGAGTGTATTCTGCAGATTGTCGTAAATGCCGCATTATGTCATCTCATTTTCATTCACACTGACATCGTGTTTTGTATTTTACGTTTCGGAAAATGAATTAGGAACAGTGTTTAGTACCACATTGTACAAATACATCTATAAAAACATCCAAAAAATTGATTCTGAGAGTTTCAAAGAATAAGAAGAAACAGGTTAGGTTAGGTTAGGTTAGTGGTGTTTAACGTCCCGTCGACAACGAGGTCATTAGAGACGGAGCACAAGCTCAGGTTAGGGAAGGATGGGGAAGGAAATCGGCCGTGCCCTTTCAGAGGAACCATCCCGGCATTTGCCTGAAACGATTTAGGGAAATCAGGGAAAACCTAAATCAGGATGGCTGGAGACGGAATTGAACCGTCGTCCTCCCGAATGCGAGTCCACCTCGCTCGGTAAGAAGAAACAGAATGTGGTTATAACTCGCTCCTAGAGATCCAAATGATTAAGCAGCCCACTTCCCTGCATGATACGTCAACGATTAGGGTCTTAAAAACAAAATTTAAAAAACGCGTTTTCGAGAGCTCCAGCAGTTCGTCGAAGTTTATAACATGCATCTCACGAATGAAAATGTTTCGTATATGGTGCTACAGTCTAAAAATATTACAGCGGAGATCTTTCATCTCTGTCTACTGATGTTGAGGATTCGATCGCTGATAAATACTTGTGACAAGCAAGATTATGAAGATGACTGCTGCTAGTTACATTCCCTGTATTTTAAGTTGTGCTCTTAGATTCCTGTCTAACCGCATACTCGGAAGTCTCTACATATTCGGAAAAAAAATTGTGAATTTTTTCTGACAAGAAAAAATATAAAGTTCACTGTCGGTTGTTTCACTCACAGCAATTTCATCTGCATCAGTTTCATATTTCGTTTTTTAAACGCACAGAAATCACGAAATCATTACTGAGGAAGTGCGCTCTTACATGTAACTAACAACGAATATTGCAGAAAAATCTAAACTTCCTCGAATAACAATGTCTCAGAACGTGTTGCATATATGAAGAGGACAAAAAAAAATTTTTTTTGCACCCATCCGTACGTAAACCCGCGTCTTTTCGTAACCCATTCCCGCGCGCTAACCACTTGGCCACGCCAAACAATTGGTACTCGGGCCTCAATTCTTGTACTATTGCGTAGAGGAACGTAGGCTGACTTCGTTGCCAAACGGCTCTGCGTAAGTTATGTGATAGTTTGGAAGGTTTCCAATATCAGGGTTCACATAATTGCTTTCCACTGTTACTTGAAAGTTGTAAACACGTTTCGATAGTTACTAACTAAACCATTTGTGGGAAAAAGTACACAAAGTCACCAGTAACGTCAGTACACACTCATGTAATATACGTAAGCAGAGCCGATGTCTTGATATTTAATTATCTTTAAACTCTTATTTGCATAAAAGTAACACGTATTTTGAGAGAATATTGACCGAAAACGTTCTTTTTTTTTGGATATAATCATTCACAGTAACAACCTAACCTAACCTAACCATATTTCTCACAAAGGAAAATAATCTATTATGAACTCACTTTCCAACCGGATGCGTCCTCTGGTCATTCTTTAGTACACACTCACTAAATCCAAAGCTAAAACCGCTAAATATGTTTAAAATAACAAATTATAGGTGTACATAGACCACAGCTCACCGATCGACAGGGCCACACCGAAATCCAAAATCTGTCGGTACAATTGTCGTAAAATCGGTGGGAGGACCGTTCGGTAACAAGTCTCAGAAGCTTACTGAATAGGATATTTCGATAAAGAACTTAAAATGACGTCACTGCCGAAACTAACCTACTACACCGATCGGTATGAATGATACAGAATAGGGCCCCAGGGCTGATTCAAACTTCCGTCGTCAGCTACGGTTTCCTTTCATACGAAGCAAGCTGTCGAGTACACCAAGAGCTCAGTGAAGGTGTACAACCCACGGTATCTGGAAGGTGGTGCTCAGACTGAAGGTAGTTCTGTGATGTGGTAGGGGTGTTTTTCGTACCTTGACTTGCGCATAGTCTTTCAGGTTCCCGTGAATATGAAGCAGGATGCTTATTTTGATATTCTCGGTGACTAAGTGTTGCCCTTTCTTCTATATATTCATGATGAGTATGCTGTGGACAGTCTTGTCTTTCATGATGACAACAGCCGTGGTCACACACATACGTTTGGGGTTTGATGGTTATTCTGGCATCTAGTCGCACCTCTAATTGTCCACTAAACTGCCCACCTCGACCCGATAGAAATCTCTGAAACTATTTAGGACAGCGGCTGAAAATTAGCGACTGACATCCCCAAAAATTTCATAGGTGTACGGGATCCAGTTATAAGAATTGGTTCAGCTGGAGATGGCATACCCGAAATAGTTTGTGGACCCACTTCGTCGCAGAACTGAAGCCTTTCAGCGTGTTGTCTCGTGCTGACAATTTTTATTTGTACGGTGTCCTTATACAGGCTGTTTACAAGAAACCTGCCACATATTCGTACAGGAGGTAGCACTAGTCGAAATTAGTAGAAAAGTTGCTTTAATTACACAGGGCGATTCAACATGCAACCCGCCGTGTTACAACTTCCCTCACAAACCACGCGCGAGATTTTCATATTCTCTCACTCGCCACGTGCTAACTACTAGCCCTACAGAAAAAAAATGTACAGGACGTTTCCATAGCAAATTTAATGTAGTTAAATTTCTTACTGGGTACGTTTTCGCTCGAGCCCTTTGTTTTCGAGTTATTCAAGAAAAACGTACAAAAGTGATCTTCAAACGTACCCCCACTCCTACACTCAGCCCCCACTGGTCAGGATTTCTAGTGTGTTGCTCAAGGCACTCCCTCCCATCACTGTACAAATATTTGCGACTGTACGAATTATTTCCCACATTTGACCTTTTCTAGTTTTCACTGACTAGCCTCATTACGCCACCGGCTTCGTCGAGCACTTACAAATTGTAAAATTGACGTTTGTGTAAATTTTACCTAACAATTTTGTGAATTTTAATAGCATTAAATAAATAATTACGTCATTGTATTCGTCAGGCCTTCTGGTTACGAAACTACCGTGCTTGTAAGGCTGAATTTTGGATCGAATTGTAGACGTAATTAGCTCTAGCGTAGCGTTTACAAAAATTTTTAGTTCATTAACAAATGGTTCAAATGGCTCTGAGCACTATGGGACTAAACTGCTGTGGTCATAAGTCCCCTAGAACTTAGAACTACTTAAATCTAACTAACCTAAGGACATCACACACATCGATGCCCGAGGCAGGATTCGAACCTGCGACCGCAGCGGTCGTGCGGTTTCAGACTGTAGCGCCTTTAACCGCTCGGCCACTCCGGCCGGCGTTCATTAACATCCCGAGCACATTTAAAGTAATAATATTAACGAATAGCCAGCTATTCTAGTGGCGTAATATTCCAATCAATACAGATAAGAAAGATCGAATATCGGCAATAGTTCGTGTAGTCGGAAATTTTTGTACAGTGGTAGGAGCGTGTGCCGCGAACAAGATACTGTAAATCTTGACTAGAGAGGGAAGAGTGTTTGGTAGAGGTCCGTTTGACATCCTTCAGCCCTACTTCGTAGTGAATCACATGCACTCTTCCATATACACCTGGAATCATTCGCACTGCGCCACATGCAATGGTCATACAGTTCTGTACCTTGCGCAACACTGTTGATGCGTTGGGTGGGTCACGTGTTGTTCTCTGATAAGAGCACATTCAGTAGCAGTAGTGATTTTGGATGTGCGCTCATGTGGCGACAGATGGGAATACGTAATGCACCCAGGAACACTGTCGAACATGATCGTTTTGGTGGTCCAAGTGCTGTGGTCTGGGGAGGCATGACGTTGCATGGGCGTACTGACTTCCAAATTCCTGAACACTATAGTCACCAGACAACGTTAATTTGAGACACTGTCCTTTCCCATGTGCGTCTTTTCCGGAATACATTCAACACGTAAGTGACTTTCGTGGATGACAATGCACGACAGCGCAGGTGGAGCAGCTCTTGGAACGAGAGATATTCAGCGAATGGACTGGCCTGCCTGTTTCCCCGACTCGAATCCCATCGAGCACGCGTGGGATGCGAAGTCCACCTGTACCAACAACCACCCAGCAGCTCGCGGAGGAACGGAGCGCCCGGCCCCAATTACTCCTTTACAAGCTCGTGGTCAGGATAACAGCACGCTGCACAGCATACATTTCATCCGTGGTGATCACGATGTCCCACCTTTTGTAAAGTCCAAGGCACCATCACAAATCGCGTTGAATTCAGTGTAATTACTGTCTTTGAATAAAAGCCTCATTTCTGTTCCTCTCAGCCGGCCGCTGTGACCGAGCGGTACTTGGCGCTTGAGTCCGGAACCACGCTGCTGCTACGGTCGCAGGTTCGAATCCTGCATCGGGCATGGATGTGTGTGATGCCCTTAGGTTAGTTAGGTTTAAGTAGTTCTAAGTTCTAGAAGACTGATGACCTCAAATGTTACGTCCCATAGTGCTTAGAGCCATTTGAACTATCTGTTCCTCTCAATGTGTAGTTCTTTCTCTATACGGTCCAAGTTTCATCGAACTATGTGAACTGGAAATAACACGTCTGGCGATAGTTACTTTCGTTTTTTAAGTTTTGCGCATCAGTGTATTTCCACTCGGTGTAGTGATTGTAGCTCGCGCTAAATGTGGATAAACGTAAGATAATGTCAATGAGAAATGGGAATCTCTGGAAGATTGTTCCGCAAAACCCTGCATGGGAAATTTAGAGAACCGGTTTTCGGGAAGGCAGTGGGTCAGTTCTTCTGCCACCACCACACAGCCCACGTAGGCCTCATTAGAATAAGATGATAAGTGCATATCCAAGTATACACACAGCCACTTCCCTCCTACAGAATGCGAATGATGCAGGTCCGAAAATCCCTCATTTTTTACTAAGTAGCCCTGCCACGTGCTGTGTTTTATCTTCTTCAGTATTCAGCGTGTAGACGCTAACTGTAGGGGTAATCGAGAGAAACAGTTTGATGTAAAACACTGGCGGTCTATCAAGCCGCCACACTACCTCTAGCTAGCCTACAATAGCTACCGAGGCTATATCGTATGCGCACCCCGCAACATTTTGAATATCCTCTAGTCGTCTTATACCACACCCAAACCTCCAGATTTCAGACATTCAGATCGATACTAAACGTTTTACATCGATAGAGTGTCAACCAAAACACTGATATAGTTTGTGCCAGGCGCTGTCGTTCAAGAGAACTTGCGTAAACTGTAAGTAATAAGTGCCACATGATCCACGGAGCCCAGGACAAGCTGAGCTTCTGTCGCGTGGAGCTCCCATGGCGAAGTCAGTAGAGCATTAGTCCGTCCAACCAACGGTCCAGATTCGAGCCCTGGTCATGCCAGTTTTTGCAGTGTAGTACGAGTACACGTGAAATGTTATGTGGGACAAAATGAACTTGACATTTAAAAGTTCAAAGTTTATAGATGTAGGCAGTACTGCTATCTAGCAGTTAATTCTTCTTCTTCTTCTTCTTCTTCTTTTATTCTTCTGCACGGGTGGTGAAATTGTTTCTTTGTTCTTCTGTTCTGATTGTTTGTACTTATTCAGTGAAACTACAAATGCACTATACAGGTTTGCTACTTTCAAGTAAACGAAGCGAAACCGGACTGCCAATACAACTTGCTATAAACTGCGAACAGTCCTTTTACATATCACGAACATGTTGTCCCATTAACAGTTTCACAGGTTCCACAGTACAAAACCTGGCAAAACCAGGGCCCGAACCCGAGACCGTTGGTACAACAAACTAACGCTCTACCCACTTCGCCAGGAGAGCTCGACGCGACATGTGCTAGCAGTTACGCTCCGTAGGTCATGTGTTACCTTTTACTTGCCGTTTGTGCAAGCACTGCTGCACGGAAGTACATAGCACAAACTATATCGGAGTTTTGATTGATACTCTGTCGATATACAACATTTAGTACCGATCTGGCTGACTGACATCTGAAGGTTTAACCGCCTACAGACGATTTCTTTTTCCTCTACAAACTCTGCTTTTAATACTAAGCACACATTGTTATTGAACTTGCTAATTGTAAAATTCACGTTTCTGTAAGTTTTACCTCAAGATTTGTAAATTCTAACAGTATAAAATTAATAATCATATCGTTTTGATTTTCTAACCTTCTTAGGAGACTACTGTGCCTGTTAGGGATAAACTGATACACAATTGTAAACTTAATTGGTTTCTGCATAATGTTTACAAAAGTCTTCTTACTTTCTTTATCCTCTTAAGAAATTTCAAAAATCTGTTCGACTATGCCGATGGCCTAGGAGGACCGGACGATATTCAAAATCGCGCGCGGCGCGCATAGGCCGTAGCTAAGGTGGCTTTTGCAGGTCAGTTTGAGGCTGTTTGCCGTCTTAATAGACCACAAATGACCTATATCGAGTTGTTAGTCTCGACTTCCTTTAAACCGCTATGGTACGTTGTGATAAAGATACCGATTACCGTGAATGCGTAGATACTAATCAGAGTGTTCAATGTTACACCAGGTTCCGTCTGAAAAGTGGCGCGAAGCGAAGTGGAAACGTTAAATCAAGTGCCGTTAAGTTTTGTCGACAACCATACTTGCATTTGAGTTCGAACAAAGCAGAACGATTGGTCTCCTAGAAATGGGTTTGTCCTAGCGTGACATGCCTGCTGGTTTGCCAGCACAACAATATGTGGTATTTAAAGATGACAAACATGAAACAATAAACACACAAGAAACAATAAACACACAAAAGATACATACCCTGCGAATCATTCGACACCACTTCGATAGACATCGTGCTCTTGAATTGGGGGAAAAAATTATGTAACTACTTATCCATAAGTGGCTGGACGGAGGTCACGCGGATGCTGGACATTACTACGTGACCTCTTGACTTCACGGGCGCCAGTCTTGCCCGCACAGGCCGGCCGGAATAGCCGAGCGGTTCTAGGCGCTTCAATCTGGAACCGCGCGACCGCTACGGTCGCAGGTTCGTATCCTGCCTCGGGCATGGATGTATGTGATGTCCTTAGGTTAGTTAGGTTTAAGTAGTTCTAAATTCTAGGGGACTGATGACCTCAGCTGTTATGTCCCTTAGTGCTCAGAGCAATTTGAACCATTTTGTCCGCACAGCTGGTCCAACACTTTACGACTGGAACGGTTGTGCGGTTCGACGCTGTCTGCTGCTAATCTGCTCTCGTCCGTTGTCACGCGTCTCACTGCATAAGCGTTCACTGTGTGGAAACCCGTAACGCCCTCGATTACTACGGGCATGTGAACGCCATCGCTCCGCACTTCAAAAATCGCTAATAAAACTGACGCGGGAATTTTACGTGCGTCTATCTTTCAGATGCAAAATCTGTGAGTTTGGAACCCCCAGGTGTACCCGACAACTGGTGTTGCAGATCGTCGTCGTTGTCGCAAATCACGATGGAGAGCACGTCCCGTATGATAAGTTTCTGAGCGTTCGCCAAACGGCTTTCAAACCATACCTACGTCCACGTGCGAATGTGTGCCCTTTTACGTTGTGAGGGTATAGAATTTGGCTCAATTAAATTCGGAAAATTCCCCACAAATATTACAGTTGCCAAGTTTTTGGTACGCTCTGCGTTTATAAATGAGCAAGCGTGTCTACAGCTAACTAACTAACTAACTATATATAGAAAGAAATATCCTGACTGACTGACTTACCATCGCCCTGGGCGAACCGCTAAGGGTACAAAGTTG
The DNA here is from genome assembly GCF_021461385.2 of Schistocerca piceifrons. Taxonomy (NCBI): domain Eukaryota; kingdom Metazoa; phylum Arthropoda; class Insecta; order Orthoptera; family Acrididae; genus Schistocerca; species Schistocerca piceifrons. The sequence continues at coordinate 279,652,275 of NC_060142.1, read as the reverse complement.
AAATTTGGTCAGGATGTTGATCTTACATTGTACGAATGGTTGACGAAATTTTTTTCAACTTCACTTCTAAGGGGGTGAAACAGGAGATGAAATGTTTTTTGAAAACATTTTGAAGCTAAAACTACGGAAATTGGTATTTGGTTTCTCGGTCAGAAGTAAAAAACACGTGTTTCAGCAGAAATTCAACCTCTAAAGGAGCAAAATAGTGTGGGAAAGCTTTTTAAATAAATATTAATTAAAATACTACAAAACATTTTTAGAGCTATATCCATGAAAACTGGTATTTGATTTATCGGTTCTAAATAAGAAAAAATGTGTTTAGTGTTTGTGAAAATTCGACACCTAAGGTGGTGAAAGAGTGGATGAACTTTTCGTCCAAATATTTCATTATATAAAAGCATTTTTAAAGGTAAATCACAGAAAATTTTTATTTGACTTCTCGGTTGGAAATAAAAAAAATACGCGTTTCAGTGTGTTTGAAAATATTTCGTCACATTAAAACATTTCTGAAGCTAAATCTATGAAAATTGGTGTTTCACTTCTAAGCTTCTCTGGAAACGACGAAAGCTTCTCTGGAAATATCACCAAAAGAACCCAAAAGGCGGATTAACAAAGACTCTCGACTCCAGTTACCAGAATCGATTTTTGGTCAGCGAGAAAAGTTCAGATGATATTGCAATTTGTGAAGAACATAAAAATTTGGATAAAGACTAATAAAAACAAAACTCTGTGTAGTCTGTACAGTGTACGCGAGGGAACCAGTGAGCGCTAAACTAATTTATTATTATTTCTAAGGCAGACACTACAAAAGACGTAATTTAAGTGTATCTGATACAATTTATTTGTTCAACTGTGTGTTTTATTTTTCATTATTTGTTTGAGATACCGCTGGGGCAGAATGCAGCAGATGGAATTCGTCAGCAGACGTCCTTACGTCATATCAAGTGCTGCATGGAGTTATCAGCGCCGTACGGAATGCCGATGACGGCCTCAGGTCACTGTATTACCAGGGTCGTCAATGAAAACGAAAGGCGATGATATCAATAAAAGTATATATTCAGAACTGTGATCAATCTTTAGTTTTCAGTCTGAGACAAGTATCTGCTCAACTCATGTTTGTACCTATAAATGTCAATAGTGACTTAAAACTGTTGAAAATTATTTGGAAGAGAATAATACTGGAAGAGAATAATATTAGAAAATTATTAACTGATTACGATTTACAGAAGAACGATGTACCCAAAACTGGTGTCATACCTTTAACGTAGCTAGTATGTTGAGATGGGAATCTGCAGTACTCAGAGGAATGTAACAGAAGAAGAGTGCAGACGTTCGAGTTGGAGAAACTACAAAATTTAAAAAGAAGAATAGACTTACTGAGAAGCACTTTAATTATGACTACGCTCATCGATATTCAAGAATTATATCGTGTAGAAAATGACAATCTGCAAGATTTTAATGAATTCAGACAACCACGTTACACGAGGAAACGCTGCAGTGCAGTGATCAAGGCTGAGCAACTGTATAATGTAAACCGAACTGAAGACTGTGCAACCATCTATAATTTATTTCAAGTGGTGCAAATTGCGTGTTTATAACATTCACACCGATGAGGAATCAACGTTGGCTAGAAGTCGGACGAATGCCTTTTTAATGCATCAAGAAGTTATCAAATGCTTAACCATATTAACTTTCAAAAACTTTAAAACCATAGATATTACATTCACGAATTATATAAGAGTGAATTTTTCATAGCAACAACAACAGACAAGACGTCAAGAAATGAAAAGGCGAGAACATACAGTAATAACGATTTTCCCGTCATATTTGAGCGAACAGTAATAAATGTAAAGAGGATTTTCTGGATATTGAATTTACGAGAAATTCTGAATTAACACTAGCAATGAAGAACCAAAAGTCAGAGTACATATAGAGAATCTGCGTCATGTTCACGTAGCACGCTTGCAGCTCAATCTCTAGGAAGAAAGTTGGGGAAACAACGACAAAGAACACACTGGGGGTGTGCTCAACGTTTTAGCGACGACTGACAGCCGGGATTACACACACTCTCAATGTCCATTGTTAGGGTTAGGAAAGAGTGTTTCAATATAGTGCACGAACAAGCGTGCAACGTTGTCAGATCTTCCGCTTCGGAATGATTACTATCGTTATTCATGCTAACATACAGGTCAAGACAGCGTATGTATTCCTCCGCGTTGCCGTTACGTCACAGGATTCCCTTGTCCCGTGGTCCGCCTCGATAGCTGAGTGGTCAGCGCGACCGAATGCCGGGTTCGATTCCCGGCTGGGCCGGAAGATTTTCTCCGCTCAGTGACTGGCTGTTGTGTCGTCATCATCATCATCATCATCATCATCATCATCTCAACCCCATCGACGTGCAGGTCGCCGAATTAGAGTCAACTCAAAAGACTTGCACCAAGCGACCGTCTACCCGATGGGAGGCCCTCGCCACGCATTTCATTTTACTTCCTGTCCCGGGGGAAGTAAACGCGACAACACAGTAGAGACACGCATGATTACAAGGATTCATTTATACTGCACCCTCGCAGTTCACACGCCAACTTACTGGCGCCTTTGACCGGCAGCTGGCCTGTCTTTCTAGGCGGTCTCTGGGATCCGTGCTACGCATGGATTAAGCTCCAGCTGCAGCAAGAAAGTATCCAAATATCCGACCAACAAAGCGGTGAATTTCATATATAATTCGTAAAAAATGAAGAGACTTCTAACCGTAACCTTTAAATTCAATTTTGCACAAGTTGCAAAAACTATGAACAGAGAACAATTTGTTTCTCACCGCCTTTCGGCGGCTTTCTGCGCTTATGTGTCACTGCGAAAACGGACGTAATTCCACTCACTATCACGGCACTCACGAGTGGCGCACGAAATGTATCACAATTTGTGTCGTACATAATTTATGAGTCGCGCTCGGTATCTCATTGAGCATGTCAACAGTAGTAGCAGTAGAGCTTGGAGAAACGAATGAGTTGTGAAATGCCGCTAACTCACGATGCCGTCGCTAGGAGACTAGTGTTTACAACACGGCCGACAATGGACGACTAATAAAGCAGCAACGATTGGCAGCTGTGTTACATTTTCACGAAACGAAAAAGTCCTGTTGCGACTCAGAGGCGCGTTCGACAATAGTTTAATACACGGTGGGCCCCCTGCAAGAGAACCATTCACAGGCTCTATGATCAATTTGTAAGGGAAGGGTCAATACTGGAAGCGAAGCGACCTCGGCCGAAGGCTGTTCGCCGGAGAATACTGAAACGGTACGAGTAGCTCTACGGAGAATAGCCGTACAAGATAACCTCTGCTCAAAAGCTCACTACGGAATACAAGCAGCAGTCTACTGTTTGTCCGCTGGGCAAAAGACAGGGAACAAACGATCGGTTTTCAGACGACGCCCATTTATATTTGGACGGCGTAGTTAACTAAAAGGATGTAAGCCTGTGGGCTACTGAAAACCCGCAAGTGCTTCGTGAACGACATCATACTTCGAGAATTACAGAGTGGGTCGCAATTTCCGGTCACGGACTTACCGGACCTCTTTTCTTAAAAGAAACTGCACAGTGCGCGTCATTTGAGCACGCTTCGCAATAACGAAATTCCAGCGTTGCCCTTCAGCATGCAGTGGTTCATGCAAGATGTTGGATTTCTTATGCGTTTCGACATGCGGGTCATTTCACATATGTATCCAGATCGTTTCAGTACCGGACAAATTAGGCCCCCCAATAGTCCACACCTCAACCTATGTGACTTCTTTCTTAAGGGGTAGCTAAAGGAAATAATTTTCCCGAAATGTCCATACGATTTAAAGGCGTTCAGAGGCCTTATTCCTCAGACTTGCAGTGAAACCAAGGGAGACACGCATCGTAGGGTTATCGCTAACATCAACGACCGTGTGAAGGAAGAAGGAATCAAACAATGGTGAATACACTGAGCGTTTGCTGAGCCAGAACAATTCTCCAAAGGGTGTTTTCCATGGTAATATACAGTGAGGTGACAAATGACATAGGATAGCGATATGCACAAATACAGATCGCGCTACTATAGCGTACATAAGATAAGAAAGGGCAGTGCACTGTCGGAGCTGTCATTTGTTTTCACGTGATTCTTGTGAGAAGGTTTCCACGCAATTATGGCCGCACGACGGGGATTAACATACCTCGAATGCGGAATGGTAGTTGGAGGTATACGCATGGGACATTTCATTTCGGAAATCATTAGGGAATTCAGTATCAGAGATCCACAATGTTAAGAGAGTGCCGAGAATACGAAATTTCAGGCATTACCTCTCATCAAGGACAACGAAGTGGCCGACGGCCTTCACGTAAGAACCGAGAGTACCGGCGTTTGCATAGAGTTATCAGTGTTAACAGACAAGAAATACTGCCTGAAATGACCGCAGAAATAAGTTTGTGGCGTAAGACGAACGCATCAGCTAAGAAAGTAGGGCGAAATTTGGCGTTAATGGGCTACGGCAGCTGACTACCGACGCGAGTGCCTTTGATAAAAGCACGACATCGCTTGCAGCGCCTCTCCTCGGCTCGTGACCGTATAGGTTGGACCCTGACCGACAAAGACCGTGGCTCCGTCAGATGAGTCCCGATTTCAGGTAGTAAGATCTGATGATAGGGTTCGAGTATGGCCAAGGTGGCCGAGCGGTTCTAGGCGCTACAGTCTGGAACCGCGCTTCCGATACAGTCGCAGATTCGAATCCTGTCTCGGGCAGGGATGTGTGTGATGTCCTTAGGTTAGTTAGGTTTAAGTAGTTCTAAGTTCTAGGGGACTGATGACCTCCGAAGTTAAGTCCCATAGTGCTCAGAGCCATTTGAACCATTTTTGTTCGAGTATGGCGCAGACACCCCCCCCCCCCCCTCCCCAAAGCCATGGATCCGAGTTGTCAACAAGGTACTGTGCAAGCTGGTGGTAGCTCCATATGGAGTGGATTGGGTCCTCTGGTGTTCGGCTACTTGGAGACCATTCCCAGCCATTCATGGACTAAATGTTCCGAAACAACTACGGAATTTTTTTGTATGACAAGGCGCTATGTCACCAGACCAAAACTGTTCGCGTTTGGTTCGAAGAACGAACTGGACAGTTAGAGCGAATGATTTGGCTACCCGACACGAACTCCTTCGAACATTTATGGGACATAAGCGAGAGGTCAGTTCGTGCACAAAACCTGGTCAACACTTTCGCAATTATGGACGGCTGTGGACGCAAAATGGTTCAATATTTTTGCAGGGGACTTTTTTCTTTCTTTTTTTAAAAAAATTCTTTATTTCAACAACAACAATAATTATACAACATAACCCACTTCCTTATATGATTAGTGGGTCTTAATTTATTTAAACATCAATTGCAGCAATTCCAATTTAATTAATTGTGAGCTATAGATATAACTAATTACAATGGACAGCTAAATTACTACAAGTATTAGTATTTAGTGTTTGATATCTTAACTAAACTCTACTGCCTGCAGCGTCACAGTTATGTCAGAGATATATATAAACCTACTTTATTGTCTTGCCCATACCAACGTCTTGTTGAGTCCGTACCACACCGAGTTGCTGTACTACGCCGAGAAAAAGAGGCCCGAGACCATATCAGGAGATATCCCGCGACTTTGGTCACCTCAGTGTGTATTCCTTTGAGTCTGTCTTGATAGCAAAGTATTCAGAAACAAAGTGGTGTCATTTCGTGTGTCACCCTGCACAAGACAACATGGACGAGACTGGTGTGGACAGAGAAAGTGCCTGTTCAGTTACATTTGAAACAAGAACTACACGGGTTTAGTTGCTTAGCGTCCCCCCCCCCCCCAAAGTAGAGATACTGCTGGGAAAAATTATCACATATTCCAACTGGAATCCTAGATACCCAACAGAAAGAAAGCTCGGCAACGTGACTCGGCAGCAAGAGGACCGGAGCGAAGAAGTAGTGGCCACGGCCCTGGGGACAGGGCGTAGACCGTGGACAAAGCGCAGGGGAAGAGGACAAAGAATTATAGCAGAAGAGGGGAGGACAAAGGAGGGAACAGCGAAAAATGAGAGGCTGCAGGCGAGGCACAAGTGGCCACAGAGGACGGCGGCCGACATAATTTATTAGCGCTGTTGTTCAGAGGCTGCACAGCCTCGCAGCCGGGAGCCGCCGCCCACGCGGCTGCGCCACTCTTCCACCCCGTCACGGGTACAGTGAAGCCAGGCATGGCACAAGTCTCAAGCAATTCGAGCGCACCAGTCATCTGCATGCCACCTGCCTGCTCCGGCATGCTGTTTGAGCGTGGCGTCAAAAATCGCCGAACTTTGTTTCTTGCCTAACTACAATGCGGTGGCCATGAAGTGTCATTACAACGTACAAGAAAATACTCTATTCGATGAAAAATATCCGGATACGCCTATGAAATGCGGAACAGACCCCCTAGATGTCATGAAAGGCAGACACGCCAGTATAAAAGGGGGTAGAGAGTTGTCAGTAGAGAAGCCCTAAAAGCAAAGGGGTCGGTCAGAAATTTCGAATGTCAACTAGTCATTGGATGTCACCCGAGTAACAGATCCATCAGGGACGTTACAACCCTCCTAAAGCTACCTACGTCGACTAACTGTTGGTGATGGGACTGTGCAGTGGAAACGCGAAGTAAAAATCTTAGCTAAGCCAAGACAGGCAGAGGTCGTGTACGGACAGAGAGTGCCCGTCGAACATTGCCAAGTGTGTCTGTAAAAATATCACATGAAATCAGAGGAAGGAGTCACTCTTGAGTTGCAAAGTACTAACAGCAGTCCATCTAGCACAGTAACAGCGTAGGGAGCTACAGCAGCTCCTCATAAGCCACACATTCCTGCAGTTAGTACTAGGCGACGCTTGAGGTGGTGTAAACAGCGACGCTAGGGGGCGGTAGATAACAAAAACGAGTGACTTGGAGTGACGAATCACGCTATACCGTGTGGCATTCATATGCCGGGTCTTGGCCAGCTACTGCCTGCAGAACTTTACCTGCTATCACGTCTGGTGCCAAAGCAGATTCCATATTAATGAAGACTAGTAACTGTCCAGATACTTCTATATCAGGCAGGGTATTTTCCAGTTTCGTGCAGCTATGAGCCTATAACAATAAAACGCAGTATTCCAGTTTTCTGGAGACGAACAGAATGAACTTTTTCAAAAACTAGTGCGAAAGACGGTGACAACTCCGTTGCATGATTTCAAAACTCATTTGTGAAACGGACACTGACAGACTGATTAGAAATTTACTTCTGCTTTATTTGCGAAGTATATATGCGGAGCGAAGAGACGAATAAAAATTTGTACTAAGCCCTCGATTCGAACCCAGGGCTGCTGTCCACTAGACAAATACGCTAACCACTATGCCACCATGACACAGTGGCTTTGCACAACTTCACTGCCTAGTACAGCACGACTCCCTTCTAAAGTTCGAACTCCGAGTCCCACCTGAGCCAACTTGGCATCGCCCATAAACTCTAACATCATTGCAGACGCCCTCCATCTGCATTGGTATGGGACCTCGGCATCGAACGAAACGGGGTATCCTGTCTGAAGCCGAAGTCAAGGTGCTTTAATCAAATAAAACTATGCGGTTCCAGGGACCTTGAAAAGGGAGGTGTGACAGGGTAGTCCGAGCCGTTGTGCAAAGCCACTGTGCCACGATGGCTTCAGTCTGCATGTGTGTGTAATTACGAATGTCTGAGACTTGAAAAGGTGTCTGGAACCGTATAGTTTCATTTGCTTTACTCATCCATTCCATCTGCGCGCTAAACAACGCCATGAGTTGCAGCAGAATTTGACAACATAGATATTATTGTGACATGCATTTTCTGGTCGTCCCTGGGTGTGCTCTTGCTTTCTTTATTTTCTGCGACAGGGTCGGGTGCTTTGGGCGTGGGTCGAAGGGGGTGAGTAGGAGCTGGTAGATCGGTCTTTCCCCATACGGGTTGCGCTCGGGACCTGTATATCGTAAAGGTGAGAAATTTCCCCGAGACGGCTGGTGTTTCCGACATCAGACGAAGAAAAAGTTCTTTAAGTGCTGCAGTGAAGTTCTCTCATCAGTCTTGCATGATCAGCCCAGATTTGTCTCACAAAACGTTGCACGTGGACGGAAGTTTGACAGTCTTGTATAAGCAGAATGAAGTTTGACAAAGTCGCAAAATACTGACGCGCTAGAACTTTCTGTACATGCAAGACTTACGACAAGTCTATGCATGTAGTCGCACGTCAAATGTCACCGTTCAAACTTAGCCCACCGCCAGTCTATTCTCAGTGACGCTAGAGCTTCCAACTTATTTTAGTGCGAGTAGTGGCGATAGAAAATGGCAGACTTACGAACTGAATGTTTCACTGAGTTCATAGAGCTGTGCCAAAGATTACCTTGCCTCTGGCAAGTAAAATCTAAGGATTACAGCAATCGACACAATGAAAACAAGGCATACGCCGTTTTGGCTAATAAGCACAATGAAATGGATTCTGAAGTAACAAAGGGGTTTGCTGTCACCAAGAAGATCAACTCATTTCGAACACTTTACCACAAAAGAGAATACGAAATTAAAAGCGTCCAAGCTATATGGAGCTGGAACGGAAGAAATGTATAAATAATTCTTGTGGCACTTTCATTTACTTCCCTTCTTGAATGTGGAAGACCAACACCTGAGAAAAACCACGGTCAAACATAGTACATGCTGTAAAGGAAGTCAGTAATAAGAATCACTTTTTATTTTCGTTGCCAACAACCAATATTTATTGCGTCCCTCATACAAAATTTTTTCAGTTTTTAAATGTACTATTTTAAGTATTACGTACACTATAATTTTTTGTATGTTATAGTGAGTTCACAGGATGTTTCCGACAATAATTCATCCCACGTGCGATTCCTGAATGGAACAGAGGAGACAGTTCTGCTCCACTCGATGAGATTCCAGACCGAAGACGAGTGTGGAGACTCCCCGGACATCTCTGGGGGTACCAACCGGCTGCCGCCCGCCGTAAGGCCCGACAACCGGAAGTGACTGTCTGAGAAACCATTTCATTTCTACGCCCAGTCTTGTTCTCTTTAATGGTATCCTGAGCTTACATATCTTGCCCGCCCTCATACGGCGTGTGTTTCTACTGTTTGTCTTCGTGCTTGCCGACCCTACCTTGGCCGCGGTGGTCGCCCCATCTCTCTCCAGTTGAGAACGTTTGAAGGCTTATGGGCAAGTCCCTCCAACAACCTCTGGACTTTGACGATCTAACGCGCCGATTAGACAACATTTGGCACGCTATTCCTCAGGAGAACATCAACAACTCTATCCGTCAATGCCGAGCCGAATAACTGCTTGAAAAAAGATCAGATGTGGACCAACCCGTTATTGACTTGCTCAATATGTGAAGCTCTTTCTGTGTTACAAGCCATCCAATTATTTCCGAAATTTAAATCATTTGTTCGTCTGTACATCTACATCCCATCTAAAAATTTCCATCCCACTCGGATAATTTACACACATCAAAAAAAGTTTTGCAGCACCTAGGTTCCGAGGGTTCCGGAACCTGTACAGAAAAATTGGAGTAGAGATAAACATAAACATCATTTATGCCCTTTTTACTGCTCATGAAAACCACACATTGCATGTTGTACCACCATACAGTGAGACCTTCAGAAATGGTGGTCCAGTATGCTGTACACACCGGTACCTCTATAACCCAGTAGTACGTGCTCTTCGATTGATGCATGCCTGTATTCGTCGTGCCATACTATCCACAAGTTCATCAAGGCACTGTTGGTCCAGATTGTCCCACTCCTCAAGGGCGATTCGGCGCAGACCACTCAAGAGTGGGTAGTGGGTCACGTCGTCCACAAACAGCCTTTTTCAATCTATCCCAGGCGTGTTCAATAGGTTTCATGTTTGGAGAACATGCTGGCCACTCTAGTCGAGCGATGTCCTTATTCTGAAGGAAGTCATTCACAAGATGTGCACAATGGAGGCGCTAATTGTCGTCCATCAAGAAGAATGCCTCGCCAATATGCTGCCGATATGGTTGCACTATCGGTTGGAGGATGGCCTTCACGTATCATACATCCATTAAGGCGCCTTCCATGACCACCAGCGACGTACGTCAGCCTGACTTAATGCCACCCCTAAACAGCAGGGAACCTCCACCTTGCTGCAATCGCTGGACAGTGTGTCTAAGGCGTTCAACCTGACCGGGTTGAATCCATACACGTATCCGGCGATTGTCTGGTTGAAGGCATATGCGACACTCATCGGTGGAGAGAACGTGATGCCAATCCTGAGCGGTCCATTCGGCATGTTGTTTGGCCCAACTGTACCGCGCTGCATGGTGTCGTGGTTGCAAAGATGGACCTCGCCGTGGACGTCGGGAATGAAGCTGCCCATCATGCAGCCTATTGCGGAGTTCGAGTCGTAACACGACGTCCTGTGGCTGCACGAAAAGCGTTATTCAACATGGTGGCGTTGCAGTCAGGGTACCTCCGAGCCATAATCTGTAGGTGGCGGTCATCCACTAGAGTAGTAGTCCTTGGGCAACCTGAGCGAGGCATGTCATCGACAGATCCTGTCTCTCTGTGTCTCCTCCATGTCCGAACAACATCGCTTTAGTTCAGTCCTAGGAGCGTGGACGGTTTCGTTGTTGAGAGCCCTTCCTGGCGCAAAGTAACAATGCGGACGCGATCGAACAGCGGTATTGATCGTCTAGGCATGGTTGAACTACAGACAACACGAGCCGCGTACTTCCTTCCTGATGGAATGACTGGAAATGATCGGCTGCTCATGCACGGTTGTTTACATCTTTGGGCCGGTTTAGTGACATCTCTGAACAGTCAAAGAAACTGTGTCTGTGATACAATATCCACAGTCAACGTCTATCTTCAGGAGTTCTGGGAACCATGGTGATACAAAACTTTTCTTGATGTATGTGTACTTGTGGCGTAACTTTTCTTTCTTACTTAACTTTTTTTTTTAAGAGAGTAGAGTTGAATATGCGAAGTAGCAGTTGTAAAATAAATTCCCCGCCTTCCTTTAAAATCACACACGTATAAATTAGACCACAGACCGGAAGTTTGGTTTGGTTTTGTTTTGCTTTAGGGCGAAAAAACAACTGGGGCCATATGCTGCCAAGTCAAAACTATGTAACACGAAGACAGAGGGGAGTTAAAAATCGACTATACGTCAGTCCCAACTGACACAATAGAAGACAGCTAACAACAGGCACGTGGAAAAAGGGCTAGAAAAGACACCTTATAGAAACGGAGGTCGAAGAGTAAAACTTAAATGGCATTCGCCATATTGCTTTGGCGGATAAAAAGTAAGACGCAGTCGAAATCCCGTGCGTCATTTGGTAAAACGGCCTATAACTCAGACGGCGAACCCAAACGGGAACGTAAAAGGTTAAAAAAATGGACATTCCATCAGGGTATGACGGACAGTTAAAACTTGAGTGTAATGTGTACTAAGTGGTGGGGTAGCGCCACTTAGCAAATTACGATGGCTAAAAAGCCAGTGCTCAGTACGCAGCTGAGTTAAAATAATCCCCTCCCGGCGTGAGGGCCGACAGGAGGTCGTCCAAGCCGCTGGGAGACGCTTAATAAGCCGGAGCTTATTCCCGTGAAGGAAGGACCACTGGCGCTGACAAAGGGACACCACCTCCTGACAGACGGCAACACAGAGATCATCGGAGGAAATATAGGTATTCGCGAGCTGAGGTACGAGGACTGCAGCTTTGGCAGCAGCCTAGTTTCCTGGCAGACCGACATGACCACGAACCCACATAAACATTACAGTGGCTCCACCAATAGTGAGCAAGTGTCAGTTTTCCTGGACCCGCTGCACTAAGGTATGGGCAGTGCACAGCGCACATAGACTTTGAGTGGCACTGAGAGAGTCTGAGCTGAGGACACAATTGAAAAGGCTGTGTCGCCGGATGTACTGCGTGGCCTGATACAAGGTGAAGAGCTCGGCTGTAAATACTGAGGAGTGTGCTGGAAGCCGATATCGAAAGACACGGCTGACAATGACGAAGGCACACCCGACCCCACGGTCAGTCTGGTAGCCATCAGTGTACACAAACGTACTATCGCGAAGTTCCATGCGAAGGTCGTTAAAGTGAAGGCAATAGACCGAGACTGGAGTAGTGTCCTTAGGTAGCGAATGAAGGCCAAGGTTAAAACGGGCCGCTTCACGAAGCCAAGGTGGTGAAGGGTTCAGACCCACCGGGTAAGGTGCAGGTAGTGCGAAGTTAAGCCGCCGTAGCAAGTGCCGAAAGGACTCCAGGAGGTAACAGAGAAGAAGGACGAGCCCCATACTGACGATCAAAGAAGGAGGCATAGGATGGGTGGCTACGCATGGCAGACAAACGGCATACATACCTGCTGCGGAGAAAGTCACAGCAGGACAGGGTTGGCTCAGCAGCTTCAGCTGGGCTGGTGTAAAAGGTGCTGGTGTAAAAAGGTGCCTGTGGCCAAACGGATGCCACGATGGTGGATAATGTTGAGACGGCGTAATAGGGATAGGGGTGCAGACACATACACAAAGCACCTGTAGCCGAGTTTCGAGTGGACAAGGGACCAGTAGAAACGGAGGATGGTGGTTCGATCGGCACCCACTGAGGACACGTAGGACATTGAGGAACTGCGTTCAGTGGGCTGCCAAGTAAGATACATGGGAGGACCAAGAGAGTTTCGTATCGAGCATGAGCCCCAGGAATTTCGTAGTTTCAACGATAGGATGGGCAACAGGCCCAAGGCGTAAATATGGTGAAAGAAACCACTTGCATCTCCAGAAATTCATACAAACAGGTTTCTCAGTGGAAAAGTGAAAGCCACTGTCAATGCTCAAGTAGTAAAGATAATCAAGACACCGCTCAGTGAGACAGGTCCGTGGAGAACTGCAATAGATGCCAAAATCGTCAACACAAAGGGAACCGGAGATGCCTGGTGGGAGACAGGCCAAGATAGGGTTAACGGCGATAGCGAAGAGGACGACAGTCCGGACGGAACCCTGAGGCACAGACTGAAAGTAATTGAAGCGGAATTAGAGGTATTGCACAAAGAGAAGAACAGAAACACACTTTAACAACTTGAAGGACTGGAAATAGTAATTCACCAGTACAGGTTTGATAACTTCCGTAATGTACAAACAGTACATAGGCAGAATGGATTCCTTAAAGATTTCGTGGAACTTTCGTCATATTCATATAAACACAACACGAGTAAAAAGATCGTAGATAACTGATCTAACCACGAATTGTTATCTTTGGAATAGGAGAGAACAGCTTTTTTTTTACTGGCTCTCGGGGACGTGCCCGTACAGGCATCTCAACAGTGTAATGTCAATTATTGCGATAAGAACGTAAGGACGACATATCGTCGAATCCCCAAACGGAGAAAATTTCCGACCCGCCCGGGAATTGAACCCAAGCCCCTTCGTTTAGCAATCCGCTACGCTGACCGCGCAGTTACCGAAGCGGACTGGAGGGAACAGCTGAAAACACTGGTGAACTAGCAGCAATGTGATGGGTCAGAAGTGAGAAGCAAGCATTGGTGATTTGCAAACACGATGACGGCATTTTGCCCAAATAGCAAACAGCTTTATTTGATTATTTCTAATATTCATGTTTAAGTACTTCTGATCGTTGATTTAAACACGGGTAACCAGAGGAGAGTATGACTCTCGTAACGCGCACCTGTGTATTAACATTTCTGTACTGTCCGTTGTTTACAGAGTAAATACAGTTACTGAATGATTGTGTGTGGATGTTCTGGAAAACTGGTGCAGATATACGTCTGGGAGATGTTTTATTAGATTCACCAAACCAATAACTAACAAATAAATGGAAATCGTGCTTTACTTTAACCTCGTATAGTTTTGTGATCGCTTCATATCAGCGAAGTTGCTAAATTTCAGGCAGAATCTGTTATTAGCCGTAACTCCGTAACTAAACATTTGCGGACCGATGTTTATATGAGCTTTTTTCTTTAGTTTTACTTGTAGAGTAACATATTAAATTATTTGCAGATCTTCGTGAATCACCCTGTATATGTGAAGAGAGAGGATTGAATGAAGTACTTTTCCTATTTTCTTACTAAAACGTGACAACAACTTACATTTTATGTTTGTATGCAATAATGTTTTTCTATTACGCTTTTAGCAGATGCCGGCCGATGTGGCCGAGCGGTTCTAGGCGCTTCAGTCTGGAACCGCGCGACCGCTGCGGTCGCAGGTTCGAATCCTGCCTCGGGCATGGATGTGTGTGATGTCCTTAGGTTAGTTAGGTTTAAGTAGTTCTAAGTTCTAGGGGACTGATGACTTCAGCTGTTAAGTTCCATAGTGCTCAGAGGCATTTGAACCATTTTTTTAACAGATGATGAATGCAGTGTAAGTTCTAGTGGCGAAAAGACATTCAGTAGGAGATATAACTACGATTTAGTAGTTTTCAGATTTTTTACTCTTACCTGTACTGTGAGACCTTGCTTCTTGTCAACTACGTCAACTGGCACAACCCTACAGGTTTTGATGAAAGAGTTTGCATGTGACACAAATGGCCGTATCTTTCGATTACGTTGATTAAGAAGCTCACATGTTTTACACCTTAACAGGTTCTTTACTGTCGGACGGACGGACAGACAGACAGACAGACAGACAATGGTGCGATCCTTTAAGAATGGGGCCACATGAGCGGAGTGTTTTCGCAACGGGCGACGGACTACGAGGAGTCGCAGCAACACCGACTCAAAGGAAGGCCTCGGCGGTTGTTCGTGACGTCACGTCAGTTAGGTACGGCGAACGCCAGGTCTGTTGCAGGCATACTCTCCCTCTCTGACACAGGAAAATGTGAAACTATTGGCGGTAGTTGACCAACACACGTTGTTCTGAGAGATTTCTGCAATCAATTAATTGTGCAATTCATTACACTTCTTAACAAACAGTGTACTCCTGAACTTAAATTTCCACCTGTTTTAAGGATTGACATACAAAAACAACTTCATGGTCCAGCAGCAACAGAATTCGTGCTTGTTTACCTTATTTGTAAATCTGAGGAAGTTACGTTTGTACCGGGTTGCTTTTACAAGAAACTGTGAACATATTGGTGCTCTTTTTTAGGTATCTTGGTTGACTATGGGGTGAGGAGCACTGAATGTTAATGAAATATCTTGCGATTGTACACGTTGGGGCAGGGGGTGGGGGACAGAAGAAGAAGCAAAAGAGATATACTAGTTTTATCAAATAAAATTTTTTATCTTATAAAGTTTCTCCTTTCAGTTGCAAGGGGAATATTTATCTTTTCTAATGAGCATGTTTAAAAAAGTTTAAGCTCAGCAGTATTTTCGATGTATGAAGCTATTTTGTTTCCTGTTTAGAATTCCTTTCGTTGAAAACGACTGTGGTCTAATGACTGGCTACAGATGGACATTCACACATGTAAATTAGTTCACATTTCCAGTGACAATGTCAAACGAAAATAGATAAATAAAAGAAACGAGTTTATTGTAAGGGGGTGGGGGAAGTTTCGTTAACGAAATGGATCAAGTAAATATAGTTACTTGAATGTAAAATTTCCGAAGCTTGCAATGGGGCGAAACATCTTCTCATATTGATCTACGTTTGTTTCGACAGGCTTCAGTAATACAGAACTATGATCTTCATTTGTAGCTTTACGATAGTAAGAAAATCTTTCATCTAAATAAAACTGCAGAATCCAAAACAATACCAAACATTTTGTCCAAAAATAAGAGATTTATAGCGATAAGCACGCCCAGGCGTTTCTGCCTGCAACAGACCTGGCGTTCGCCGTGCCCAGCTGACGTGACGTCACCAACAAGCGCCAAGGCCTTCCTTTGAGTCGGTGTCGGTCGCAGTCATGTAGCCATGCGGCTAGCTGCAGAACGAAATGCAGAGGGCCAAATTTCGACTCATCTGCTGTGCCTCTAAAAAAAATGTTATGTGAAAGAAGCAGAGCTACATCTGTATATGTAGTTTTACTCATTAAAACTTTTACTTCTCGCGTAAAAAATTAAAAAGAACTTTTTTCTGATTTGCGTGTTTCCGCGCTATGCAATCTTTCTCATTCGATTCTGAGGAAACTATTCGAAGGAAAACAAAATTACGCATCTAACAGTCTGGCACCACTGACTGATAATGAACTAGCTTATTGTGATACTTCGTAGTTAAACAAAACACAGTGTTTATATTGAGAAGTCTGCAGTAAAAAATGTCGCTGGCCAGTTTACGTTTGGTGCATGTTAGAATATGTAATGCTGCGTAACAAATGTAGCTAACATTTCGAAATTATTTTTAACGCTGGAAGGAGATCCATACCTCTTCCCAATCCCGAATAAATAAGTTATATGTATTGGAGTTTGGTCGGGAGAGATTAAGGCGCATGATTACCGAGATTGTTGCCACTCACTACACCTGGTTGTGCCTCGTGTTTCTCTTTCGTACGTTGTTTATGAAGTCAGTAACAGTCACACTTTAAGTTAACGTTGCAGAATTACTTTCATTTTAAAACTAGACATAGACATTCGCTGATCAAGCGGCAGCTATCTATATGCTGTGTTTTTCCTTGTCTGCATTGTTTTATTTACGAAACATTTAAAAGCTGTTGTCGTTAATAAAGATGAGCAAACCCGAACTGATAACAGTTCACTTGTGACTAAGTACCAACAGAAATTCAAGACAGCCGGCCGAAGTGGCTGTGCGGTTAAAGGCGCTGCAGTCTGGAACCGCAAGACCGCTACGGTCGCAGGTTCGAATCCTGCCTCGGGCATGGATGTTTGTGATGTCCTTCGGTTAGTTAGGTTTAACTAGTTCTAAGTTCTAGGGGACTAATGACCTCAGCAGTTGAGTCCCATAGTGCTCAGAGCCATTTGAACCATTTTTTGAAATTCAAGACACGAAAGCGGAAAAATGCTCATTTTGGTATAGTCAGAAATATTCTTAGAGTGAAGATAATGCGCTTCGTAGACGCGAGGAATCCACGCATATAGAGTGAATTTTTTTCCTTTCTTTTTTTCAACGGGCAGACACGAATAATGCTCGACACTGTGCAGAAATGGCGTACGTAAGGCTGACAGTTTTGAAATAGAGATAAATGCATAGGAAGTACTCGGGAGCAAGCAGTCGGTTACTACAAATAGCTTTTTACGTTTTGTTTAGCGAACTATGAAAGGATGAATCGAAATTTTACAACTACTTCAGAACGTGTTTCTCAAGCTTCAATGATTTACATCATTCGCTTCGAAACGAATTACAGCAGCACAACATGAATATGGACTAGCTATATCTTCAATGGAAATGTTGGCTGCACCTTTAAGGTATATTACTGGTAAATTATTCCATGTTGTTATTCTGCCTCAGCCAAAAGTTATCCCAGCTGAAAACAGAGTAACTCAGTAATGTCTGTTAGTATTTTTAATACGTTAATGTCAAACTTTTTCAAAAAGATACTGATAAGGCCAGTAAACGAACAAGACGAATTTTATTCTCTTTACAAATATTGAACGAAAACACATGTAACACCGTCTTTTTTTATAATAAGAAATAGCAATGAATTTAAATGAAATTAACAATATAAACATGCAAAAAGAGAAGGAAAAGTTTTAGTTCGCTTTTTTGAAAATATACGTAGCTCAGAATCAACACATTATTGTGAAACGGGAGGCGATTGTTGTATGGACACTACAGTTATTCTCTGGTTGATAATATTGAGATTGCATCTGCTCTAATTGAGGATTGATTGTAAAATATCTCTTGGTGTATGCATACGTATGTGTTATACACATGGCTGCCACTTTGCATAAAAACGAAGACATGGTTGTGACTTTGCGTTTCGGAGGCGCTGAGAAAGTCGTAAAGTCGTAAAACCTCCACACAGAATTTTTGTTCCGTATTGAACTTACGCAAAGTAGGCAGCAAGGAATTGAAAAACGATTTATCTTCGTCCTCCAGGGAAGGCGAAGAGATTGTTATTTTCATTTTCAGAATTGATGAGTCTACTGAAGTCTGTTAAAGGTCATCTGAAGTTACTGATTGCCCGTTTTGACTTCTGCCGGAGATAAGTCCAAAAACGGTACCACGTGCTTATACCATCTTCTTATAGACTTGAAACTGAATCTCTTGGTTCTAACACCATTGCTAAGAACCCCAGCTAGTCAGCATATACGAACTTCAATAAACTCAATCCTTCTAAACCTGGTATCGTCACTTTCTCTGCATTTTTCCGACAATAGTCCATAATGTTTTGCAATTATTGGAACCTTCTGGCCTAGAAGAGACAGAGACAGAGACAGAGAGAGAGAGAGAGAGAGGGGGGGGGGGAGAACGAAACTGAAAATTAACATTAATTTCGGGATCTTTCACGACACTAAATAATGGCTAAATATTGACCTTATGTTTTATATATTTGTCTCTCTGGTTTTAGGTACTTGGCTACTTGTTCTTACTTAACAGATCTGCGCTGTACGTAGAGAACTGGTGGGCCAACAGACAGTGACCTAGTGAGAAAAGCGTGCTGTGCGAGTTTTTGCTGTATGCGTGAAAAGTGTCTGCCTCAGCGGACAGAGGGGGAGTGGAAGTATTCTGTAAACCGATTCCAAGCCCGAGAGAATATCCTGAAGTGAGTAGGTACAATCAATAGTAAACATGTACAGTAGGTGAAGCCAAGGACGAGTGGGTCACTACAATTGTAAGGACTTCTTTCCCATTATTCTCCCAGCAGTGGCAGACACTGGCTGGTTTGTACACGATTCAGACGATACAATTTTTAAAGTATCAACGTTGTGGAACCCCATGAGTGAAAATACATTGTACATTCCAGAACCCTCTGGGTTACCAAACGCCAGTGATGTAGTTACACCGTATTTGTGTGCTGGTCAGGAAGCATTTGGACTCTCAGAACACGTACCACGACCACATGGTGGTAAAATGTTGTCTGGTGAGAAAAGAATTTTCAACTACCGTTTGTCAATGGCTCTTCGGTATATCAAATGTTCCTTCTGCGTATTTTCGAACAAAATGGCAAGTGTTCCGGACATCAATGAAAGTGAAATTCGATTTTGCTGTTGACGTAACAAAAGTATGTTGAGTTATGCATAATTATGTAAAGAGATATTTGATGACACATTTATTGTGAAAGGATTTGAGACTACAACGAACTTGGATGGAAGGAGAACTGTGTCAGCAATAAGAAACCGAGACGTAATGGCAAGTTCTTTTATAAATGAGGCTGAGACAATGATTTGTCAGGACAACAAAACTTGAGGTGTTACATAAACGAGAATGAGAGTAGTCATATGCATTGTCTTTTACACGTACAACTTTATCAATCTGATTGTTATTATCGGTAGCTGTACCTGTAAATTAGCGTCAGATACAACAAATAACTAATCCGCTACTGTTGAATCTTTCTCACACTATCCATAAATCCGTTACACAGTAGTGCTTACTGAAAGCGGAATGTTTAATGTTTTATTTTTAGTGACGAACCCCACTCTCCAATAACTTAATTTTCCAAGGCTATCAAGTGGCTTAATTCATCAGACGCAAAGGAATCGATACCATTATTGCCGATTCTTCACCAACAATGAGTGGGAAAAGTATCCTTGGACACACTTTCTACGAAATTGCAAAGAATACTGCCACAGATGTTTCATTCTTATCAGTCATTCATGGACTGGTTGTGCATATTTACAATAAAAATTAACAAATTACTTTTTTATCTTGGTACCAACCATAATTATATTAGTCACGTTTCCCGGTATCTGTCAGGTCCTAAAATAGAAACGGTGGTCTCTGCGTTAAATTTAGCCGGACATTTTGCCCGAAAACCGGGACGACGTATTTTAAATAGAAAGTGTCATGTGGGCATGTTTAGTCGTTTCTTAACAATCGGTCAGTTTTTTGCGAGAGCTTTAAACGAGCTTGAATTTCACAAAAATCAGTAAACAGGCTTATAATTTGGCACTTATGACAGCAGGTAAGTGCTCCGTCTTTTTAATTGCTCATTCTTCCTAAGGTAATCTTATGTCAAAATGAAATAGAAATCTATCATTAAACAAAATAAACACTTATCCGTTCTTCTCGGACTGAAACCGAAAAGGCATTCTGTAACTTTAGTCATTTAATAAGACTTATAAAGAAATATCAATGATCTGTTAAAGAATTAATATTTCTCATTTGAACCCACTTCACCAAGAGCGATACTTCTCTTGCAACCTATTTCGTGGAACTGTTGACAGGATAATTTTAAATTACAGAACAACATCATCTTTCTGGTTGTATCGGTTTACAATTTCCTGAGTTCCTTTATCCATCGAGTGTAAATGAAAAATAACCCCCTTTCAACCTTGGTTCGCCTGAAATTCGATAGCAATCTTCAACACTTTCAATAATTGCGAATAAAATTCTTTATTATGCCGTGATCTGAAGTAAGGCATTCACTTTTGATGTGCCAAAAGCTTTTTAAACGCAGAGTCGTGTGTTTTTTCGCAGCACGAATTTTGTGAAGTTTTGCCACTGAACAATGAATTTCCTATCATGCAATTTCACATTTTTCCTACACAAAATATCTGTAATTTGCGATATTTGTTTCCAGTTTGCTCTTATCTGCGCGTAGCGTAGCTGTGACATTGCGTGTTAGGCTCGCCCCTATTCGCACACCTGCTGCACCACTCGTGCGAACTGTCCAATTGATTCTCGTGGCCCACAGCACTGCGGCTGCCGCCGCGCCATTTCCGGCTCGCCATCGGCGACGCGACTGGCAGGCGGCGAAATTCCGCAGATGTTCCGCCCCGTGCGCACTGCCGCATCCACCCCGGGTGTCACAGCGGTGCGCCCATTCACCGCGCAACTGACGTTCCGCAAATATTCCGCTCGTATGAACCTATCCTAAGGGTTCCGGCTCTACGAATTTAGGTGCGACACCCAAAAAATATAATAAATAACACAATGAGTCAAGAAATAGGACGGTTGGGAATATATTACGAGGAGTCTTTTCTGAAAGCCGTGACTGAAGTGGACACGCCTAGACATTAATGCAGGAAATAAATCGTCGATGGTTTAGACTGCAACAGTTAGAGCCAAGCAACAAGCCTGGAGAACTGCAAGAAACTAATCTTTCATTGATGGTTCTTTGTCATTGGTCATCCGACTGCTTCGATGTGCCCTGCCACGAGGTACTCTTTTGTGCCAACCCCTTCATCTCAGAGTAGCACTTGCCACCTACGTTCTCAATTATTGTTGGATGTATTCCAATCTCAGTTGTCCATTAAAGTTTTAACCCTCTACAGCTCCCCCTAGCAACTTGGAATTTATTCCCTGATGTCTTCACACATGTCCTACATCCTGTCCCTTCTCCTTGTCAGTGTTTCCAGTATGTTCCTTTCTTCGCCGATTCTGCCTAGAACATCCTCAATCCGTATCTTGTCAGTCCACCTAGTTTTCAGCATTCTGCTGCAGCACCTAATCCCGAACGCTTCGATTCTCTTGTTTTCCGGTTTTGCCACAGTCCTTGTTTCACTACAGTACAATGCTATGTTAAAAATGTAAATTCTCAGAAATCCGTTCCTCAGTTGACGACTAATGTTTGATGTCAGTAGAGTTCTCCTGGCCAGGAATGCCCTCTTTGCATGTACTAGTCTGCTTTTCATGTTCTCCTTGCTTCGTCCGTCATTAGGTAGCACAAATCCTAATTTCATCAACTTTGTGGTCACCAATTTTTGATGGTAAGTTCATCGCTAGTCTCATTTCTGCTAGAACTCGTTACTTTCATTCTGCACCTTACTCTCAATTCATATTCTCTACTCATTAGATTGTTCATTCCATTCACATACACTGCAAATACTTTTCACTCTCCCTACGGATAGCATCATCATTAGCGAATTTCATCATCGATATCCATTCACCCTGAATTTTAACCCCAATCTTGAGGCTTTTTCTTATTTCCGTCATTGCTTCTTCGATATATGGACTGAACAGAATGGGGGTCAAATGGTTCAAATGGCTCTGATCACTATGTGACTTAACATCTGAGGTCATCAGTCGCGTAGAACTTAGAACTAATTAAACCTAACTAACCTAAAGACATCACACACATCCATGCCCGAGGCAGGATTCAAATCTGCGACCGTAGCGGTCGCCCGGCTCCAGACTGTAGCGCCTAGAACCGCACGGCCACTCCGGCCGGCCAGAAGGGGGGGGAGGGGTGGAGGGGGGAGGTGCAGGCCATGTTACACCCTTTTTAATCCGAGAACTTCGTTCTTCGACTAACATTCTTATTACTTCTGTTTTTCTCATCCTTTCGAACTTCTTGAGCAATTTTACATTGTCGAACGTTTTTCCCACGTCCAAAAACTCTATGAACATAACCCTTTTTTCAGTGTTGTTTCCAGTAGCCATCTCAAAGTCAAAACTGCCATGAGGACGACCTGGGTCGGATTCCCGTTACTGCCAGGGATTTTTTCCTTGGTGGGAGGACTGCAACGGGGTGCGCTCAGCTTCGTGATGCCAAATGAAGAGCTGCTTGGCCGAGCAGTAGTGGCTCCACGTTACAAAAAATTAGCACGGTATGCTGACCCCAGGACCCTCCATAACGCATCCAATGACGCCATTGCCAGAGGATGACATGGCGGTCGGTTCGTAGCGAAGAGCCCGCCAGGGCCTGTGGACGCAATTTACGTTATATGGTGTAACAGAATTAACTGCAGATATTTTTATATGTGGTACCTTACTATGTACACATATCACTGTGTTGGTTATTTTTCTCTGCGTCGAAGAGTCTTCGCACAACCTTGTCACAAACTTTACGCTCTGCTGTCTTTTGCATCGCCGCCCCTGGGCGCTAAGTAAACGACGCCCGTCCCCTCCTAAGAGTCATCAGTCGCGTTTTCTTTGGTGTTTCGAAAAATATTTGTAATTTCGTTTTTTCGATATGCAGCTGGAGTCAGTCCAAACAAATATTGCTCATCACGTATTTCATGCGACGTTTAGAGCGGACGGAAAAGTCTATTTGTTTCCCGTTACAAACAAAATGACTTTTAAAGCGGAATTTTACGTGCCCATTCGATACAGCGGCTCCAAGGTAGTCTAGTGCGATATTCGTGTTATCAATGTGGTAATAGGGACAGGAAAACACAAAGAACAACCAGTATTCCGGCAGCAACTAAGCAATCAGCGCGGACCACGGCATTGCCGTCGCTGCAGGAGTCTTGTTTGTCCTTCGTGTTTTACTGTCCCTGTAAATACACATCAACAACACGAATATCGCAATGGCCTAATTTCGGACCGCTCTATTGAAAGGACTCTTAAAATTTAGCTTTAAAAGTAATTTTGCTTGTAACGGGAAACAAACCGACGCTTTAGGTGCACTCATAAATAAAAAATGGCTCTGAGCATTATGGGACTTAACTTCAGAGGTCATCAGTCCCCTAGAACTTAGAACTACTTAAACCTAACTAACCTAAGGACATCACACATATCCATGTTCGAGGCAGGATTCGAACCTGCGACCGTAGCGGTCGCGCGGTTCCAGACTGTAGCGCCTAGAACCGCTCGGCCACCCCGGCCGGCCCACTCATTAACAAGCTTTGTTACAGACAAAATGTTCAATGATGCTATCTGGGGATGCTAAGTGCCATTTGAGACTATTTATGCCCTGAAAGTCTGTAGGGCGTAGGCGCTCTGCGGCGTTCGTATGCAATGTGTGCGGCCGTGTTCAAGAAGGTAAGGCAAGCAAAATTAACGTTAGTGATTCGCTTCTAAAATGACAGTCTCCGCTTAGAGACACTCATTCTTAGGGTTTTCTTATTTAAAATCACTATTAGTTTACTGGGCTAGGTAGTATGCTGCACACTTCTTTAGCAGACCCTGCTAGTTCGGTGAAAACTCTTCGTGCCGGGGCCAGCTAGTACTAAAGGATGCATAGTGTCGCTGGCGTCTGTGAACAGCTTGTCTCTAAAAGAAGCTGTTCCCCACGAAGTGATCTATCACACTCAAATTCCCCGTACACTCAGGTAACAAAAGTCATGGGGTACTTTCTAATATCGTGTTAGTCCTCCATTTTCCCGTCATAGTACAGCAGCTCGATGTCGCGTGGACTTAAGTAGTCGTTGGAAGACCCCTGCAAAAATATTGAGCAATGCTGTCTCTGCAGCCATTCATAATTTCGACAGTGTTGTCGGTGCAGGATTTTGTGCACGAAGTGACCGCTCGAATATGTCCGAAAAATGTTCCATGGAATTCATGTCGGGCGATCAGGGTGACCAAGTCATTCGTTCGAACTGTCCAGAATGTTCTTCAAATCAATCGCGAACAATTTTGGCCCACTAAAATGGCCCATTGTAGCCACAAAAATTCCATCGTTGTTTGGGAACATGAAGTCCTTGAATTTCCTCACAGGGGAAGTGACGCGTCTCCTACAGCCTCTCCTTCCCAAGTGGCTCTTTCCGCCTTCCCGTGATGCCAGACGTTAAGCTTGGCATTCTGCCTTGCGACAAAAGGGAGAGCTGCGACCCAACCCGATGCGAAAGCGAAGGGTGCGTGACACAGGGGGAGCTGTGTCAAGGGACCGAACACCAGTCCCTCTCTGTTCGCAGGGTACAGACCATCAGGTGCTCTGCATGCCGGAGACCTCGTTCGTCGGCGTGGGATCGCGGCGCGACTCGGCAAGGGTGCTTCGCCGCGCCCCTGGGTAACTGGGGCGTGTTCTGCCAAACCCAGGAGGTGGTGACATCGCCTGGGCTAGGTTAGATGGGTCCAGACTGCTGAACGACTGGGTGACCGACCCACCACTTGAGTAGGAGTGGGTCCTTGGCCGAGAGGTGGAAGCCCGGGCTAGTAAGCGGCGAAGGACGAGAGGTGCATCCGCCTCTCCGGAGTGCGGGGTGCACTTGCCGAGAAGCGTCGAGTGAAATCGACGATGACGGAGCCACCGAAGGGGACCAGTGCGCTGGCAACGGCGCGCTGAACCCTGCTGTTCGAGGAGTGCCCTTGGCCTTGGGGCGAGGCCGGTGGGCGAGCTGCAACAGTCCCCCCCCCCCCCCCCCCCCATGCCAGAGGGGCCGGTCCGGGGTAAGAGACGGGCTCCCAACCTTTTTTCACTCGTCAATCAACATGGCCGAACAAGAGACGAGTGATTCGAGTGCGATTTCGAGGGCGAGTATGTCTACTGTCCCTACCTCGCAGGAGGAAGTGGGACATGACGATGAGAATGTTTATGAGAGACACTGTCGCATCAGTCAAATATTAGACTCCAGCATCAAGAACGGTAAAATAAGCCAGGCTGCGGTCCTGGCAATAAAGAACGAGCTCGCTGCCTGGGCTATTGCAAACGCGAAGCTTGAGGGGCGTCTCGAAGAGCTGGAGAAGGAGAATGCCAGATTACGACAACAGCCTGTCAAGACATGGGCCGGACTGGTGGCGCAAGCCGCCACAAAAGCCCAAACAACTAAGGAAACAATCGCGAAGATCTCAAAGAAACCAGACACGGCAGTCTTTTTAAGACCCCCTGCATGGTCAGACTATCAAAAAGGTACAGGAGATCTTCACAACAACAATCGACCTGGCAAGAGACAAAATAAAAATCAACAAAGTAAAGGTCACAAAAAATGTAGTAGTTGTAGATCTTGCCACCGAGGAAGACAGAGACAAAATATTAAATAATTCTAAACTTAATAAGGCTATTAAATGTGAACCACCTAAGAAAAGAAATCCTCTGGTGATACTGTACGATGTACCTGGGGCCCTAACTGAGAGCGACATTTATGAAACCATGTATAATCAAAACTTTGATGATACTGAATCGGAAACATTTAAAAACGAATTCAAGCTGCGTTTTAAAACGGGACCTCGGGAACGGGATGTTGTCCATCACGTCGCCGAGGTCTCCGGCAAGATGTGGCGCAAACTTACCGCTAAGGGGAGAATTTATATAGGATTTCACGCAATTAATGTTAGAGACTACCTAGTAGTCCCCCGATGCCACAACTGTGGCGATTTGGACCATGTCCATAAACACTGTGAAAGGAAGCCGGCCTGCTCCAGGTGTGGGGCTGAGGACCACACAAGAAAAAACTGTAATAAAAACGCAACCTGCATTACATGTAGGAAAAGGGGAAGGAAACCCTGCAACACCACTGGAAGGAACTGCCCAACGTATAGGATGCTAGAACAGAGATTAACTTCTCGAATTGACTATGGCTGAGGCCATACTTGAACTCAGGAAGCCAAAAAGGAAATCCCCAAGCAAGAGGCTGAGGGACGCCCTGAGGGCAAACAAATTCAAAGAATTTATACAAAAAATCACGCAACCACGATCTCTGGTAATAATAATGAAAGACGTTTGCATACAAACTGATCCATGTGAAGAAGACGTTCCCTCTCCTCCTTGCTGGGGACCTGGGTCGAACCAAGAGCATTCTCGACCACACAGGCATCCTGTACTTGGGAGTTCACAATTTCATAGCAAAGAAGTAGCAACCACCGAACATGTCCAGTATAACGAAGTGAGCTGCTCAAATCCATCCTCTGACTCACCATCCCAGGGTGTAATGGGAATTGATCCCCAACGAATATACCCCAACCTGGAGCATGCATTGCAGCTATCAAGATTAGAGGAGCCGGCAATCCTCACTACTGCATTGAGACATGTGGTACGTGTCGGCCACGAGTATGGTAGAGATGTCACCTTTCCAGTAATGGAGGCTGTGGACAGAATCCAGCTCAAGACAATGAATCTCCCCACCGACTTCGGAGCCCTGCGAGATCTAGTCAAAAAGGTCTTCGAAAGAAGAAATGAGAAATTCGACATGGATGAATTATATTAGCAAGCAGTGATAACTAATGGCAGAGTAGCCCACGACTGGTCCAAAAACTGGCCAGAATCACATATTCATACCTACTTCCCACGTGAGCCAACTAAACGTGGGTCAGATACACACTCACAATAGTAAACTAGTCTTGCAGGAACTCCGGAAGGTGGTGGAAGAGAAGAGTCTAGATGTACTCTGTTTACAGGAACCGTACTCCCAAGCGAGGCGGATCCCATTCATGGCTGCCAATTGGCAAGTCATACACTCTGATCTAGAGCCAAAAGCTGCAGTAGTAATTACCAACAGATCATTTAGAGCCACAGTCCTTGCGCAGTTTTCTGGCGAACACTGCAATGTCGTGGAACTTCAAACACCTACAGGAGTGATATACATCTCCAATATATACTTCCAGTATGGAAGAGAAATAGACGAGTTCTTGGAGACACTTACACAAGTTGCCACGGCATTGCGGGGACGCAGGATGCTCGTGACGGCGGATATAAATGCAAAGTCCCCCCTATGGTTCCGTGGCACGCACGATGATCGGGGGCTAAAGGCTGAGGAGACTATCATGGCATTGCAACTGGTGGTTGCCAATCAACAAGGGAACCCCCCCCCCCCCCCCCCCCACCTATATTGGCGGCGGGGGAGAAGGCACAAACATTGACGTTACGTTAGTAACACCAAACCTGGCCACAAAAGTCGACAACTGGAAAGTGTGGGACAGAGCAACCACCAGTGATCATAATTTAATTACATTCACTATTGAGGAAAGGGAATGCCACTGGGACATGGGGTGGGAGCTGCAGCTCAACTACAACAAGACCAACCAGATCAAGGCCCTCAAAAGAGGAAAAGCTCCCGGCCCGGACGGCATTACTGCGGAAGTGGTGCAATTCCTTGCCCCCCAGCTCGTAGCTCCTCTCACTAAGTTATACAACGAGTGTCTGAAACTCGGGAAATTCCCAGAAATATGGAAAAAAGCTAATGTAATCATCATTAAAAAGAGTCCAGACAAAGATCCCACAGAAATCAAGTCCTACAGACCCATCTGCTTGTTAGACGTACTGGGCAAACTTTCTGAGAGGCTACTGGCGAACAGACTGACAGCACACCGCATGCTGTGCGGGATGAGTGACAGACAATTCGGTTTTCGGTCTGGGCGTTCTGCGTCTGACGCAATCGCCCTGGCTGCCGAGGTCTGTGGCTCCACCCCGCACAAGTATGTCGTCGGCATCATGGTGGACATCAGTGGCGCCTTCGACAACCTGTGGTGGCCCTCACTCTTTTCCTGCTTGCGGGAGAACGACTGCCCAGGGCTACTATACGGCTGCCTGAGGAGCTATTGTGCAGATAGGGAGGTCTGGCTATCGGCCTCTAGCGGCATAGTCCGGAAGACTGTTACCAAAGGATGTCCT
Source organism: Schistocerca piceifrons (assembly GCF_021461385.2). Taxonomy (NCBI): domain Eukaryota; kingdom Metazoa; phylum Arthropoda; class Insecta; order Orthoptera; family Acrididae; genus Schistocerca; species Schistocerca piceifrons. Next base: position 279,624,024 of record NC_060142.1, on the reverse strand, counting down.
CAAGGCTCTGTCCTAGGACCTCTCTTTTGGGACATCAATATGGAACCACTACTTGAAGACCTAAAGAACTGTGACGATGTGCTAGAGGTCATAGCATACGCTGACGACCTCCTCCTGCTGGTCGGCGGCCGAAGCCGCGAGGACTTAGAGCCGAAAGTGGAGAGAGCCTTAACTGTATTAACATCGTGGTGTCACAAAAGCAAAATGACGATTGCGCCCAATAAATCCACATACCTACTCCTCAAAGGCCAATTGGTCAGAAACTCCACTGTAAGAATTAATGGCACGCCAGTTCTTCGGCGCCGCAGGCCCGATACCTGGGTGTAATCATCGATGAGAGGTGGGACTTTGCATCACACATTGATACCATATCTCAGAAATCCTTGGTTCTATTAAACAATCTCATCGGAATTGGTCATAAGCGGTTTCACCTTCCACCCAACTTAATCAAGTTATACCACAATAGCATCTTGACCTCAATAGTAGGATACGGATCAGGAGTCTGGGCACACAGACTCACGACGGTCATGCCTGCCATGGCCGTAAGAAGAGTGCAGCGGAACATGCTTCTACGTTCAGCAGGGGCCTACAGGACAACACCTGGGGGAGCGCTGCTAGTGTTAATGGGAATCTGCCCATTGGACATAAAAATTCGTGAGCAGGCTGCCTGGTACTGGGCGAAAAAGGAGAACAGGGACAAAATCAGGGAGATACTTGGGGTTTGTGCTGGGGACAAGTACGCCATCAAAAAGAGAGGAATCGAACTGTGGCAAGAACAATGGAACAGTGAAGATACGGGACGCAGAACCTATGAGCTGCTACCGGACATAGAGGAAAGAATAAAACTTACATTTTTCACGCCTACGAGAGGAATGCTGCACTTTCTTACTGGACATGGACCATATCCAACATATCTATGTAGGTTTGGGAAGCAGGCTACAGCAGCGTGTGACTGTGGTGCAGTGCAAGGCACCCCAGAACATGTGGTGTATGAGTGCCACCTCTTCGATGATGTAGCCCATGAGTTAAGACAACAGCTACCAAACAATGACACGTACCACTTATTAAGGCACGACAACACCTTTAACACCCTAAATAAACTCACAGATGAGATATCAAAAAAGGTACTTAAGAACTTTTTAAGGGACAACCATCATTAAAGACAAAAAACTTTCACCGACTTAGACTTCGTGCACCCTTCCTGTACCGCCGGGTAGGGACTGGCCAGCCGCTTCACGGTTGGAATCAGCCTTGCCCTGGAACTAGGAGGGAGGGGGGTACATAAACACCAGACTAAAACGCACACCGATTATGACTTATGTAATTAGAGTAGATGTAGAAGATAGGATAACACCTTAGAATAGACTGCAGCGATACTAAGTTAAGGGCCAGCCCAGTGCCAGGGGCATGCCCACTGGGATTAGCTCAGTGGGCCTGGCCAACAACTAGTAGGTTTATAGTAGCACTGGCACACTTGTAACGCTGCAGGTAGCATGTAGTTTCCTCGTAGATTAAGTAGCTTAGAGCCTCATAGCGGTAAGATTAGAGTAAATAATAATAATAAAATTACCTGTAGTGTAGAACAGAAAGCTGCATTTTCTCTGTAATCATTATTAGGACCCACTAATGTAGTCAGGTAGTGGGTTATTATGTATAATGTAATGGATTGAATAAAGATTTAAAAAAAAAATGGTCTTCAAGAGGTTCGCTTGGACCAGAGGACCCAGTCCATTCCATGTAAACATAACTCACACCGTTATGGAGCCATCACCCGCTTGCATAGTGCCTTGTAAACAACTTGGGTCCATGGCTTCATGGGGGTCTGCTCTACAGCCAAAGCTTACTATCACCTCTTACCAACTGCAATTGGGACTCATTTTATGAGGCCATGGTTTTCCAGTCATCTAGGGTCCAACCGATATGGTCACGATCCCAAGAGAGGCGCTGTAGGCGATGTCGTGTTGTTAGCAAATACACTGGCCTCCGTCATCTGCTGCCATAGCCCATTAACACCGAATTTCGCCACACTCTTACCTGTCCTAATAGTAACGTTCGTCGTACGTCCCACATTGATTTATGCGGTTATTTCACACAGTGTTGCTTGTCTGTTAGCACTGACAACTCTCTGTAAATGCCACGCTCTCCGTTGTTAAGCGAAGCCCGTCGGCCACTGCGTTGCCCTTGGTGAGAGACAATGCCTGAAATCTGTCTGGTATTCCCGGCAGACTTTTGACACTGTGGATCTCGGAGTACTGAACTCTCTAATGATTTCCAAAATGGAATGCCCCACATGTCTAGCTCCAGCTACCATTCTACAGTCAAAGTCGGTTAATCCTCGTCGTGCGGCCGTAATCACGTCGGAAACCTTTTCCCATAAATCACCTGAGTACAAACGTCAGCTCTGCTAATGCGCTGCCGGCCGTTGTGGCCGAGCGGTTCTAGGCGATTCAGTCCGGAACCGCGCTGCTGCTACGGTCGCAGATTCGAATCCTGCCTCGGGCATGGATGTGTGTGATGTCCTTAGGTTAGTTAGTTTTAAGTAATTCTAAGTTCTAGGGGACTGATGACCTCAGATGTTAAGTCCCATAGTGCTCAGAGCCATCTGAACCATTTCGCTAATGCGCTGCCTTTTATACCTGGTGTACAGGATATTACCGCCACCTGCATATGACCTCATCGGTATCCCGTGAATTTTGTCACCTCGGTGTATACATCCCTTACATTGGTCTTCTAACTAGTTTGAAGCGGCCCGCCACTGATTCCTCTCCTGTACCAAACTCTTAATTCCAGAGCAGCGGTTGCACACAGTGTACTTAATCATTTGCTGAGTGTTTTCCACTCTGTCTCCCACAACAGCTTTTACCCTCTGCAGCCCCTTAAAGTAATATGGAAATTATACCTTGATGTCACATTCCATAGTGACGCATGTCACAACGTCCTGTCCCTTCTACCAGTCAGTGTTTTCCATAGTTCCTTTGTTCTGCGAAACATCTTTTCATTCCTTATCAGTCCACCTAATTTTCTACGTCCTTCAATAGCATCACATCTCAAACGCTTAGAATCACTTCTTTCACCTTCAACACAAAATTACAAAAACAGAGAACAACGGACTGCATGAGCATGCATCGAAGTCAACCGTACTATCGGATTACGTATTTGCGATCGAGGTGGCGCAGTGGTAAGACGCTGAGTTTGGTTTACGGAAAGACAGAGTTCAAATCTCCGCCCGACCATCCGGATTAAGGATTTCCGTCTTTTTCCTGAATTTTTTAAGGGATATAGCGAGACTGATTGTCTGTGTGTCAGTGTCTAATGACATCGTTATCAAACGAACGTTGTCCGTCCTAAGGACGCATTAGTAGATAAAAATAACGCAGATGATTCAGAGTCATGAAAGTGACTCTCGGGATGACGGCGATGTTGGGCTTTGATCAATATTTTATAGCAAGAATGAACTAATTCATTTATGATTGAGTGTGTTGTTCGGTCCATGCACATTCCATGCTAAACTTCCTACAGAGTTCCAAGTTTTCCCACAGTTCACTGCTGAAATTTTGCTGGGCAGAGTACTTTTTCGGCAAATATACAGGCTTCACGTAGAAGCCGAATAATGTACTTGCAAGAAAGTTTGGTCGCAGTTGTCACCGAATTCCGTGAAGCAAGTATCGACCGGTATTCCAGAGTAGCCTGGATTCGCAGAAACGTACCGTGACTCTGGGTGGAATGGCGATTCTGGGAAGCCATGGCACACACCTGTTTTCATCGCCGTTAACGGGCGTTAGTCATCACTAATGTACAGCCTTTGTTCCGAAACGTGCATACGTGATTTATATCATGTAAGCAAATATCCCACAAGAAGATACCATCACTGTAGCCGAGCATTACGTGAGCAAGTGAGATTCTCCTTGCCGTCTGCTGACCGTTGCCATGGCCGAGCGGTTAAAGGCGCTACAGTCTGGAACCGCACGACCGCTACGGTCGCAGGTTCGAATCCTGCCTCGGGCATGGATGTGTGTGATGTCCTTAGGTTAGTTAGGTGTAAGTAGTTCTAAGTTCTAGGGGACTTATGACCACAGCAGTTGAGTCCCATAGTGCTCAGAGCCACTTGAACCATTTTTTTGCTGACCGTTAAACCCCAACAGAAAGGAAAACAATCACAATTCGCACAGAGAAATTTAAGTGTAATGAGGACAACGGAGAGTGCTAATGTATTCACACAATACCTTTTATATACTACCGGAAAAAAAATTAATCTGTGTCTACCCTTTAACAGGGAATGCTCACAGCCGTAAGGCTCAGTGTGACGCAAGCAAGCAACCATGGCACGAAAAACGCGCTCGTGTTTCACACAGACAAATGAGCGAGTTTGAAAGGGGGCAAATAGTGGCCTTCCGAGTGGCCGGACGGTACTTTCGGAGAGTTGTCACACAAGTTGGACATGCTGCGCACAAGAGCATTCTCAGACCCGTAGATTAAGCTATGGGCGTCCACGCAGCACAGACACCCGTCACGATCGTCTTATTATAAGGGCAGCAGTGACAGATCGTACAGTTACCGCAGCACAGACAAGAGGGCTTGTGAGCCCAGACGTGTCAACATGAACAGTTGCGAACCTGTTCTTAGTAGTGCGGCTACGGGCAAGCACATCTCTAGACTGTCTTCCAGTCACGCCACAGCATCGACGCACAAGGCCCGACTGGTGCCGTCAAAGCATCACTTGGGAGACAAAAAGGCGAGTTGTGGGCTTCAGCGATGAAAGCAGATTCTGCCTACACGCACGTGGCAGTCGTCTTCGCGTACGATGTAGACCTGGCGAGCGCTGTCTCGTAGAGTACATTCGTCCAAGACACACTGGCTCTGCCCCAGGACTTAGGGTCTGGGGTACTGTAGACTATCGCTTTTGTTCTCCTTTGTTGTTTCTGTAGGGGACACTAACCAGCGCTCGGTACGTGCAGAATGTTGTCAGACCTGTTCTTGGAACAGGAAGGTGATGTATTGTTCCAACAGGATAATGCTCGCCCACACAGTACGCTTGAACCTCAACGTGCTCTGCAAGACGTGCCGCAACTTCCCTGGCCACACCTCACACGATTTGTCTCCAATCGATCACATGTGAGATATGAGGAGTGACTCGTGCGGCTCGTCAGGCAAGTCTTCCAGAACGATGTGATCAAGTCGAGCAGGCGTGGCATAACGTATCCCTTGACAGTATTCGCTATCTGTACGATCGACGGGAAGCCAGCGACAGCGACAGCGCCTGCGTTGCCGGCCGTGGAAGCTACGCCATGTACTTATAAGGGTGTTTCAGCATGGGTCGCTACCTGGTATTTCAGTACCTCTTGCGCTACTTATCTGTAAATGTAATCATTTCATGTACTCCATATTCATTGTTGCAACAATAATCTTGGGCGAACTGGAAATTCTACAAGTGTGTACTAATTTTTTTCTGACAGTGCAGACTCCAAGCTTGTGTTTCTGATAAACCTGTTAATAAAATTTATGGAAACGAAAGGTATAGCCGTATGGTCAGTTGGCTGGATCATTACCGCGGTTCAATCACGTCCGCATTGTTATTTTCTGCCAGGAAGGGCTCTCAACAATGGTAGTGTCCAGGCGTCTCGGTGTGAACCGAAGCGATGTTGTTCGGGCATGCAGGAGATACAGAGAGACAGGAACTGTCGATGACATGCCTCGCTCAGGCCGGCCAAGGGGTACTACTGCAGTGGATGACCGCTACCTATGGATTATGGCTCGGAGGAACTCTGACAGCAACGCCACCATGTTGAATAATGCTTTTCGTGCAGTCACAGAACGTCGTGTTACTACTCAAACTGAGCGCAATACGCTACATGATGCGCAACTTCACTGTCGACATCCATGGCGAGGTCCAGCTTTGCAAACATGACACCATACAGCTCAGTACAGATGGGCCCAACAACATGCCGAATGGACCGCTCAGGACTGGCATCACATTCTCTTCACCGTTGAGTGTCGCATATGCCTTCAACCAGACAATCGTCGGAGACGTGTTTGGAGGCAACCCAGTCAGGCCTTACACACACTGTCTAGCGAGTACAGCAAGGTGGAGGGTCCCTGCTGTTTTGGGGTGGCATTATGTGAGGCCGACGTACGCCACGGTGTTCGTGGAAGGCGCCGTAACGGCTGTCGATACGTGAATGTAATCCTCCGACTTATAGTGCAACCATATCGGCAGCACATGAGCGAGGCATTCGTCTTCATGGACGACAATTCGCGCCCCATCGTGCACATCTTGTGAATGACTTTCTTCACGATAACGACATCGCTCAACTAGAGTGGCCAGCATATTCTCCAGGCATGAACCCTATCGAACATGCCTGGGAGAGATGGAAAAGGGCTGTTTATGGACGATGCGACCCACCAACCACTCTGAGGGACCTACGCAGAATAGCCATTGAGGAGTGGGAGAATCTGGATCAACAGTGCCTTGATGAACTTGGGGATAATATGCCACGGCGAATAAGGCATGCATCAATGCAACAGAACGTGCTACTGGGTATTAGAGGTCCCGGTGTGTACAGCAATCTGGACCACCACCTCTGAAGGTCTCGCTGTATGGAGGTACAACATGCAATGTGTGGTTCTCATGAACAACAAAAAGGACGGAAATGATGTTTATGTTGATCTCTTCCCATTTTCTGTACAGGTTCCGGAACTCTCGGAACCGAGGTGATGCAAAACTGTTTTTGATTTGTGTATTTAAGAGATACGTTAATAGATTCACTGTTTTTACATCGGATTATTTATATGCCATGTTATACATAAACGAAAGCCAAAATGTGCAGTGAAGATTAAAAACGATGGAGTGTCCTAAAACAGCTTAGCCTTGTGGCAAAGATAATGATCGAAATATAACCCGCCTCCGTAGCCAAGGACGCTAATGCACGCCTGTGCAATGGCGCGTAACTGGGAGGTAAGCCGGTTCGAATCCTGGTGGAGAAAGAAATTTTCACTACCAGTATTTGGTTGGCAAGGGGAGGAAAAGTTTTGGCTCAAAGTTCCTGATCACCAGTCTTCGCGCCTATGTTCCAGACCTCGTGCAGTGAGAGCATATGACATGAGACTGTTGATGGTTACCCGTTCGTCGGGTGGGGACAAAGGCTGCTACTCTAGAGGCGTAGGCTACGAGCTGGCACCGGGTTCCACCCTCTTCTTTCTCTCTAAACCATCACCCTTGAACATAAACATAACACTGCAGTGTAATACACATCCATTATATTCAACTACACTCCACAAATACACATACGACAACACACTCACAGATCCATTAGGCAGCAGTCTACTTTTGGCAGTGTAATGGTGCGGACACACCGCCAGTGTTCCGCATGCTGAGTGAGTGCTCACCTCTGTTTATCTTCTTTCGGCCGCCAATTGCACACCGCCACAGATTACACGATAACATGATGACTCAGTATCTCAAATCAACCTTCAAGTTTATGATCAGCAGCGTCTTTGCCCGACACACGGTCGTCGAGGTGGAAGGATTTCTATGTTAAGACGCAAAGATACCAGCAGCCGGTATTATAGGCAGCCACTTCTCGATCGCAAGTAGCAGGGCCCATGTTAAGGTCATTAACGACGCTTTGTGTGACTGGATCATCAGGGAAACGAGTCGTGGTTCGAGGACTCCGATTTTTGCCACGCTAAGGAAACGTCAATAGACCTACACAGCCAAGTGCTGTCATGTCTCCAAATCGGCGGATGCCGCGCCATTATTATGTACGACAACCAAACCGGACAAGTTCTGGATGCAGCAAAGAGGGACATCTCTGTTACGAATGCATACAATGCAGGATTACAACAACTCCCACCCGCAGACACGTTGATCCCGTCGACACGACTATAATTCCAGTGCCGTACGTGGCAGCCCTTACATCTACCATCGTCTCACAGTGCCGCCCAGTTACGTCGTCTGACCCATTGCACCACCAACAGGAACATAGCCTACACGATCCACTGACCCCAGCGGCCCCGATCCTGCCCCACAAACGAAGCCACGGCTGATTGACGACGCGACCAATAGCTACGAGATGCAAATCGATTCGCTTATCATGCCGACCGAGGCCTTCACGCCAGAACGACGCGGGTCCTCGATATCGTCTAACACAGAGACTCACTTCTGGAAACAGTGGTACCCGGGACACCACAAGCGGAGATATAGGATAGTGTCGGAACAAGGTGATCACAGTCAATAGAAGATGACAATAATTCCTGTCGTGACACACATCAGAACACGACAGCTGATGGTGACGGTGACAGTGCGGCACAGCCGATAGGGATGTCTCAACTTGGCACTCCAGCAAAATGCATAGTACGTGTCATTCAGGATGAAACATGCACCTCCTTTCTAGCACCCCATGCGCTTCTCCCACGTCCGGAGGAGCACACGGCAGGCAAGCAACGACCCGTAGCCGTTGCATGGAGTGACAACGAGGACGACGCGCATGATCATACATAATGGACAGTGCAGACAGCGCTAGCCCCCTAGATGTGTTCCATGCTGGGCCGCATCTTGGAAGAACACGGTGATAATGGGATATGACGAGTTCCATACTAATACAATGACATTGTTGATCCTCCGGCGCTGGTCTGCCAACAAAAATACAGGATGGCGATGATTAATACCAACTTAACTAGTGCAGAGACGAATATCCAACTTCTACGTGAGATGCTCTGAGCGTCGGATGTCGACATCGACTTGTTGCAGGAGATGGGGATCGACAAACCCCCTGAAGTTTATGAATACGCTGCCCATAAATCCACGAGTGATCCTGTCAGTTGTGGACTGGCCATCTATGTTCATAGCCTTGGCTTCACCCCCCCCCCCCCTCCCACCAGAGAAATGGCTCACAACTTCAGGAATGAGTATTGTTAATGTAAGCGCCTCGTCCACCACACCTCAGCACCTTGAGCAATCCGGATTGTACTCTGAAGACACTGCCCTAATTTTCCTTCGGGGTACGACCACAACATCCTTGGGGATAATTTCAACTGTATGTTGCACCTCAAAGACAAGGGGACACACTACACAGTGTCAGGAACTTTGTACAGTTGTGCCTGACCTACATTTCTCTGCTCCATTGGAGAAGATGGACGCTGACTGCCCCAATCACAGCTTTCTCACCAACCAGTCAGCCCAGCCGTCTCGACCAGATACATGTCTCCTCTGAACTCCAGCTGGGCATGCACAATGCCGAGAGGAGGCTACTCACTTTCTTGAATTACAATGCTATGATCTGCACCATGTTCCTCCATCAGATTGTCTGGCATAGCCATGGGCTGTGGAAAGTGAAAAGGTCTCGTCTACAAGACCAGGACTGCCGTCAGTGTGCAGCCACTGTGAAGGCAACTTGTAAACGCCATTTCCCTAGGTACCCTTCCACACCATCATTTTGGTTCGATTGCACCAAACTGACTTTTCTACACGTGCTGGTCCAGTATAGGAAGGAAGAAGCTGAGTGGCACTGTTACACCTTGACTAATATTACATCATCATGCATGAACTCCATACCCAATCACCATCTCAGGGTAACCAATAGGAATGGTACTGAATCAAGGCGAAGACAGTCGCTGACTCCCCACAAGCTACAGGATATGGTTGCCAAATCCCAGTGACAGACCAGGCAGGCGAGGAAACATCTTCCACATACCACACTGTGGCTGAGCACTGTTGCCACCGTCGGCAGCTCGTCACGACTCTCACTACAGAGAACAGCCAAAAGGCTACCACCAAAAGATCCATTGTCGACGCCTTTGTAGAACATTACTGCGCCTTCTACCACAAAAGAACGTGAATGAAGGAGTAACTGAGGGCGTTCTACGACAGGTGACACACTCACTAGACATACAATGGTAACATCACAGATCATGGAGATCAAGCTGGATGATGTCAGTGCAGCTCTCGAAAGGAGGCAGTGAACAAGTTGCCTGGACCACATGGTATGCCATGTTGAATTTTACCGAGCTTTTCGCGACCTAATGATGTCATGGTGGGTTGATATATACTGGAAAGTGATGATACCCAACTTTAGTGTACCTTCTACCTTCTTCACAGGTCTACTGATACCGACCCATAAGCTGTCTCAAGGATCACCAATTCCTGCTTACAGTCCTCTTACCACGTTAAACATGGACTATAAAATCTATGCTTGACTTCTGGCAACGCAAAAACGGATCATACCATCACTGATCCTTTCTCTGGAGCAGACATCAAAAGGGGGCGAAATCAATCTACCAATGGCCAATGGCGAATGCCTGGGCTTGGTAGCACTATCGGCACCTTGTCACCTTCATGCTGCACTCATCTCCACCAACTTCGACAATCCCTCAACTCGATTTACTTCCATACTTGGGTATCATCTTTATCACAAACGTACATCGGATGGTGACGAACTACAGCAGACTGTTTCAGTGAGTTTGCACAGACATCTGCCAGCACCTCCTTCACAGCCTAGACTCCCTAGATTATGCGAAACTCATCAACATTGAAGTGGCATCAAAACTGGTTGATGTAGAACAAGTCCTTCCAATGCCGTTGGTGCTAGGGCGCCAATTAGAGGCGGCCTTTGAATATTATATCTCTTTGGGGTCTTCGTTCATGGTTTATTATGATACCTTCACCTTCCCTCTACGTGAGGGTTGACTGAGCCTCGTCAATGTGCAGGCAAGGGCGATGGCCTCATACTAGAGTAGAAGGGAAATGATGGACTGGATGCCACATTTCCCTCACGTGCAGTTTCCTCGAAATCCTCATGCCTGCCTCCACTTCACCACTAGTCACAGTCGAGTATGTTGCACCCCTCTCCGTATCATAACCCCAACTGCCTCACAGAATACGCTTATGTACATGCTGGGCCCCCGATTACACACCCTCGCAGATGCTATTCCGACACGATCCCTGCAATATCAGAGAAACCAAGCACCAAGAATTTCGATGGTCAACAGCATGGTAGTTGGCCAACATACCCTTTCTTCACACCGCAGTCAGGTCATTGGGGTGTCATGTTGGCATTCACAAATTTGCGACGAAGCTCTGTCTCCCCATTACTGAACTAAGTGACACCACCTTGGTGCTCATGTTGCCTTCGAAGTATGGCAATTGATGACACACATCCTTGCGTCCCATAGTTGTTGAACCACAGGTGCTTCTCAGTCCTGCAGAATGTCACTTCCCACAAACCAAACATTACACACTCACATGGTGTAAGGGCATGTCCATTGTGCATCTCTTCTGGGATAAACTTGTTTACTGCCAATACGTCCAGGACACCCATGACACGCTTGAACGCACACCGCGATCCTGACGCTACTTTGCAGCTATATGCCTGCGAGGGGTTATTTCCGATCCAGGAATTGGGGGAAGGGGGGGGGGGGATAACAGCCTGGTGGTGGGTCTTCACTCCATGTACCAACACTGGGGACCCCATAACTGGCGAAGTACAATAAGCTCACAGATGGGACGCATGCACGAAGAATGGCGTCCATTGTTCTCTTTTATTAGAAATGTCATTTTTTTTCTGGTGACACACACACACACAGTGTATAATCTAGGTCTCTAGTTTTCTTACTGTATTCCGTGTATTTTCTTTCCTAGTCGATCAGTGCAGCTAGCCACTGGCTGAGGGGGAATACTTTGGCCAGGACTCGGGTTTTCGACCCCTGCCACCCAACCACCTGGAGGACCGCTTTGTTACACCCAATAAAAAATAAGAAAAGATCACAAACGCGCGGTGGCGCGTAACTCTGAGGTAAGCCGGCTCGAATGCCGGTGGTGGAAGAAATATTCGTTGCCAATGTTTGTCTTGTAAGTGGACGAAAAGTGTTCGCGTGATGTTCCTGATCACCAGTCTTTGCGCGTATGTCAAGGATTAAATTCCAAACATCGCGAAGTGAGAGCATATGATACTGTTGATGGTCATCGGTCCGTTGGATGGGGACATGAAGCTGGGCGGCCCCTTTGTTGCTACTCTAGAGCAGTAGGCTACGTGCTGGCACCGAGTTCCATCCTGTACTTTCTCTCCTCATCATCGTCATATAACACAAACATAACACTACATTGTATTATGCTTCTATTACATTCACCTACACTCCACAAATACACATATGACACGACTGACAGTTCCATAAGGAAAGGGAACTAACTGCACAAAGGAAGAACATCCTTTTCATTAGGCGGCTCAACCTCCTCCGTGGGATACCACAGCCAAAAGTTCCAAACGCCATTTAATTTTTTTAATCTGATGATAATCACAGTGATTCAAGCGTTAAAGTAGCTTCTGGTACGACGCAACAGAATGTTCGTGTAATTCTGCGGAAAACCGTCCTTACTTAGCACTTTCAGATATCAACCGTATCTACTGCGCATTTAAGACAATATATTGCCACTCCGTCCAGAGTGGATATCAGGAACGATATAAATAATAATACAGATAACAATAACAATAATAGATTTTAATGGAACCAGATGAAACTTATAACTTGTAACTACAAATTAATTACAGTGGTTATCTATACATGTGGATATCCGCATCTGGTATGTCTTATCCGCAGAGTAAATATTACCTGTAACTGTTTGGAAGTGCAGTACGGCACATGGACATTCCAGGAAGATGTGTGCTGTTGAACCGGGACTCGCCAGATGGTCTAGCCCATTAAGATGAGAATGGTGGTGCTGATCTTTCTCCGAGCAGTGTGACAGAAGGTGATGCTAAGCAAACATTCTTTTCTCTGACAGGAGGAAACAGCACGGCGTTATGGAGAAAGACTGCCTGCGACTGGCGAATTAAGTAACAGTGCGAGCGGCAAAATGTTTTTGTGCTGCGCCGGAGAGTGATAACGGGCAGTAAAACTGTCAGTTTCAGTAATGCTTTTTTTCTGTAAGAAATGTAACGGAAGTGCTATCTTCTGCGCTCCCCTGCAGTATTTTCTGCGACACAGTTTTGAGCACTCTACGAACGTTCGCTCTACCGCCCATTACTGACGAAGTACACACACACACACACACACACACACAAACTGGTTTATTAACGGCGTTCCTAGATCACCGTCTCTTCCTGCCTTAACAGCTATTTGTTTATTAGACGTATTTTATGTGCATTTTGCAAATATCTCAACTTCAGTAGCGCCACAATCTATAATTTTACTTCTTGCTGAGATGTGTTTGTCGTTTCTCAATCAATCCTGACTGCTTTGTTTGTATTTTTCAGACTTTATACAGCTTTTTTTTCCAGTACGATATCGACAGGTTGTTGTGTGCAAAGAAGAATTCGTCGCTGTCCGAAACCAGATGGAAGCTGGGCTGGCCAAGGTCGGCAGTCTTCAGGTTACTGTTCAACGCTGCTATGCCATCGAGGCATAAGAGCGTTGCGGACATGCCCAATAAACTCGTGTCAGACTCTGCAAGAGAGGCGTGTTAAACTCGGAGAGGTTCTCTATTGAAATTTCGGGAGAGTACTTTACGGGAAGACTTGGAGAATGTATTGCTTCCTCCACTTATGTCTCGCAAAATGAACACGACGAGAAAATCCGAGAAATGAGAGTTAATACGTAGATTTACTGGCAATCAATCTTCCCACGCGTCAGTCGCGAATGGAAAAGGGGAGAAGTTTCAGATAGTGGTTTCAGAAGCATCCTCCGCAACACGCCGTAAGGTGGCTTCGGGGGTAAACACGTAAATGTAGATGTACCACAGCATAAGCCGCTAGCTTTCTTTGGCAGTAAAGTTTTTCGTTTTGTAACAGCATAGAAATAGTTGTCCAAGATTATAACTTGAGTTTCTTTCGCAAGAAAAACCAAATCTTAGTGAAGACAGCGTTGGGAACCTTTTGATATGATCTAACAGGGAAAAGCTGTAACCGCGACAGGATTGCAGTGTTCAGTTTCCCCGTTTTACAAATGTCACATGAGAATTGGGGACGATGAATGCACACAAAAGATTTCATCTTCGAAGACTGTAATAAGTATGTCTTAAATGTATTTTTCTGTTCACTTGAAATTCGCTTGTAATGCAACAAGCGGGAAAATAGGTTTATTATGTGTTCTTGACCGTAACATACAAGGTCGTATCAAAAAGTAGCCGAAATTTGAATTTAGTGTGCAAATGATTACAAGGGTAATGAAATACCGCTGGGTATATCCACATACAACCTCCCCGAATCAGTGTGTCAGTAACTGCGAAACAACTAATTTGATTGGTTGTTGGTGAGAGGGGAGGCAGAGCGGTTCTAGGCGCTACAGTCTGGAACCGCGCGACCGCTACGGTCGCAGGTTCGAATCCTGCCTCGGGCATGGATGTGTGGGATGTCCTAGGTTAGTTAGGTTTAAGTAGTTCTAAGCTCTAGGGGACTGATGACCTCAGAAGTTAAGTCCCATAGTGCTCAGAGCCATTTGAACCATTTTTTTGTTGGTGAGAAATTGCCATTCTTCCCGCGAGTTTCCGATTTTTCTAAGGCAGACCTGAAAGAACGGTATGTATGCATAAAGTTTTGTTTGAAACTTACGAAAGCCATCGTACAAACGCACAAAATGTTGAAGCAAGTTTCAGATCCCACACAGAGTTATGACTCGCACACGCCTTTCAAAAATGGGGTACACCGAATGATTATGACGAAACGGTCGGCTGTCAGCTGAGATAATATTAGAAAGTGAGAGATTTGATTCTGCAAGATGGAAGACAGACTACTCAAGGCTTGTGCAATTACTTGGGTATAAGTTATGGTAGACGCAAACGTATTTTGTCAGACTAATTGAATACAAGGATTATTGCGGTTAAGTTTTGGCCACGATTGCTTCAAGACACCGCGTGCAGGTCTGTAGCGAACTTCAGCAACTGCTTCACGACGATCTAAACTTTCTTTAAAAGGTTGTCACTGTTGACAAAAGTTGGTTTTATGCCTGTGATTCTGAAACAGCAGCAATCGTCGGAATGGATGAGCCGTTTTTCAGCTATGCCCAAGATGTCGACATGTCAAGGCATTGTTGCTCTTTTCCCTTTTTTACAATGTCGGATTTGTTCACAAAGACGATATTGCAGTGTCTGTGTTAAGAAGTACGATTCAGTGTTCCTTTGGACGTGTACGTCGGAAGAAACAGGCACTGCAGCGACTATATGCATGACCGCAGTAACGTGCATCGTACTTCTTAACATAGGCACTGCGGTATTGTATTTATCCGCCGATACCAGGCAGTGACTTTGAATTAAAATGTTGATAATATTGTGTGTGTGTGTGTGTGTGAGAGAGAGAGAGAGAGAGAGAGAGAGAGAGAGAGAGAGAGAGAGATGAACGACGACACACAGAAGTTTGGGTGCGGCCGTCAGTCGTGCACGGATAGAAAAAGCGGTTAAGGCGACCGCTCGCATAAAGCGGAAAATCCCGGTTCGAGTCCCTGTTCGTCACAGATTTTCACTGTCGGCATTCCATTACACAGCTGATGGGATTTCCTGATGTTCGTAAACAGATCGTCCCTCTTGGTGAGATGATCAATAAAGAGATCTAAGAAGTGTGAGAGGAGATGAGGTGAAAACGTCCACGGAAATGGCGCAGGAACGACTGGATGCTTCTCCACGAGAATGTTCGATCGCACACGGCTGCATTATTCAGGAACTTTTCACCCTCAACAAGATAACAGTAGTTCTGCACCCGTCGTATTCGCCAGGTTTATCTTCCTCTTCCCCAGAAGGAATATTAAAGTGTCGAAGATTTTTCACAGCGGAGGAGATGGATGAGGAATCGCATAGGCACTAAACATCCTAATAAAGACAGACTTCCAGGATGATTTCAGATGTGGCAGAAACGTCTTCATTGGTCTATTCGCACCCAAGGAGACCCCTTTGAAGATAATGATGCAGAACAAGATCTAAGTAAGACGTAATAATTTTAATAATGTATTTCCGGAACTTTTGGGTACGAGTCGGTAAACTGTAACAAAACCTAGTGCCAATTCATGTTTAGAATACGAATTATCCTTTCTTTGTTTACAAATATATGAATTAGATTTTCAGTCACAAGAGGGCGAGCGAGAGAATTCAAAGTGCCATAGACAGCAAAACTGGAGAAGTTAACAATTAAGAGCGACCTCGTCCGATGGACATTAGTTTTTTTAGCATGTGAGTGGGTTTGTGAGATCCTTGAATGTAATTGTTGCTTTAATATTATAAGGGCCGATCAAAATGTTTCCGTTCGAAGGTCGCACAGAATCGGTATGCCAATCAGGCAAAATTGCCGTGAGCACTGATTCAATCCTCCCGCCAAAGAACCAGGCTGGAGAAACCAGTTTGGAAAAACACCGTGTCCTGCTGCTTGAAGAAGTCCGTTTGCTGCACATCGTCATCTCATAGGAAATGTCTATCCCTCAAGGCCTTTCCGAAGGGACCGAAGGCGTGATAATCGTATGCGGAGAAATCACGACTTCAGGGCGGGTGCTCGAATGTCTCCCACTTGAATTGACGTAATTTCTGTGCTATGATATTTGCGATATGAGGACGTGCATTATCACGGAGCAGTTTTCCGGACGTTCCGTCTTCATTGCACGCCGTAATTTCTCAAACGTTGCGCAGTTCCATTTCCCAATGATGGGGACACCTGGTTCCTCAAAATCAATAACTAGTGGGAGCCGGTAATCAAGAAACAGGGTGAGCATTACCTTTCCAGCAGATGGCTGGATCTTGAATGTCTTGAGACGAGAGGACGATGGATGCCACGACGGCATCGTCGATGGTTTCGACTTCGGTTCCCAGTAGTCCTCTGCTGACTCCACAGATCGCGACCAGCACGGAACTCTGCACAGCATTCCACAACAGTGGTTTCCGACAAACATGCTGCCTTATACACATTCTTCAGTCTCCGCCTAATGTCTAACAATTTTTGTCCTTTAGCACTTGGTAAAAACGTTGCCAAGTACACGTTACCGCATTTACCGCACGCACATCGGAAAATGCGAATGCCACCACTAATCACTTTCTTACATGTCAGTGATTATACAGCCGCATCAGAGTCGCGTTATATTGCAAATACGCTGCGGCAACTACCTCTAACGAAAATTTTTTAATTGCTCCATTATACACTCCCTACCGCCAAACTGCTTTTATTAGTAGAAACATTCGCATATGTACACTTTGAATAACATTGATATTAATTTATGTTAGTGTGTAAAAGACATGGGATTCAGTTCATACTCGGAAGCCTGGCTAACCTACGTAAGTATCCACATTGGTAGTTTGGAGCTCCGTTTTGATTCCGGAGCCCTTTGTGTATCAGAGTTTTTCGTAGTGCTCTAACTCAAAACAGTGATATTTCTAAACCAATTTAAGTGCTCCTCCCGATGCAGTAACCGTTTCCCATCGGTCTTAGGCAAGTTGAAACGCTTCATTTCGTTGCTATCGCTGTACGAGTCGTTACAGAAGCATTTCATTTATTGCATCACAAAAATGCAAGGTATCTGCCATCAGTTCACGTTTTATGTTGTCATCTTCGTCTTCAGTCTAAATACTGGCTTGATGCAGGTCTCCATGCTAGTTGATCCTGTGCAAGTCTTATCTCCGCATACCAACTGAATCTTTTACCCATTTGAAACTGCTTACTGCATTCGAACTACTGTACTCCAGAAGTTTTTATGCCCCCACTACCCTTCATTACCAAACTGACAATTCCTTGATGCGTAATGGCTTTTCTACCAACCGATCGCTTCTTTTAATTAACTAGTACCACAACCCATTTGAAACTGCTTACTGCATTCGAACTACTGTACTCCAGAAGTTTTTATGCCCCCACTACCCTTCATTACCAAACTGACAATTCCTTGATGCGTAATGGCTTTTCCTACCAACCGATCGCTTCTTTTAATTAACTAGTACCACAAATTTCTTTTTAACCCAATTCGATTCAGTACCATCTAATTAGTTATTCGTTTCACCTATCTAATAACTTTAGACATTCTTGTGTAGCACCGCATTTCAAAATTTTCTGTTGTCTTTTTGTATGAACAGTTTATCGTTCAAGTTTCAGTTTTGTGTAAGGCATGAGCACAATTCGCACTTCTACTCCATACATCCCCCCTCCCTCCCAAACCTGTTACGTCCACCGAACAAAAGTTATCCGTTAATAGGCTCTAGTGCATTTAGACATGACAATATTTGTTTTTAACACATTTCATTTAAAGATAAAACCTTATTTCATTACTCATCAATTTTTCCATCCATTGCAATGCGAAACTATTAGCGCTTCGGAAAAAATGATTAAAACATTTTCTGTAGTAAATGTAATGTAGTTTTTGTACTGAGAAACATATTCACTAGAAGCTTCAGTTTTCGGGTCACTCAAGAAAATCTTAAAATAGTGACCTTTAAACGTTCCCCCCTTCCCAACACTCATACGCTCTCGGACACAATTTTTAGATTGGTTTTCAAGGTACTTCCTTCTGTCACAGCACAAAAATTTGCCACCACGCGAAGTTTTTACCTAATTTTACTTCGTAGACTGGATTAATTGGAGCGAAGATGAAACGTGTTGGAGAGAGAAAGGGGGAGGAGGAGATGGACAGAGAGAGGAGGGAGGGGGGGAGGTCGAATGGACTGAGAGAACAGCACGAGGAGATAGATAGTGGGAGGAAACGGAGATGGACTAATAGAACATTAGAATAAATACATACCCGGGAGACACACCGGGTTCTCAGCTAGTAATAATAATAATAATAATAATAATAATAATAATAATAATAATAATAATGAAAATCTAAGAATGGAGACAGCTTTTACGAGCAGTCCCATAATCGTTATTGGTCGTTTTATAACATGGGAGAACTACGCACTGCTGTTCCGCGGGCAAGCTCCTAAACAGATGTGCTTTGCATGGCCTTCTCCGATCTGTTGTTAAGTGTCAAGTTATATCTGTCTCATAAGAGTGACTGCAATGAGACGTTTGTGCTACGGTAATACAGTATTTGTGTCGTTGACGTCTGAGCAGCTAATTAATGAAGGATAACATCGGAAAATAGCCTACAACCAACTGCTCTTGGATGCAGGGGCTGCCAAGCTTAACGTCCGGCGTCTTAAGTGTCACACGGCCTCACCCAGTAAGACTTCGCTGAGGTCTGAGGGTCGATCCAGGACACTGTCGTGCAGTCTCGGTGTGGTGACTTTACGCCACCACTTGTCCCCATGCCACTCGAATCATAGCGATGACAATGTCCCCCCCCCCCCCCCCTCCCCCGGCATAGCTCTAAGAGTGTTAACGCTCAGCGTGCGTTACCGACCTCTGCCACGCTGGAGGCTCAAATATTGCCTACTCCGCACTTTTTAATTCAAACCACATTTGCTTTTTATGGGAAATTCCAAGCGAACGCTGGAATGTTTCGTTTACAAAGCCACGCACGATTCCCTCCATCGCGCTTATGAAAAGAGCAATATGAGTCTGCAAAGAATACACGTACTAAGCTCACGTTTAATTTAAACTTTTTCCGCTGTGAAGTGGTAGCCGAAAACTTGTAACTGAATAATTCAACTGTTTCGTTTTTAACACACAGATGTTTGCTGTTGACAGTCTCTATATTCTCACAAGGAAAGCACGAAGCTCAACGGAAAATTATTTCAATTTTCAAATTCGTCTTATCATATAATACATTAAACACATTTCCTTTGTTTCTGTGAGATGCATTTTTTGTGTGGCGAAGGAGTCTTAAATCTCAAACGCAAAAACGTACGAATTACCATTTTCCTTTGGTAAATGTAAAAAATTATAATAATAGTAAAGCGAACCACTGTCACTGAATTAATTTAGTAATGACACTCGGTGTTTCGTAAGGCCTATCTTCACAACCTTAAATTAATTCAGCGATGCTAATATGGTCGTCACCACTCCACCTTCAATGCTGGACAAGTTTATGCAGACACACTAATGTGCAGACACGCTACAACCGTTACAAAATTGTCATGTTCGTTCGATATGGCAGTTGCAGTATCCTCTTTAGACAGTGTATGCTACAACTTCCTACAACTCCAGCATGAAATTTTTTTTGTACAATTCCTGTTTACTTCAAAATGATACCTGGGTACACCATACTGTGTATCTTGCATCGGAGCAACTTGTTCATGATCTTCCTGTAAACAAACCCTTCCACTGCGAAATCGGTAAGGTACCGTAGTTGAACTTTCTACCATTGTGCACTGTGAAAACAATCAAGAATGTGTGTTTTTTGTTGTTGCCATTATTATGTAGTCTTTATTTAAGGGGAGGTTTACTATTTTTCGGATCAAAAAATCGATTTTTTAAAATTGCATTTTTGGATCCACAAAAGTGTTTACAATCAACCCTTGAAACGGTTTTTCCGAATACGGAACAGAAATGTTAATTATTCGCGGCTGAACAAAAAAAATACACCTGCCTGAAATCGGCCTTTTTCACGCACCAGTCTTTTCTTTCGGAGGACGAATTATTGTACCGGTGCTTGGGAAGAAACACGCAAAATTCAAATGAAAGTTTGAATGCGTGTGTTTGGAAGTTATCCCCCAAGTATTTGCATTCTGGTGCGAAGACTGTGGAGATTGTGACTTTCATGGTAGTGAGCAGCTTCAACGAAGGGTATTCAGCAATTCTGAAGATCATGACAACGATGGACGTCACCGTGGGACTCTATTCAACGCAGTTTGCCAAGCATTCGGACGACCACCGGATTCAAGCGGCCGAAAACCGCTTGTCACCGACCGTACGAGCGGCTCTGGAGCAGCGCAGGATGGCCCAGATCGAGCAGAAACCCCCCCCCCCCCCCCCCCCACTATGAGGTAGACGGACTAGTTTATGGACCAGGAATAGCAGATTGAACGTACGTTGCATAATATTGCATTTATATGTAGTCAAAACTTCAAATGCGTTTTTGTCGAAATGACAGTTTTTTATGGTGCTGTGTGGTAACTTCAAATCTACTGAACCGATTGGCATGATTGTTTGTTACCGTCGAAGCTAACTAAATTGTCTAGGAGTTGTACCGCTTTTATTCCGATCCATCAACTATACATATTTTTACTTGGCCGTCGAAGTCGAAAAGTCGATGAAACAAACCCTATTTTTTCAACTCGCCGCCATTTTGTTTCCTATGGTCTAAATAACTTAAGCGAGGTACAACTCCCAAAGAATCTTATATACTTCGCTAACGTCAACTCAAGTTTGTTTTCAGACGAGCCGGCTGACCTGGACGGCACTTACGCCTTCGCTCTCCGACATTTCCGGTCAAAAAAATACAGTTTGTAGACGAAATATCAATAAACGTTTTGACCACATTTGACACTGATACCTATAAAACATCCCAAGAAAAAAATTCTGAAAGACATGCTTTTTTCGGGCCAAAGGTAGTAAACCTCCCCTTAAGTAACTTTTACCTTTAATGAAAAATTTTGTTTGCATATCTTACATACAAAAAGCGGTAAATTACATTTGCGGTAACCACTAGAGAAATAATAAGTTTCCGCACTCTACCTGGTTTGTGACATATGAGATGTGCCGGAACTAACTGAAAAATACAGGGATAACTGACGTCAGGTTCAGGTTTTCAAGATAACGCTCTTCGTAATCTGGTGTATTCGTTCAGCTGTGGGACTGGTTTACGTACTGCAACGCTTAATTTATCAAGTCGAGCAGAATTTCCCAGTTAGGGCAATTTTTTAAAAAAATGCTAATAACAAGACTGCATATTCTTGATATTTTACACATAAAAATTCGTCGCCATTCGACATCCATCAATGACGGTTACAATGTCTGTGTTTATACAGTGTCCGTATATTCATACTACAATGCCCTTCAACATGCATGCACGCTTGAAGGAACAGACACCCTCCTGACGATTACAGCCGTGGCAATTATTACGAAATGGAATCGCATTTTGCGAACCTGGATTCACGTCAGCTGTCTGTGCCAAACGAAAATTGCTTCAGGAGAGGGACTCGAATCCGGATTTCCCGCGTTTCGCGAGCGCTCCCCTTAACAACTTCGGCTATACGAGCACGCTTCCACAGCTGACCCAAATTTCATTTGTAACGAAGTCCACTACCGTTGGCTCACATATTTCATGTTTCCCATACTGGGACACAGAAGTATTTTATCGTCATTTTAGGCCGTCGGGGCATGGATACATCAGTGATGCTTACAGTGGTTACAACAGGATACTCTTTAATGAGTAATAATAAAGTTATTATTTATTCAGTTTGTAGCCCATTTAACCACGTTTCTGTGAAATGCCTCCCAAACAATGAAACAGCCTGAAAAATGCATTCATCAAAACATGCAAGACAAACCACAGAACAATGCAAGAGTCTTCACATTCACAAGTACTATGTTGTAGTTAACATCGTAATGCCGCTCTCCCACTGCATTCAGTTAACCCGTACACGAAGTGCATATCGGCAAACTCATTACTAAACCAATCCTCTAGCAAACAGAACAAAGCATGCCTTTCTTAACGGAGACAGATATTCAGACGTAAAAGCAATCACTGGCATGCATCAAAGGAAAGTTACAGAACTATAACTTTCCAAAGGTATATAAACGACGTGGAAGCGCCTGTGGGAAGGCGAAGGGGTAAACACTGTACTGGGGGACCGAGGCACTTATAGTTAGCATGTTCAGATGGATGTAGGTTGCAGTAGTTATTCAGAGACGAAGAAGGTTGCACAGGATACACCACCACCACAACAACAACGAGCCTTTTGTGGATGATATGCAGGGTGATTCAGTGCCTCCACGCATGGCTTTTCTGCATCCCGCAACACCTTCAAATTCCACGTGCAAAATTTTTATATTCTCTCGCTCGCTACACGTAAATTGTTAGTCCTACAGAAATTATGAATAAGACCTTTTTGTACGAAATTTGACGCAGTCAAATTTTGTATTGGGATACATCTTCGGCACAGGCCACAGTTTTCTAATTATTCAAGAAAAATGCTAAAAAATTAACCTTCAAAAGTCTCTCTCTTGGCCAATGCGAAAATCGTGGCCTCCAGAGACAACGTATCCAAGTACAAAATTTAACTACATTAAATTTCCTAGGAAAATGTCTTGTTCATTTTTCTGTAGAACTAGTAGTTTGCAAACGCGAAATATAGAAATCTAATGCCTGAACGCCTGTCGGTAGTGGCAGATGAATCACCCTTTATAAGGAGACGTTGCACGCTAGAAAAATGCGGAGGAATGCAGGAAGACCTGCTGACGATCTACGTTTGGTGCACGCATTGGCAGTTTACCCTCAACAAAACAAATGCTGCGTATTGCGCATAAACGTACTACCTAGGATTGATAAAGAAAGAGAGAAGCTCCAACGACGAGCAGTGCGTTGCGTCACAGGTTGATTTAGTAAGCGCGACAGCGTCGCGAGTAGGCCCGGCCAATTCCAGAGGCAGACGTTAGAAGAGAGCCGTTGTGTATCACGTTCTTAGAACAGTCGACTGATTTACTGCTTCATCCTACTTATATCTCGCGAGAAGACCATGAACGTGCGACTGGAAGCCTCCATTTTATATCCTCTTTACTTGTTCCGTTGCCAGTTATCAAAAATGGTTCAAATGACTCTGAGCACTATGGGACTTAACTTCTGAGGTCATCAGTGCCCTAGAACTTAGAACTGCTTAGACCCAACTAACCTAAGAACATCACGCACATCCATCCCGAGGCAGGATTCGAACCTGCGAGCTAGCGGTCGCGCGGTTCCAGACTAGAGCGCCTAGAACCGTTCGGCCACGTCACTTATCTCTCAACCCAAATAGCAAAAATCGTCTGCTTCTTTCAGCGTGTCATTTCCTGATATAATCCCCCCCACCTTCCCCTGATTTGATTCGGCTACATTCGAAAACCCTACAGACACACAAAGAACGTGTTTAAAATTTAAAACCATAAAAGCGTTATCGATTAAACTTCGGAGGTATACAATGAATGACCATCTTCGTAAAATTAATGTACGTCTTTTGTCTGACATCCTTCGCCCTTCACTCCCTATGCACCATACCTCCTCCTGGCCTTGAACGTTTATGGCCCATAATGTAGTGCGTTTGAACAGTAATAACCAATAAACTTATTTCACGAATTCTGTAATGGACAGATTCAACTGTGTTTTTTTTCCTCTTGGTATTCTTCTGTACTACTAATGTTTCCTACTATCCGCCTCCGGCACTGCGAATAATACGGATGTAAAAAAATATGGTTTTCCTTTCTCCTCACCTGGTTTCCCTTCGAAACAATGGACAGTTTTATTCTCATAACTAGATACATATTTCGTTTGCATGAGCTACAAGCAGCAAGTGCTGTTATTTTATAACAACAATAACAATATTATTTATAAATTATAGAGTGCAGCAGCAATCAGCCATCCTCTTTAGATTTTATTATGCAAATCCAGATTTCGGCTAGTAGCTAGCCATTCTGAATGTGCTGTTGAGAATGGCTAGCTACTAGCCGAAATCTGGATTTGCATAATAAAATCTAAAAAGGATGACTGATTGCTGCTGCACTCTATAATTTATAAGTCACATACAGTCGCTGAGTGAATCCACTTTCCGAATGATAGGTAACTTGAATAACATTATTATTATTCTTTCTTTCTTTTCTCAGACGTTATGTCTGGTCAAAAATGGAAAGTGACGCAGACCTTGATCAAGCGTGACTTCCTTTTAACTGTACGGTATATGTTATATTGCATTTAGGAACTTTCGTGTAACTGAATATGTATCAATAATTACGGATTTCTGTAGTTGTATATATAAGTTTGGATGTAGCTGTATTGCATTGATGTACTGGTGGATATTGTGTGGTATGACTCCTGTAGTTGTTAGTATAATTGGTATAATGTCAACTTTATCCTGATGCCACATGTCCTTGACATCCTCAGCCACTTGGATGTATTTTTCAATTTTTTCTCCTGTTTTCTTTTGTATATTTGTTGTATTGGGTATGGATATTTCAATTAGCTGTGTTAATTTCTTCTTTTTATTGGTGAGTATGATGTCAGGTTTGTTATGTGGTGGTGTTTTATCTGTTATAATGGTTCTGTTCCAGTATAATTTGTATTCATCATTCTCCAGTACATTTTGTGGTGCATGCCTGTATGTGGGAACGTGTTGTTTTATTAGTTTATGTTGTATGGCAAGTTGATGTATTATGTTTGCTACATTGTCAAGTCTTCTGGGGTATTCCGTATCTGCTAGTATTGTACATCCACTTGTGATGTGATCTACTGTTTCTATTTGTTGTTTGCAAAGTCTGCATTTATCTGTTGTGGTATTGGGATCTTTAATAATATGCCTGCTGTAATATCTGGTGTTTATTGTTTGATCCTGTATTGTAATCATGAATCCTTCCGTCTCACTGTATATATTGCCTTTTCTTAGCCATGTGTTGGACGCGTCTTGATCGTTGTGTGGCTGTGTTAGATGATACGGATGCTTGCCATGTAGTGTTTTCTTTTTCCAATTTACTTTCTTTGTATCTGTTGATGTTATGTGATCTAAAGGGTTGTAGAAGTGGTTATGAAATTGCAATGGTGTAGCTGATGTATTTATATGAGTGATTACTTTGTGTATTTTGCTAATTTCTGCTCGTTCTATAAAGAATTTTCTTAAATTGTCTACCTGTCCATAATGTAGGTTTTTTATGTCGATAAATCCCCTTCCTCCTTCCTTTCTGCTTAATGTGAATCTTTCTGTTGCTGAATGTATGTGATGTATTCTATATTTGTGGCATTGTGATCGTGTAAGTGTATTGAGTGCTTCTAGGTCTGTGTTACTCCATTTCACTACTCCAAATGAGTAGGTCAATATTGGTATAGCATAGGTATTTATAGCTTTTGTCTTGCCTCTTCCTGTCAATTCTGTTTTCAGTATTTTTGTTAGTCTTTGTCTATATTTTTCTTTTAGTTCTTCTTTAATATTTGTATTATCTATTCCTATTTTTTGTCTTTATCCTAGATATTTATAGGCATCTGTTTTTTCGATCGCTTCTATGCAGTCGCTGTGGTTATCCAATATGTAATCTTCTTGTTTACTCTGTTTTCCCTTGACTATGCTATTTTTCTTACATTTGTCTGTTCCAAAAGCCATATTTATATCATTGCTGAATACTTCTGTTATTTTTAGTAATTGGTTGAGTTGTTGATTTGTTGCTGCCAGTAGTTTTAGATCATCCATGTATAGCAAATGCGTGATTTTGTATCGGTATGTTCCAGTAATATTGTACCCATAATTTGTATTATTTAGCATGTTGTATAGTGGGTTCAGAGCAAGGCAGAACCAGAAAGGACTTAATGAGTCTCCTTGGTATATACCACGCTTTATCTGTATTGGCTGTGCTGTGATATTATATGAACTTGTTTGGATATTGAGTGCGGTTTTCCAATTTTTCATTACTATGTTTAGGAACTGTATCAATTTAGGATCTACGTTGTATATTTCCAATATTTGTAGTAACCATGAGTGGGGTACACTATCAAAAGCTTTTTGGTAATCAATGTATGCGTACTGTAGCGACCTTTGTTTAGTTTTAGCTTGATATGTCACTTCTGCATCTATTATCAGGTGCTCTTTACATCCTCGTGCTCCTTTGCAACAGCCTTTTAGCTCTTCATTTATAATTTTGTTCTGTGTTGTATGTGTCATTAATTTCTGTGTAATGACTGAAGTTAATATTTTGTATATTGTTGGTAGGCATGTTATGGGGCGATATTTAGCTGGGTTTGCTGTGTCTGCTTGATCTTTAGGTTTCAGATAAGTTATTTCATTAGTAAGTGTATCATGGAATGTGTATGGGTCTGCAATGTAACTGTTAAATAATTTAGTTAGATGTGAATTTGTTGAGGTGAACTTCTTTAGCCAGAAATTTACTATTTTATCTTTTCCAGGGGCTTTCCAATTGTGAGTAGAATTAATTGCTT
Organism: Schistocerca piceifrons; assembly: GCF_021461385.2. Classification (NCBI taxonomy): domain Eukaryota; kingdom Metazoa; phylum Arthropoda; class Insecta; order Orthoptera; family Acrididae; genus Schistocerca; species Schistocerca piceifrons. The sequence continues at coordinate 279,597,087 of NC_060142.1, read as the reverse complement.
GGGTGACTTCATGTTGCAAAATTATCACTTCAGGCATTTGTGGTATCATCTTGTATGTGTCTGTTTCTGCTTGTATCCACCGTGCATGCCTGTTATGCTGTACCGGGTTTGATCATAAGTTGCTCCAGAAGTGTTCCATGTCTTATGTTTGGTGGATTGTCTATTTTAATGTGTGTGTTATCTATTGTCTAGTAAAATTTCTTTTGGTTTGTGTTGAAAGTTTGGATTTGTTTCCTTCTATTTTCACTTTTGTTTTTTACTTCTAAGTCGTTTGGCCAATGCTTGTAATTTCTGCTTCTTTTCATCTAATTGCCCAATCGCTTCTTGTTGTGAGATTTTACCCAACCTTTTCGTTTTTTGTCTGATATTTCATTTCTTATGAATTGTGTTAGCTGTCCGATGTCTTTTTTCAGTTTTTCTATTCTGATCTGTAGCCTGTGTTGCCATGCTGGTTTTGTGGGTTTGTTCTGTGCGTTGGTTGGTTCTGATCTCTGCCTAGTGTGTATATTTAGTGTAGTGAGTGCTCCTATATAAACAAGTAGTTGTAACTCTTCCATAATTGTATTTTCATTTATTTTGTTGTTAATGATTGTGTTGATAGTTGTTATTGTTGTTTCGACTTGTGGGTCTATGCATGAATGGTCTGATGTCTGTATTTGTGTCTTTGTATTCTATATGTGTCAGCTGAAATTTTTCTTCTATATCTAACATGTGTGTCACTTCGAGTTCTATTTGTGCTTGTTCTGGTGGCTGTCTTAAGATTTCGTTTTCCTCTTATTGTTTAATTGATGCGTGTTGTTCTTTGTTTGTTTGCTCTGGGATGTTTGAGTCCATTACTGTATTTTCTTCTTTTTCTGATTGCACATTATTTTGTTCCAGTATTTGTTGTACTTGTTGTTTGATGTTTTCTAATTCTGACTGGGGTATCCTCTTATTATTTATTATTACACGGATCTGATCAGCTAGTCGTTGTTCTGTTAAAAAATTTAATTCTGGATATCTGGTAATAATTGTGTGTTCAAATGGCTCTGAGCACTATGGGACTTAACATCTATGGTCATTAGTCCCCTAGAACTTAGAACTACTTAAACCTAACTAACCTAAGGACATCACACACATCCATGCCCGAGGCAGGATTCGAACCTGCGACCGCAGCAGTCGCGCGGCTCCTGACTGAGCGCCTAGAACCGCTAGACCACCGCGGCCGGCTATCTGGTAATAAATATTGTGTATACTTGTGAACTGTATCCAGTTGTGTTGGCTCCTAAGTTTGTTGCTTGGTAATAAGAGAACATGAGGTGTCGGTTAACTTCATCTGACCATCTCATCCTCCGCCTTTGTTTTCCTTCTAGAGTGGTTGCAGGAAGCATATCCTGCGAAACACCTCTTTATGGATTTAAATCATTTTTCGTGTGGCTAGCAGTGTTGTTACCATTGTGGACGGGCATATGGTTCAAGCGTCGTCCCCGACCATGACAGCACTTGTCCGAGGCTTCTTTAGTTCTGTCCTGAACCAACTAATCACACTAAAAGGGGGGTTAGCCCCATTAGTGGTTTGTTCTTTTCGTCGCCTTTTACCACTGGCAGAACATACCGGAGGCCTATTCTTTTCCGGGCCTCCACGGGTTTTATTATTATTATTATTATTATTATTATTATTATTATTATCACCACCACCACCACCACCACCATTTCCATACTTATTTACGTTTGCCAAGTATGGGCTCAGCCAGCCGCGGCTATGTTACTTTTGTTCTGTATATGAATAAAACCAAATTACATAAAAATACACTGAAAGTGGCAGGAATAGAATTGACTATCGAAAGCTTCATAGGGGAATGGTGATACGTATGGTCTTGAAACGTAGAAGGGTGTTGGTGGTAAGGACTTCTCCATTTTCAAAGGGATTAATTTGGATGCAGATAGAACTAGAGTTGTTATTTCCCTGCGCAGGCGTGAGTTTCAATTCTTTAACAAATTCATAGTGATAAAAATGAGAGATTCTCTTCGGTTTACTGGACCGAGTTGTGAATGTGAATTTCATTCACCAGTCCATATTGGTACACGCCCATCTGCTAGGGTGACTTGAAGCCAGCAAGCAAAGGTTTCGGAGGGGGGACGCACATGAGCCGTGCTTTGTGTCCCGTGTCGTCCCACCGTTTCCGGTACCGCGAGGCGTAACCTGGGAAACCTGTTCCCAAGTTAGTCTCGGTCTCACCGACAGATGGTGCCACTGTCACATGGTGCGAACTTAATATCCCTCATCACCAAGAACACTTAATATTACGTCTCTTTCACCACGTTTACACACGACACGAAAAAGAATATCGAATTTCGTATCTATGTTTACATGTAAGATCTGAATCGATTTTGATATCCAGCTCTAACATCGGGTTTTCCGAGCGTCTGTTGTTTTAGACTAATTGTTCTGTCAATCTGCTGTTCCAACTTCTCCACCACGATGACGTGGGGTTAACACTACCTTCGTAAATTTTTTCCTTGTCAACGTCAGTTAAGTCGCAAGGAGGAGGAGGATCAGAATGTTCAAGAGCAGGCATTATTTACATATTTATTTAGCGCATGGCTTACAGACGTATTTTAAAGGCACATACAATGAAAACAGATGTTTAAAAATTTTAATCGTCCCAGTGAATGTGCTCGTAGTTGTGTTATTGCATGGACATACAGCACATCACACGCTTGGTGGAACATTAATGCATTCAAACGTTTTGGAGACTACGAACAGCTAGAAAACCTCCACATAACTGAAGATCTTTTCCTATTCCTGTGCACCGAATTAGCGAATGTTTTGTCACGAGCCACTGATTGTGTGTGAGAGCCTCTACCATTAAATGAGAGAATCGGTACAGCCGCATACAAAGTAGTAACATTTGTAGGATATAGGCTTGAAGACAAGCAGTTCTGTTTTGCTAACCCAGTAAGTACAACAGCATTTATTTACCTCTTTATGGCTAATAAAAGTTAAATGTGCTTCTCTTTAATTAAATAATGAGAATCAATAACTTACGGACCAGATCAATAACACTACATTTTCCACACAGAAACATCTTTTCCATATTACACAACGCCTTAAAAACCAAGCAGCAATCTGACAACCCAATCACGAATCGAATGCGGTAGAGCGTTTGCATGGTAGCGAATACAGGTTGTGAGTGACTTTTGAGAAGCAAAAGTATCAGCATACACCGCATTAAAAGAGTTCTGACTGTATTTTATGAGCCGGCCGGGGTGACCGAGCGGTCCTAGGCGCTACAGTCTGGAACCGCGCGACCGCTACGGTCGCAGCTTCGAATCCTGCCTAGGGCATGGGTGTGTGTGATGTCCTTAGGTTAGTTAGGTTTAAGTAGTTGTAAGTTCTAGGGGACTGATGACCTCAGAAGTTAAGTCCCATAGTGCTCAGAGCCATTTTTTTGTATTTTATGAATTCCTGTTAACATGATACATTCAAACCTATCAGAAGTTATATGGCTTGTTCGTTCATGTACACTCCGTTATTTTACATTAAGATGTGTATTTTATGACAGTATCTGTATTTCATATTAAAGCATGGCATTAACAGACTTCCGTATCGCCCAGATTTCAGGCCGGCCGAGCGTTTAACCACAGAAAATTACTTCTCGAAAGACCACATTTTATCTGACAGACGGTGTTATAAAAACAACACAAATTTAGTTCTGTATAGGAAAGTGGAAGGAAGAGAAATGAGGATAGCACACAGACATATAATCAGGCTACAGAAGCGAGCGCTTCACTTCACGAATCCGGTGTTACGTTGTTCGATCACAAAAGAAATGGCTCAGAAATGGCTAGCAATATACTCGAAACTGTGGGAAACATAAGTATTGCGAAACTGTCTATCTAGCAAGTCTAGCAGAACTCAATATCACATGGTAATCTGTATTTTGCTTCCGAGATAGGACATTGCAAGAAGAGGAAGAGGGAGAGAGACACGATTAATCTTATGAGTGAGGTTGTTCAGTTTACTACAAACGAATTATTGTCGCTGTCTCAGAAAATGTTGCTGTTCAACACTTGGACCTGGTCTCAATCGAGCGAATCGGATCAATAAGCAGTTCATGGCTATTTTTATACTCATCAGGGGTATGCCACGTTATTCCAACAGACACGCAACAGGTTTGAGGCAGAGAAGAACCAAATTAATAAGTGATTTGTTGACGACGTTGCCAAGCGAGCTTTGAACCTTTAACGCATTACCTTCAGAGCAAAGTATATCAGAAGATATTCTCGTCTGAATAGCGAAACTAGCAAGACAGTAAACAATATGCGAACTTTGGCAGTTTATTTGTATGTTAATTAGTGAATGAGCTTCGCCTTTAAGAGAACTTTCCATTAATTACTGCATACATAATCTGTCATGAGACCTCTCATATAATCCCGACACAATTTAGTCTAGTTTAGTACTTCCCGAGGAACGTCGACAACTCACTCGCCTGATTACCACTATGGAATATCTCTTAATTACTAATAAGGCAAAATGGTAACTCCACAGTGTTTTGTGAACAAGAACAGCTGCGAATGGAAACGGAAACGGGAGCAAATGATTCTGGTACAGTGTGTAAACACCACACACCGTACGTTTGCTTACAGAGCTCCAATGTAGATGTGGAGCGTAATGGTGACGATGCTTCATCGTTGTGTACTAAATGATAAATACTTAGAGGACGACGATTCCAATTTCAATTTCCATCGACAACTAGGTCATTAAGAAGGAAAACAAGATAGGTTTGTGGAAGCACAGGGAACGAGATCAACCGCGTACTTTTCAAAGGACCACTGCAACATTCTCCTTCAGTGAGTTGGCGAATCACGGAACATCTAAATCTGGTTCATCGAAAGCGGAATTGCACAGCCATTCTCACGAAAGAGGGTATCACTGCCCCAATTCGAGAGCAATCAAACAGATAACTCAATAGTATAGCTGACACTACAGGAATTTGTTCAGTACGTTGATGTAGTTTTTGTTGTTACGGAATTAATGTATGAGAGAGGATAAAACCTAGTGCCGATGCACGGTATTTCTTTCCTAAATAGCACCGACGGAAAAAAACCAACAGATTTTTGTTTTAAATTTATCCTAAATGGCATTTTCCAATTTAGCCGCGAGGCTACACTATTTGTTCTTTGGTTAGGTGATGCACAGTAACGGCCCATTTAAAACCCACCCTCAAATCAAAGGCGGAACTCTTAACGCACGACTGCCGTTCTACACTTGAGACCACTGACGCGAAGATTATTGTGCACAGTGTCCCCGCAGGAAGGACACATCGTTATGAACACTGCCGAATCACGTCACTCCAGAAGGTAATCTGGAGTTGGAAGCAGCATATCCGTGCCAATCACATGTTCCTTCTGTAACAGGTATAAAGTAACCGCCAATTTCAAGCATTCTACTGGCTGCTTAGTAGAAGCGAGATTTGTTTCTTTTATTCGATAACAAATTACCCTTTTCCACCGAAACACAGTACCATCAAAGACTGCACAATACTGTAGCGTGAAATGACGAGCTCTTTCGGTTTTTTTGTGCTACTTTGGTTATCGAAGACTACCACAGCATTTTGACCACTATGTCGCTGCATGTTCGTCACAAATCTCTTAAAAATAGAAGTAAAACATTCGCTCCGATTCCAGTGAATTATGTGTACGAGATACCACCATCTACTCATCAACTTTGCTCTTTCCCATTTCTATGTCACTTGGCATGGGCGAGAAAACGTAATAAAATGTGGACTTTGTCCCACAGCAAAATGCCTTCCCCAGAAATTAAATGAATTTCGTGATATAAATTTAGTCTTAAAGATGATATTACATTCAGGAGTACTATTTTTGACTGAGGATGGTATTTTCAGTTTGGACCACTCGTTCACTACAATTGTTAATGAAACACTTCTCGGCGAATAGGTAGTAATTATAAGTACTTTCTATCAGTCTTGAAGGAAATTAAATTCTGGATAACTCTGGTTATTTTGGACTGTGCACAACTGCACTAAAACGTTATTAAGGCGAAACTACTGACACATCCAACTTCATAAGATTTTTGATATTATTATAATTTTCACAGCCTTGTATCTCAGTAGCTGTTCCGAATTTTCCAACCTGTTACATACGAAACTTGCAGGAAATTTAACGATCTTTAAAATTGATAATGGCGTATTTTTGTCTAAACCCCAATGGAAGCGAGTTACTGCTTAAAAACTGAAAATAGTGACATTTCTTAGCGGTTTTTCAAAATGGCGGATATCGCACGAGAGGGGCAATACATATAGCATATCTTAAAAATCAATATTACTGTATGCAGTGAGGATATTCCTTAAAAAAAATTTACAACTTTTAAAATTCGTACAAACTTATTCAAACGACTTACAGATCCATTCTTGGCTTAATTGCCCAGAAAAATTGGTCAAGTTTTGACTCAAGCAGTAAGTTAGTACTGAATCACAGCACAGCAAACGCTGACGACAGAAGTAACAAAGATATCGCCGCCTTCACTGGTCCCCGAGCGTGCTCGCTGCGTATTATAGTTTGAAGACTAAAAATGTGGACAGTTGTGCAATACAGTTTTCATACCGAGCAAGGAAAAGATCCTCCCAAGTCACAGTAGACCTAAAATACTTGTGGGAGGGGGGGGGGGGGGGTAAGCGCAGGTCGACCGTGTGTGTCCGACGATATCGGGGGGCAAGAGGGGCACAGGTTCCTTAACAGTCCTACAAAATCCTCGAGTTGGGTGTCCCACATGTGACTGACTGGCACGTGTTAAGAAAACATTTACACTACAAGCCGCAAAATTTAACACTGGTGCAGTAATTAAAATACACTGATAAGACTGCTCATAGGCACTTTTGCGGGGAAATGTTACATCGATTGGTTAATGACCAAGACTTCATTGAAACATAATCTTAAGTGATGAATTGACTTAGCACTTAAGTGGTAAAGTTAATAAACACAACTGTGGGATTTGGGGCACTGAAAGTCCACCGACAAACCTTGGAATATGATCGTGATAGGCCTAAAGTTTGTGCATCGAGCAAGAGGAAAGTTTAGGGCCGTTTCTTTTTCCAACACAAAACAATCAACGGAGCAGTGTACTCCGATATGCTGCAAAACTGACGAGGCTGACCACGAACGCGGCATACACTTCACGCAAGATGGCGCACTATCTCACCGCTGTCCAGGATTTCCTCAACAACCAGATACCCAATGGGAGTCACATTCAACCTGTTTAGTTACAATGTAAAAACTTTATGCTCTTTGCTAAAGAAAATTACACCAAAACTGGGTCTGTGAGTCATATGAACAAATCTATATGAAATTTCAAAACTTTTAAGTTCTTTCAGAAATACCCTGTACAGCCTATATGAAAATTTGTAATTCAATTTGTCCCCAAATTACGTCTTTTAATAATTAGTTACATTTTTATGGTCCGCGATACATTTTAATTTTGCTAAGTATATCTACTTAGCCTACACAGTAGTCTTAATTTTCATCGGCAATAGATATGATAGCAATCAGCGAATTATTAAACATCTAGCTACTCCCAAACGCTTTACGGCACGCGCAAATGTTAGGCTGTTAAGTGTTGTCATCTTTTCAGATGATTTATTCGTGATATTCAGAGCTGTCAGAGGTATCTGCTTCGTCCCGCAACTTTTTCGGAAAGAAAGAGACAGACGTATGTCTATGAGTGGGATGTCTTATTTCTTACAAAAGGGCGTTGTGTCACCAAAGGAAGAATGCACTCGTTATACATACGTACACTGCTGATAATGTAGCGTCGTCCAAGATCTACGCTATACAGATAGGAGACACCAACAGACGGACGCGAAGTAAGCTTCGTATTTTATTGCGTGTTCTGTCTTCGAAAACTTAAACAATAGTAACGGTTACGTTGGGGATTATGTCAAAACTTCGCAAAGCAATATCAAAGGTAGTGTAGTTAGTAAATAACGAAGTTTCATAGTTCATTTTGGTTGAACGTCTAGTGAGGAAGTAAAGGAGAAGCCAATAAGCTTCAAAGCTTCAGTGCTCTTTACCCTTTTATGTCTCATTACCAGTCCCGCATTAGTTCTACATGGCTCTCGCAATGAGGTGCGCGCAATGAGGTATTAAATAAGATCTTACGTCTTCGAGATCGTTCTCATTTCTCAACACTCCCGAGTTACATCATGGCTAGAAAATTCGTATGTAGGTTCACATCGATGAAGATTTCGGCTTCTTGGATTCCTTCCAGGTTAAAGAACAGACCCATAGCGAAAATTAATGTAAGAAACAGAGCGTGTCATGTGTCAAAGCAATCGCCTTTTATCTAACCGTTCTCCACTTTCAAACTATCACTAGCCTGCGCACTTTTTTCGCCAGTTATTTGCTAGAAGAGGTTACATTACAGAATTTTTACATATACATAGACACTCCGCAAGCCACGTACGGTGTGTGGCGGAGGGTACTGTGTACCACTACTAGTCAATTCCTTTCCTGCTCCACTCGCAAATACAGCGAGGGGAAAACGACTGTCCACAAGGCACAGTACGAGCTCTAATTTTGTTCATCTTACCTTCGTGCTGTTTATGCAAGACGTACGTTGGCGGCAATGGAATCGATCTGCAGTTGGTCTCCAATGCCACTTCTCTAAATTTCCGCAACAGTGCATTGCAAAAAGAGAGTCATCTTCCCACCAGGGATTTACACTTGAGTTAACGTAGCATCTCTGTAACACCTGCGTGTGTATCCAACCACCGGGATGGCTGCCGGCCGAAGTGGCCGTGCGGTTAAAGGCGCTGCAGTCTGGAACCGCAAGACCGCTACGGTCGCAGGTTCGAATCCTGCCTCGGGCATGGATGTTTGTGATGTCCTTAGGTTAGTTAGGTTTAACTAGTTCTAAGTTCTAGGGGACCAATGACCTCAGCAGTTGAGTCCCATAGTGCTCAGAGCCATTTTTGAACCGGGATGGCTTCTGTTTCTTCCTTTAATCCAACCTAGTGGGGATCCCAAATACCCGAGAATCACTCAAGAATGCCGCGCGGGATTAGTCGAGCGGTCTAAGGCGCTGCATTCATGGACTGTGCGGCTGGTCCCGCCGGAGGTTCGAGTCCTCCCTCGGGCATAGGTGTGTGTGTTTGTCCTTAGGATAATTTAGGTTAAGTAGTGTGTAGGCTTAGGGACTGATGACCTTAGCACTTAAGTCCCATAAGATTTCACACACATTTGAACATTTTTTTCACTCAAGAATGCCGTCTCCTTTAGAGGTGAGCTATACTACCCCAAAAGTCTCCCAATAAAGCGAAGTCGAGCTTTCACCTTTCCAACTATCAGTCTGACGTGCACATTCCATTTCATATCGCTCTGCAACGGTACATCTGGATATTTAATCGACATGACTATATCAAGCAGCACATTAATAAGCTGTGCTCGAACGTCACTGCATTACTTTTCCTATTCATGTGCATTAACATTTTTCTACATATAGAGCTCGCTGCCATTCATCACACAAATTATAAATCCTGTCTAAGTCATCTTGTATCCAGTGACAGCCACTACGGACGACACCAAACGTACACCATTGCGTCATCGACAGAAAGCCGTGAGTAGCTCTTCACCACGTTCGCCAGATCATTTATGTACTGGCTATAGAGAATAAAAGTTACCCCAACATACTTCCCTGGGACACTCCTGGCTATTCCCTTCTGATGAACACTTGCCGCCGAGGACATGTACTGGCTCCTATTAATTAAATAGTCTTCGAGCCACTCACGTATCAGGGAACCTAATCCTTGGGCAAGAGTCTACACTGGGCCACCCTGTCAAACGCTTTCCGAAATCTAGGAACATGGTATCTGCCTTTTGCTCTCCATCCACAGTTTGTAAGCTATCGCGTAAAGAAATGATAAGCTGAGGTTCGCAAGAGCGATGCTTTTTAAATCAGTGCATACTTACGAACCGAAATGTCTCTGTCTTAAGGAAATTCAGTACAGTCGAACTCAGCTGTTCACAAATCGATGTTAAAGATATTGATATGTACACTCCTGGAAATTGAAATAAGAACACCGTGAATTCATTGTCCCAGGAAGGGGAAACTTTATTGACACATTCCTGGGGTCAGATACATCACATGATCACACTGACAGAACCACAGGCACATAGACACAGGCAACAGAGCATGCACAATGTCGGCACTAGTACAGTGTATATCCACCTTTCTAGAGCACGTTGGGTGGCACGGGATACATGCGGACGTGCATTGTCCTGTTGGAACAGCAAGTTCCCTTGCCGGTCTAGGAATGGTAGAACGATGGGTTCGATGACGGTTTGGATGTACCGTGCACTATTCAGTGTCCCCTCGACGATCACCAGTGGTGTACGGCCAGTGTAGGAGATCGCTCCCCACACCATGATGCCGGGTGTTGGCCCTGTGTGCCTCGGTCGTATGCAGTCCTGATTGTGGCGCTCACCTGCACGGTGCCAAACACGCATACGACCATCATTGGCACCAAGGCAGAAGCGACTCTCATCGCTGAAGACTACACGTCTCCATTCGTCCCTCCATTCACGCCTGTCGCGACACCACTGGAGGCGGGCTGCACGATGTTGGGGCGTGAGCGGAAGACGGCCTAACGGTGTGCCGGACCGTAGCCCAGCTTCATGGAGACGGTTGCGAATGGTCCTCGCCGATACCCCAGGAGCAACAGTGTCCCTAATTTGCTGGGAAGTGGCGGTGCGGTCCCCTACGGCACTGCGTAGGATCCTACGGTCTTGGCGTGCATCCGTGCGTCGCTGCGGTCCGGTCCCAGGTCGACGGGCACGTGCACCTTCCGCCGACCACTGGCGACAACATCGATGTACTGTGGAGACCTCACGCCCCACGTGTTGAGCAATTCGGCGGTACGTCCACCCGGCCTCCCGCATGCCCACTATACGCCCTCGCTCAAAGTCCGTCAACTGCACATACGGTTCACGCCCACGCTGTCGCGGCATGCTACCAGTGTTAAAGACTGCGATGGAGCTCCGTATGCCACGGCAAACTGGCTGACACTGACGGCGGCGGTGCACAAATGCTGCGCAGCTAGCGCCATTCGACGGCCAACACCGCGGTTCCTGGTGTGTCCGCTGTACCGTGCGTGTGATCATTGCTTGTACAGCCCTCTCGCAGTGTCCGGAGCAAGTATGGTGGGTCTGACACACCGGTGTCAATGTGTTCTTTTTTCCATTTCCAGGAGTGTAATTACGAGGGTCCGTTCGTTTACCTTTCTTATATACGGGAGGAACCTACACTGTTTTTCAGTCGCTTGGGAATTTCACCTGGACGCGAGATTCGCGATAAATGAAAGCTAAGTAAGGGACCAATGCCGGAAAGTACTCTCTGTAAAACCGAACTGCGATTCCGTCTGGACCTGGCGTCTTATTTGTTTCCAACTCTTTCAGATGTTTATCTATGCCAGAGACGTCTATTTCAATGCCCTCTACGCGAGAGTCTGTGTGACAGTCAAACGACGGTTATGTTTTTACGATACTCCTGCATGAATGATTTCTTAACCACGAAACTGAAAAACTCCAGCTTTCCTTTGCTTTCCTCTGCCGCCACACGACACTAGTCGACGAATGACTAGACAGAAGCCTTCGAACCGCTTCATGATTTTACGTACGAACAGAATTTTCTCGGGTTCTCGTCAAGACCTTTTGCTAACGTAGGCAGAAGTTGCATTATGCTTCGCGCATTTATCTTACAGACGCATCAATTTTCACTAACTTTTACCTGTGGATATTTGCACGTTAGTTTTTAACCGAGAGTGCAACAATCTCTGCTTTCTCAGTATTGACCGAATTCTTGCACCTTACAGTTTCCCTTATCCGGATGTGATGGGGATACCAGTGGGAAGTCAGCTGCATACGCTTTTAGTATCTTACAAGAATGAGGTAGAGTACACTATGATTTCCATAATTAACTTTACTGGTATCTGCAATGGCTAAAAATTTCCCCGCTGTTCTCTTTTTTCTTTCTTTAACGTTTTAAAAATAGGAAAATAGCTTACACAGCAAAGAATTTTAATATGCAGTACTTACTCATACAGAAAAAGATAAGGCACGGCATCTAGCCCATTCTTTATTAAACCAGCGCGTCACATTTCCGCAGCGAAGGTGGGTAAAGTTTGAAATATAAAAACCATGTGATTCGAATCTCTTTCTCATCATATTCCTCCTCTTATTAATTTGGAGCTTTGCCAATGGCGATTCGGTCGGAGATTAGATTATTCTGGGTTCTGCTTTATTCGTTGTGTAGTAGCGCACATATTTCTCCTACCGATAACACATCGGCACACAAATCCAGTTTCATTTCTCTTGGAGTAGCAGTATGTTGCTCACAGAATAACAGTCAGATTAGTTTTCTATCGGCGCTCTACAGCGATGTTTATTTAGCAGATAATGTTCTCATGCATAATACCTCCGTCGAAATGTACCATCTGTGCATCCGGAAACGCACACAGCAGCATCGATTGCGTGCATCTTTAATCTGTGAACTTTCAATCGTATAAATACTTTTATCAGAAAATTGCGTTGCGACGACGTAACACGGTAAATTCCCGCAGGAGAGCAATCGTGAGAGTTATGACCAACACGTTCAGGTGCACCCATTGTAACAACGTACAAAGTAGGTCAGACGGGTGCCGGAATGCTTCCTACAACATGAGAAGCGAGGGGATGGGGCTGGGGGAAAGAAGGTGATGGAGTAGGACCGGCTGTTGTTTCTTCAAGAATTAATACACGGTATTGACATGATCAGTCCCACAATCTATTCACAACTGAACGATACTGCTCTTACCTTTTTTTAAGTGTGATAACGCGAAAGATGGACTTTCTTTTCCTTATCATTTCCTGGTTGGGCGATCAGGATGGATAGTTTGACACACGACACGAAGTAGAGATGTGTTTTTTTTTTTTCTCAGGCAAATGTCAGAGAACCGAGAGTCGGGCATAGAGCATGCCTAGAAGGGGACTTCCATTTTTTCACCTGTCTTACACCTGAAAACAAACTCCCGAAAACCTTAGCAGCAACAGTGGGATCAAGCTCATTTTTAATTTATTTCTGAGCTCATATGCTCCAGACAAAAATAATCAGGCTTAGTGTGTGGATGAATACCTGTTATTACGTGTAACAAATTACAGGTGATGATTTGCTCGACATTTATACCGTTCAGTGATCGTTTCGTTAGGGTTCAAATGGCTCTGTGCACTATGGGACTCAACTGCTGAGGTCATCGGTTCCCTAGAACTTAGAACTACTTAAACCTAACTAACCTAAGGACATCACACACATCCACGCCTGAGGCAGGATTCGAACCTGCGCCCGTAGCGGTCGCGCGGTTCCAGACTGTAGCGCCTAGAACCGCTCGGCCATTCCGGCCGGCGTTTCGTTAGGGAAAGTCTATATATATGTTCTTGGCTATAGTTGTGGGATTGTTACGCTGCACTAAACACCCGTTTTGTTAAATAAACTACAGGGAGAGACTCATCAGAGAAATACGAAGGAGAACAAAACAGTACGACGCTACATGTGGCCAAGTCAAAGGTGCTGAGATCTCCGTGTAAGCCTCGGTCTTAATATTTTCCATGTTCGAGTTACACGCTCCAGTCATATTAATGTGAGCACCCCATATTTCTGACGTCAACGAGCAATAACCACTCACACACGGCAGGTGGCAGCAACAGCAGTGGATGGAATATATAGCGCGTCGAGAGGACGCGGAACACAGTGCAGTCGTTGTCGTAATGCGGAAACGAAGCGATTTATCTGACGCCCAAAAGGGCACGATCATTGGCTTTCTGGCCAACGGTGCACGCATTTCCGAAACTAGTTTGTAAACTGTTCGCGTACTGCCACGGTTAGAGTATCTGTTCATGGCAAAATGGCACAATCCAACACTGGCACCGAGGCAGATGTGGTGTATCATTGACCGTAGATAACAGGGGTGAACGTTAGTTTCGAAGACGTATACGGGCGAACAGACGTGCAACTGTTGAGCAACAGACCACTCAGATGAACCGAGGGGCTATCACCAGTGTCTCCTCAAGAACCGCTCAGCAAACGTTGTTGCGTATGGGCTTCCGCAACAAGGGCGTGGTTCGTGCACACACGCAGACTGCTGTCCATCGGCGACTAAGGCCGGAATTTGCACGCCAATACCGCAACTTGACGTTCAGTGACTGACAACAGGTGACCTTTCCAGATGAATGATGACCGTTCGCGTATACAGCGTAAGACGTCAGAAACCAAACACCCTGCAACAATCGTCGACCGGAGAAGGGAACGTTACGGTTTGGGGTACGTTTTCGTGGGATATCATGGGTGATTCCGTCATTCTCGGTGCGTGCTGCTCGCAACAGCTGCTGTTACGAAAGTACTCGAGCTAAGTCAGACGGAAGAATGAAGCGGTGAGAGTGGTCCACGGAACAGCGATGCAAAGGCTCGCTGCAAGCGTTATGAGGGCAAAGTGCATCAACCTAAGTATGCATGCATCTACCCTTGGGAACCACGACCACCCCTACATGCAGTTTGTTCTCCCACAGAACGATGGCGAACAGTGCAGCGTGCCACACAGCTCGCAGCCAAAGTGCGCAGTTCGACGAGCGCCAGGATGAGTTTCACGCACTCCCAGGGCCCTCAAGCTCTCGTATTCAAGCCCTATCGAGAATCTGTGGGTCCACCTCGCTATGACTGTTCACGTCATGGATCCTCAACCCAGAAATCAAGCGCAGCTGGTAACGACACTGGAGTCTGCTCCACATCCCCGCCAGCACGTTCCGGGAACTCGTCAGCTTCTTCCTGCACATCTCACAGTGGTCTGCGCTGCAAAAGGTAGCTGCTTCATCTCCCAGTACCTACTGCAGCCCACATCCCTCTGAATCCGTTTAGTGTATTCATCTCTTGGTCTCCCTCTACGATTTTTACCCTCCACGCTGCCCTCCAGCACTAAATTGTTGATCCCTTGATGCCTCACAATATGCCCTACCGGCCGATCCCTTCTTCTAGTCAAGTTGTGCCACAAATTTCTCTTCTCTCCAATTCCATTCAATACCTCCTCATTAGTTATGTGATCTACCCATTTAATCTTCAGCATTCTTCTGTAGCACCACATTTCGAAAGCTTCTATTCTCTTCTTGTCCAAACTATTTATAGTCCGTGTTTTACTTCCATACATGGCTACACTCCATACAAATACTTTCAGAAACGACTTCCTGACACTTAAATCTATACTCGTGGTTAACAAATTTCTCTTCTTCAGAAACGCTTTCCTTGCCATTGCCAGTCTACATTTTATATCCTCTCTACTTCGACCATCATCAGTTGTTTTACTCCCTAAATAGCAAAACTCCTTTACTACTTTAAGTGTCTCATTTCCTAATCTAATTCCCGCAGCATCACCCGATTTAATTCAACTACATTCCATTATTCTCGTTTTGCTTTTCACATCTACATCTACATTTATACTCCGCAAGCCACCCAACGGTGTGTGGCGGAGGGCACTTTACGTGCCACTGTCATTACCTCCCTTTCCTGTTCCAGTCGCGTATGGTTCGCGGGAAGAACGACTGTCTGAAAGCCTCCGTGCGCGCTCTAATCTCTCTAATTTTACATTCGTGATCTCCTCGGGAGGTATAAGTAGGGGGAAGCAATATATTCGATACCTCATCCAGAAACGCACCTTCTCGAAACCTGGCGAGCAACCTACACCGCGATGCAGAGCGCCTCTCTTGCAGAGTCTGCCACTTGAGTTTATTAAACATCTCCGTAACGCTATCACGGTTACCAAATAACCCTGTGACGAAACGCGCCGCTCTTCTTTGGATCTTCTCTATCTCCTCCGTCAGACCGATCTGGTACGGATCCCACACTGATGAGCAATACTCAAGTATAGGTCGAACGAGTGTTTTGTAAGCCACCTCCTTTGTTGATGGACTACATTTTCTAAGCACTCTCCCAATGAATCTCAACCTGGTACCCGCCTTACCAACAATTAATTTTATATGATCATTCCACTTCAAATCGTTCCGCACGCATACTCCCAGATATTTTACAGAAGTAACTGCTACCAGTGTTTGTTCCGCTATCATATAATCATACAATAAAGGATCCTTCTTTCTATGTATCCTCCTTTCAAGACACTATCCATTCCGTTCAGCTGCTCTTCCAGGTCCTCTGCTGTCTCTGACAGAATTACAACGTCAACGGCGAACCCCAAAGTTTTCATTTCTTCTCCATGGATTTTAATTCTAACTCCGAATTTTTCTTTTGTTTCCTTTACTGCTTACTGTTCGTACTAACAAGTATATATTCCTGTGAAGTTCACAGTATTTATATAGTCGTACAATAAATTCATCCTGATGGAATCTCCGTTTGAATTAATTACTGGCTAATTATTGGTAGCTACCCACAATCATATCGGGAGCGATACATTACCAATATACAGTACGACAGTGTTTCTAACTGGGAGTGACAGGGTCAGCACAAGTCGAATAGAGAGCACATCGGAGACTGTGTAATTGTGTACTCACAACATTAATTTAAGGACAGATTAACTTCAAAACTCACTGGAAAGATTTTGCCTAATATAGTGTATTTGTAAGACACCTAGATCACCGCTAACGGGCGAAGCGTCTGCTCCTAAGTATTAGTCTTAAGCGGGCATGAGAGGGCTGGCTGTTGCATGGTGACTATAGGCAAAATATTTCCTTAACCGATTCGACCTTGTTTGCAGACCACACGGAGCAGCGGGCAGCAGTCACGGATCTGGGTCTCCATCGCGGCACGTCATTCCTGCACTGATCTTCGTGTAATTGTTGTTGTTGTTGTTGTTGATGTGGTCTTCAGTCCTGAGACTGGTTTGATGCAGCTCTCCATGCCACTATCCTGTGCAAGCTTCTTCATCTCCCAGTACGTACTGCAGCCTACATCCTTCTGAATCTGCTTGGTGTATTCATCTCTTGGTCTCCCTCTACGATTTTTACCCTCCACGCTGCCCTCCAATGCTAAACTGGTGATCCCTTGATGCCTCAGAACATGTCCTACCAATCGATCCCTTCTTCTAGTCAAGTTGTGCCACAAACTTCTCTTCTCCCCAATCCTATTCAATACCTCCCCATTAGTTATGTGATCTACCCATCTAATCTTCAGCATTCTTCTGTAGCGCCACATTTCGAAAGCTTCTATTCTCTTCTTGTCTAAACTGTTTATCGTCCACGTTTCACTTCCATACATGGCTACACTCCATACACATACTTTCAGAAACGACTACCTTACAGTTAAAACTATACTCGATGTTAACAAATTTCTCCTCTTCAGAATCGCTTTCCTTGCCATTGCCAGTCTACATTTTATATCCTCTCTACTTCGACCATCATCAGTTATTTTGCTCCCCAAATAGCAAAACTCCTTTACTACTTTAAGTGTCTCATTTCCTAATCTAATTTCCTCAGCATCACCCTACTTAATTCGACTACATTCCATTATCCTCGTTTTGCTTTTGTTGATGTTCATCTTATATCCTCATTTCAAGACACTGTCCATTCCGTTCAACTGCTCTTCCAAGTCCTTTGCTGTGTCTGCTAATTGTAATTGCTAATCTTGAGGGGAAAAAAAGTGTCAACTTTCTCACATATTTTGCACATTTTCACTCAGAAATGTCTTACGGAATAATTTTATTGGATAACTAATCACTTAGGAAGAGAGTGTTGATTGCAAAAAAGCGAGCAGTAAGAATAATAAGTGTTCATCCACGAACGTCATCTAGTTATCTCTTCAGGGAACCATGCATTTAACTACGCTCTTACAATGGATATTTTCGCTAATGAAATTCGTCATAAATATCCACCAGAATTTGAGAAGAACAGTGATGTCCATACCTACAACACTAGAGGGAAAAAGACCTTTATCATGCACCGTTGAAGTTGCCAGTGGCACAGAAAGGATTTCAATATGCAATAACAGAATTTCTGATCATTTGCCCAATAATATAAAAGCCCACCAGGTAGCAAAGCAAATTTTAAACCTAAGCTAAACGCGTTTCTCTTGAAGAATTCCTTCTCTTCCATTGATAAATGTGTGTGTGTGTGTGTGTGTGTGTGTGTGTGTGTGTGTGTGTGTGTGTGTTTTTGCATGAGTAGGACTAAAAATAATATGTTCACAAATGGCTCTGAGCACTATGCGACTTAACTTCTGAGGTCATCAGTCGCCTAGAACTTGAAACTAATTAAACCTAACTAACCTAAGGACATCACACACATCCATGCCCGAGGCAGGATTCGAACCTGCGACCGTAGCGGTCGCACGGTTCCTGACTGTAGCGCCTAGAACTGCACGGCCACTCCGACCGGCAATATGTTCACAAATGTTAACACTAATTATTTATATATATTCTGTAAACTGACTCGTTTAACATCATTTCGATAAAAGAATCGTTAAAATTATCTATGGGACATGTAACTAACTTCTCACGTTAGACATCTTTCTACGCATGCTATAACTAGAGGGGGAGATGGTTGCTGTAGTAGTCGCTAACCCGAGTCGAGAAAGCATATACAGGGTGTCCCACAAATGATTTACACTGTTTGAACTTTAATAACTGGGGAGGTACCTATGATAACCTGATCCAATTGTGATTATATGGTGCTCTCATGGCTAGTCTGTGTAGCCATTCACTTTTTCTTTTGTTTATTTTCCGTTACCAGTAACTACACGTATTTAACAAGATGGCTGGAAACTGGTCTTTGAGTAAAAAAGTGGATTTTAAAATTTTATTGGAAGTGTGAAGACATGAAAGATGTGCAGAGACTATGGCGGGAAGACCTACATTTCCAGGTTGCTTCACACGGTGAATCGAAGATCCGGATAGGCACCTCGAATTTAATGAACAGATTTCAATAATGAACAGCTGACTAATATTTCTTCTTGGTGTGGTGAGGCAACGTTTTAACTGCATGGAACCATCAACCGCCATAACTGTTTGTATTGGGCAAAAGATAAACCCCATGTTATGGAAGAAAGAGCAGTTAATGTTCCTGAGTTATCGGTGGGGTGTGGTGTGTCAGAGGAATTGTAGGGTCATTCTTTTTTGGAGGAACAGTGACGGTGTAATGTACCTTACCATGATGCAGGAACGAACTGTAACAGCTGTTCAGCAACTGCACTGGGATGAATACGGCATTTTTCCGACAAGACAATGTACCGTAACTTTACCGACGTGCCGTGCGGCAATTCCTGGATGAAGCATTTGTTGAGAGCTAGATACACCGACGAGGAAGTATTGAGTTTCTACCCATATATCCTGATCTAAGGACACCGACTGCGCCACAAAGCCACGCACGCTGGATGACAGAGAGGCGACCGTGATTGCCGGTGACGGCATTCCAATGACAACCGTAACACATATGTGTGTTACTGTTCACAGCGTTGCAAACAGCCGGCCGTGGTGGCCGTGCGGTTCTAGGCACTTCAGTCCGGAACCGCGTGACTGCTACGTCGCAGGTTCGAATCCTGCCTCGGGCATGGATGTGTGTGATGTCCTTAGGTTAGTTACGTTTAAGTAGTCCTAAGTTCTAGGGGGCTGGTGACCTCAGATGTTGAGTCCCATAGTCCTCAGAGCCATTTGAACCATTTTCGTTGCAAACCCTGTATTGCTACCAATGGACGAAATCTTCAACAATGAAACATCAGTAATGTCGTGACCATCTGTGTGTCTTAAAATTCATAGTTTTTGTAATATCTGTTCTGGTCATTAAGATTCAAACTGTAAACTCCTTTTTAGGACACACTGTTTATGAGTAAAATCGAGTGTTAATCATGACAGCCCAATCTCTCTGGGCCATCACTAGTCGCAATCCCGTATCAGTCTTCCACTGCCTGACATCCTTCCACCGCCGCGTTAGGCTGCACGTCGTCTCGTTGCTACAATGACTCCCCCTTACTTTCTTTTCGGCATACGCACTTAGGCGACAATAGTCATAGGATATCGTCTCGGACCTCCTTTTGCCCAGCGTAGTGCAGCAACTGGGCGTGGCATCGACTCAACAAATCGTTGAAAGTCCACTGCAGACATACTGACCCATGCTGCCTCTATAGCCGACTATAACTGCGAAAGTGTCGCCTGTGCAGGAGTTTTTGTACGAACTGATTTCTCGATTATGTCCCATAAACGTTCGATGAGATTCATATCGGGCGATCTGGTGTCCAAATCATTCGCTCGAACTGTTCAGAATGCTCTTCCGAAGCGTAAACAACTGGGGCCAAGTGACATGGCGCATTGTCACCCATAAAAATTCAATCGTTGTTCGTGAACAACAGGTCTATGAATAGATAGAAATGGACTCCAAGTAGCCGAACATAACGATTTCCAGTCAATGATGGGTGCAGTTCGACCAGAGGACCCAGTCCATTCCATATAAACACAGTCAACACCATTATGGAGCCACCACCAGCCTGCACAGTGGCTTGCTGACAACATGGGTACATGGCTTTATGGGGTCTGCACTACACTAGAATCCTATCAACTCTAACAAACTGAAATCGCGATTCATCTGACCAGGCCACGGTGTCCCAGTCTTCTAGCGTCCAACTTACACGCTCACGAACCCTGGTGAGGCGCTGTTATTAGCAAAGGGACCGCCGTGGGTCGTCTGCTGCCATAACCCATTACCGCCAAATTTTGCCGCCCTGTTCTAACAGATACGTTCGTCATACGTTCCACATTGATTTTTGAGTGAGCCCTGTGTCGGCTCTCAACACATATCGCGCTGTAAAGGTTGTT
Organism: Schistocerca piceifrons; assembly: GCF_021461385.2. Lineage (NCBI taxonomy): Eukaryota > Metazoa > Arthropoda > Insecta > Orthoptera > Acrididae > Schistocerca > Schistocerca piceifrons. The sequence continues at coordinate 279,576,262 of NC_060142.1, read as the reverse complement.
CTGAGTCCATCCATTCCATCGTTAATTGATTCTTTCATATTTATCGTTATGCTGCGTACGGCGTACGATTCTGTTGAGATTCCCCTCTGGCGGCGTATCTGGTCTTATCGATCTTCGAGTCGTTGCTTCCTGTTAGCCTTGTGTAAGGGAATAAGATCTTTGGGGGGATGGCCGGTTGGTTGCCTAGCGGTGACGAGTCGGTCGGATGGTTTTTAAAATCGGGAATTAGAGAATATCGTACGATGAGACCGCGGCGTGGCGTGGCAGTGGAGAGTCGGCTGTTGTTCCGAGAAGCGGTGTGGTCTATCCTGGCGGTGCGAGACGAGTGGGACGAGTTGACGGGACAAGGCTGTAAGCTCTTGCTGTGAGCACCCGGGGCCCACGGCGGTGGTTCCGAGTCACTATTTGGTGGGAGCGGCAACGGATGTCTTCAAATTTTCCGTCTGGAGGCGGGAATGACGGACTAATAACTCGCCTAACCGGAGGAGTGGTATTTCGCCGCCGTGGGTGCAGAGAAGACGAGGGCTCCAGTGATAGAGCGCGCGGCTGCGTGACTGACCAGTTGGGTAATCTGGTGACATGTACACGGTCGGGTGTGAGGAACCTTTACATCGGAGTTCACCTGCTGTTTCTCTGATAAACTACAAGTAAAGTTGGCTAAAGGTTTAGATGTTAGTTGAAGAATTTTGGTTTGTGCAACTAGCGTCTTTTCTGCCTTGTGGCCTCCTGCGTTCGGGTTTCCTGTCCCTGTCGCCGGTGTATCTATAGACAGTAATTCCGCTTCTTATTAGTACTGCCCGGTAGGAAGCGTATTTTTGGGCAGGGATTATGGTTCCTGATTTGATTCCTCCTCCCCTGGCCTCCCGTGAGGTCGATGTGATTGCTGAATGTGAGGCGTTGTGGGTCTGTTAGCCCGCTTCTAGCCTGAGCATCCTTCGGGAGACAATTGTGGCCGGCCTTACACCCGGTCGGTTAATTATTTATATCCCAGGACATTTTGGTGGCAGGACATGGTATTAAAGTTGTTAGTTATTGTAAAATGTTAAATGGTTGTATTTTACTCTGATTGTTTTTTGTCCACTGTTTACAAACGTTAAGTTTGCCTTTCATTGGTGGGTTTTTAAAATTACGTGGCTTTAAAATTGTTAGTTATTGTAAAAGGTGAATGACTGTATCTTTACTTTGATTGTTTTAATCTACTTGGCATCCTTTGAAAATGCTAGTTCTGCTTCCCTGTTAGCGAGCCCCTGTAATTTAATATCTTGTTGTACCAAAGTTTAAAAGAAGTTGGCTCCCTACATGTTCAGTAGCGAAATTGAATGCAAATTGGTGTTTTTTTGTTTCATTACTTGCAAAGTTTTAATTTTGTTATTAAATGCTTTATCAAAGTCTGTTTTAAGTAAAATGGCTGGGCCGTTAATTGTAAAGTAAATTGTTTTGAAAAGGCACTCATGCCTACTAGTTTTTTGGATCTGTTCCTGGTCAAGTGATAAAGAAATGACTTTTAATGGTTGAAGTAATCAATAAAGAAATTGTAAATTGCAACTCGACAGTAACCAACTAACTTTGGCCCCGTTTTTCAGCTGGGGGTTTTCCTTGATTAATCGTGACACCCGTCTCACTGAGGTTATTTCTCGCAATCTTGCTTGTCTGCTTGCACTGACTGACAACTCTACGCAAACGCAGCTGCTCCCGGTCGTTAAGTATGCACTGCCCTTTTATAGCTTGTGAACGCGGTACCACCGCCATCCGCACATGTGCATATCGCTGTCCCCTTGGCGAATACCTTCCTTACCGTGTCACGTGCCCGCATCACCACAGGGCGGCAGTCAGTCCACCGGTGCGCAACGGGCATAATGCTTTGCCTCATAAGTGTGTAATCTGGCATAGGCGCATGGCTGACAAGAGTATTACACTGTTCTTGAGCACCCAAGTCGGCCACGCTGAGAAGCAATCGTTCTCTGATCTGACAGTAGTTCAACGCACTCAAGCTAGTTTCCGGCCAAGTGAAGCGAGTTTCTAGCCCCTTGCCGAAACGGGGAGGGAGCTTTTCTCGGTGCGAGCTGCTGGCAACAGCTGCTGTTACGAAAGCACTCGAACTAAGTCAGACGGAAGAATGAAGCGGCGAGAGTGGCCTACGGAACAGCGATGCAAAGGCTCGCTGCAAGCGTTGCGCCTCGCGCTGGAAGGTGCGTAATTTCTTCCGGCCAAGTGTTCCCTGACAGACACACAATTGCGGCTGTAACTGTCTGTATTCCTCGGGCGGCGCAGGGCGTCGTGAATAAGTGAGGCCGCCGTGGAAACACAATATGCAGCGCGGCGCGCCCGCTCTCGCCGCTGCAGGGCGGAAATTGCTCAGTGGCTCAAGTTGGACGGACCGCAGGCTGTCAGTGCGCGTTAATAATGCAGCCGCCGCGGTCGGCTGCCGGCAGGTATCTGCAATAATGGAAGCGCTGCTGCCCAGGTGCGTCGCTGCCACCCGCCGCCAGGGATCCAGTCTCCAGGCTCAGCTGCGCCCGCCCACGACAGCGGTTTTCCACGACAATATTCAGCGTAACATACCTGTCCGCCGTGCTGTCTTTCTAGGTATCCTTCCAGCACTTACGTACACAGTAAACTTCACTGAGGGCAAAATTATCATCTTAACTACAGCGTGCCTGACTATGAAAAAGATAGTTGTCACCAACAGAGGGAAAAAAACTTAATGCTCAAATGATTTGTGATTTGAGGCGTCTAAAACAACATATTATACAGAGTGGTCCATTGATCGTGACCAGGCCAAATATCTCACGAAATAAGCGTCAAACGAAAAAACTACAAAGAATGAAACTTGTCTAGCTTGAAGGGGGAAACCAGATGGCGCTATGATTGGCCCGCTACATGGCGCTGCCATACGTCAAGCGGATACCAACAGCGTTTTTTTTTTTTTTTTTTTTCAATAGCAACCCCCATTTTTATTACATATTCGTGTAGTACGTATTTTAATTTAGAAAACCTACCTGTTACCAACTGTTCGTCTAAAATTGTGAGCCATATATTTGTGACTATTAGAGCGTCATCTATCACAAAGCGAAAACAGTGGCCCAACTAAAACATTCGTATTTCTTTACGTACTACACGAATATGTAATAAAAAATGGGGGTTCCTATTTTTTTTTTTTTAAAAAAAGAACGCAGTTGATATCCGTTTGACCTGTGGCAGCGCCATCTAGCGGGCCAACCATAGCGCCATCTGGTTTCCCCCTTCAAGCTAGAAGAGTTTCGTTCTTTGTAGTTTTTCGTCTGATGCTTATTTCGTGAGATATCTGGCCCGGTCACTATCAATGGTCCACCCTGTATTACCACATATTACAGAAATATACCCATGTTAAAAAATATATGTAAAGAAACCACAACACCCTGAACGACTACACATTGGGCGTTCATATTCACAGGACACGTATATCAGTAGGCCTATGTTCTGCAGAAACAGTTAGCATTTCAGTCACCTCGGTTTAACATGTGTCCTGTTGCTTAGTAGGCACAGGGTCCGCCAAGGGCCCTGATAACTTGTTCCGTGCATGATGGCGTCGGCGCATTTAAGGCGCGATTGGTGTATTGTAGTATAGCCATCCATGTTGCATCCATCTGGTTCCGAAGTTCATCTGTGGAGGTTGGCAATGGATCACTGAGCTGCACCCATAGTTTCACCATACGCCACACATTTTCGACAGGTGACACGTCTGGTCATATGACGGGCCTGGGCAGAAGGCTGAGATCCTCTAACACCAGGAAGGCACGAGTTCGTGCAGCAACATTTGGTCGTACATTGTATTGCTGAAAAATGGCATTTGGGGTGTTGCGCAGAAATGGTATGGCTATGGGTCGCACGGTGTCATTCACTTAGGTCACACTGTCCATAGTGCCGTGGACACGCACCAACTGTTATTTGTTGTTGTACCCAATAGTATCTCGCATCGTAAGGCCTTGAGTTGGCCCTGCATGTCTTATGCGAATGCAGTCATTGTGATGCCGCTACCCCGGTCTACGGCGACCCAAAATACGGCCATCATTTTCATTTAGAAAACCAGAATTCGTCCGAAAAGAGTATCTGATGCCATTCCTGTCCCCAGTGACGTCGTTCTACACACCATTGCCGTTAAGTATGTTTCTGCACATTCGTCGAAACTGGGAGGAGAAGTGGACGACGCGCACGTAACCCATTCCGTAATAAACGACTACGGACTGTCATCCCTGATAGTGTACAATGTGTTACGCTATTCCACTGTTGCGCCAGAGCCTAGGAGGACTCAGATTTGTCCTGCAGTGCCATTAGGATGAGGTGTCGATCTTCTCGGGGGAAAGGGGGTGGGGGGTTGTCTGGGTGGTACGACCTGACCCATTTCGTATTCTACGGCCTCCCGTGAACCATTCTACACACCCGTTACACCGTTACACTGGTGAAACATTTCGTCCCACACGAGCAGTAGCTACGCGGATGGATGCATCCTTCACATTCTCTCTTGCCAACAATGCACCTTCTTTCAAAGTCACCTATTTGACAGTACGGTTCGCTAATACGTCTGCGAGGCATCCTACACGTCTGCTAGAGTGACACTCACCCATTACCTTCGGTTTATAGCGACAACGAGAGCCGCACGCACATTTTACTGGTAGATGGTGTTGTGTCGCGATATCAATGATGACTTTGAACCAGCGAGCCGACGTAGTTCAAATGCTAATCATTTCTGCAGAACATACCAATGTACATGTCCTGCGAATATCTCTAGCCGTTCAAAGTGATCTGTTTTTTTGTGTGTATTCCATGAGCCTTTGAATGATGCATGATATCTCCTCCAGCAGCTGAGACGCTCATACGTTAGTGACGCAAGACTGAAATCCACCAGACAAACACCCACTGGTACTCTATATTATTCGAAGTTAAACACCGGACTTCAAATTCTCAATCGCCACCTCAGTTTCTGTACATTATTTCAAGCATCTCTTAATGGCGAGTCAAATGTTTCCCTAATTGGTTTTATTTTTACTTTTATGTAAATCATTTAATTTCAAGTTTTTCTCAGAAAGCGAGAAAAATATTAAAATGTACATCGCTAGTCTAAGACTTTACAACCTATGCTTTTTTCCCGAAACTAGATCTCCTGTTGGTCAATTCGACATACTGTCTATTTCCCACTCTTCGTTTGCAGTAAAAATTCAGACAAAAATCCATTGTGTAATTTCTAGAAAGCCTCTATTTCGCTCCGATCGAACATATGACCAATTAAGGAAACCTTTGGAAAGGGGAGGAACAGCTCTACGAATATCAAGAACTCAAATAATAAGCCAATACTAAGCTCAGGAGAAGGTCTGAAAGACGAAACGAATACAAAAAAAGGCTCAAAGGAAACGAATCTGAAGGCAATATAATAAAAAGCGAAAAAGAATTCGACAACATTGGGAGACCAAAATCGAAACAAGGCCCCTAGAGTAGCTAACAATCCCTCACGATCATTGAGAGTCTTGGAAGAGTCAGCAATGACAAAACTATGCCACCTGGTGTGTAAGGTAAATGGGGGCAAGTCAAATAGTCACAGACTTCAAGAAGAATATAATAATTCCTATTCCGAGGAAAGTTGAGGTTTGCAGATGATATTGCAGCTGTTTCCGAGACAGCTATGGACTTCGTAGATAGTTGAAAGTAATGGATAGTGTCTATAGGAGACACAATATGATGAACAATAACAAAAGTGAAACTAGGGTAATGGAAATTAATCTAACAATATTAGCAATTCTGAGATAATAAGACTAGGAAATGAGACACTAAAAGTGATAATGAGTTCTGTTATTCGGGCAGTTTAATAACATGATAGTCGAAGTAGAGGGGATATAAAATTCAGATTGGTAACAGCAAGAAAAGGGTTTCTGAACAAGAGAAACTTGTTAAGATCGAATATAAATTTAAATATTAGAAAGCGCTTTCTGAGTGTATTCGCCTAAAATTTATGGTGCAATCTGACTAAAAGAAAGGATAAATCTGTGGGTCACATTCTATGCGTCAAGGAACCGTGGGTTTTGTATTACAGGAAGTGTTCTTTTGTCCACAACCATAGCCAGTTTTCCATTAGCTCCAAAATTGAAAACAGGGCTGTCACCAAGAAAAAATATACAGTTAAGTGACTGATAACACTTGCTCTCTAAAGGTGGTAAATACCTGCTACTTCCGCTACTCCTGACACACGACAACCAGGCTGTAAAGATCCTAAATGTAAATCCCGTCCACAGGACGTGGCAGACTCATCGGAGCCGAACGACCGCCGTACCATCCTATGCCAATGGCGTCACTGGTTGCGGTATGGAGGGGCGTGCGGTCAGCAGACCGCTTCCCCTGGCAGTTGGTCAGTTTTCATGACTGGAGCCGCTACTACTATGTCAAGTAGCTACTCCGCTGGCATCAAGAGGCTGCGTGCACACCGTTTCAGTCCTCCCACCAAGGAAAAATCCTTGGTAGTACCAGGAATCGAACTTGGGTGCTCAGCATGGCAGCCATCTACCTGACCACTCGGCTACGGAGGCGGACAGTCTGTGAACATCGTCCTATGAAATTTCACGCCCCACTTTTCACTTCGAGGACCAAGAACTACGTTTCATAAGCTGCTTCTATCTCTTAATAACAATAGAAATGTTTTCGAAATAAATCTCCTTCAGACACTCAACTATTCGGACCATAACTGGGCTTTGTTGTTCGGTGGCTCTAGCGAGACATGCGCAGCACGGTTGTTTGGCCACAGTGGTGGCGTATGTGATATCTGGCGTGGATCCTACCCTACAAACATACTGCAGCACAAGAAGCGGCTGACAATTGTAGCTTCTGCAGAAAAAGTAGATCTACCTGGAAAGCAAAATGCACTAAAAAAACGTACCATGAAGCAATTATACGAAACGGACGGAAATTAGTCGATGTGATGTGCAAGTGCAGTCAAACAAGTGATTACAATTTCAGAAAAATTGGATGAATCTATTCAAGAGATTAAGTTTCACAAATTGAGCAAGTCAGTAACGCGTTTGTCCACCTTTGGCCCGTATGGAAGCAGTTAATTCGGCTTGGCATTGATTGACAGAGTTGTTGGGTATCCTCCGGATGGATATCGTGCCAATTTCTCTCCATCTGGAGAGTTAGATCGTCACAAATCCAAGCTGATTCGAGGGCCCTGCCCATAATGCTCCAAACGTTCTCAATTGGGCAGAGATCCGGAGACCTTGCTGGGTGTAAGGTAGCGTTCGGAATGCACAAACGCAAGCAGTAGAAACTCTCGCCGTGGACGGTCGGGAATTATCTTGCTGAAATGTATGCCCAGGATGTCTTGCCACGAAAGGAAAGAAAACGGGGCGCAGAATATCGTCGACGTATCGCTACGCTGTAAGGATGTTTCCTATGAAATGAAATAGCACCCCAGATCATCACTCCCAGAGGGTCGGGCCGCTTGAGGGGCTACAGTCAGGTAGGGATCCGACCACTGTACAGGGCGTCTACAGATACATCTTCCGCCTGGAATCTCGTTCACTGTCAGAATTGACAGAATTTGGTATGATATGCTTCAGGAGAACATGTAACAACTGTATCAAGTAATGCACAGCCGAATAACTGTTTACATGTGGGCCAGAGGTGGACCAACGCGTTATTGAGTTGCTCTATTTGTGAAGCTCTTTGTCTAGAATAAATCATCCAGTTTCCCTGAAGCTGCACTCATTTGTTTGTACACACATCAAAAAAAGTTTTAAATCACCTCGGTTCCGAGAGTTCCAGAACCTGCACAGAAAATTGCAACAGAGATCAATATAAACATCATTTCCGCCCTTTTCATAGCTCATAAAAACCACACACTGCATGTTGTACCACCATACAGCGAGACCTTCAGAGATGGTAACCCAGATTACTGCACATACCGGTACGTCTAATACCCACACAGTAGGACGTCCTCTTCCACTGATGCATGCCTGTATTCGTCGTGCCATACTATCCACAAGTTCATCAAGGCACTGTTCGTCCAATTCACCCACTCCTAAACAGCGATTCGGCGTAGATCCCTCTGAGTGGTTGGTGGATCACATCGTCCATAAACGGCCCTTCTCAATTCAGCCCACGCATGTTCGATAGGGTTCATGTCTGGAGAACATGCTGGCCACTCCAGTTACCCTGAAGGAAGTCATTCACAAGATGTGCGCGATGGGGGCGCGAACTGTCCATAAAGAAGTATTCCTCGCCAATATGCTGCCGATATGGACGCACTATCGGTACAGCCGTTACGGCGCCTTGCATGACCGCCACCGGCGTACGTCGGCCCCACATAATGCCACCCCAAAGCAGCAGGGAACCTCCACCTTGCTGCACTCGTTGGACAGTGTGGGCCGGCCGGTGTGGCCGTGCGGTTCTAGGCGCTTCAGTCTGGAACCGCGTGGCCGCTACGGTTGCAGGTTCGAACCCTGTCTCGGGCACGGATGTGTGTGATGTCTTTAGGTTAGTTAGGTTTAAGTAGTTTTAAGTTCTAGGCGACTGATGACCTCAGAAGTTAAGTCGCATATTGCTCAGAGCCATTTTTTTGGACAGTGCGTCTAAGGCGTTCAGCCTGACCGGGTTGCCTCCAAACACGTCTGCGACGATTGTCTGGTTGAAGGCATATGCGACACTCATCAGTGAAGAGAACGTGATGCCAATATTGAGCGGTCCCTTCGGCATGTTGTTGGGCCCATCTGTACCGCGCTGCATGGTGGTGTGGTTGCAAAGATGGACCTCGTTCTGGAAAATGGCTCTGAGCACTATGGGACTTAACAGTTGTGGTCATCAGTCCCCTAGAACGTAGAACTACTTAAACCTAACTAACCTAAGGACATCACACACATCCATGCCCGAGGCAGGATTCGAACCTGCGACAGTAGGAGGCGCACGGTTCCGGACTGCGCGCCTAGAACCGCGAGACCACCGCAGCCGGCGGACCTCGCTCTGGACATCGGGAGTGAAGTGCGCATCATGAAGCCTATTGCGCTCAGTTTGAGTCGTAACACGACGTCCTGTGGCTGCATGAGAAGCATCATTCAACATGGTGGCGTTGCTGTCAGGGTTCCTCCGAGCAATAATCCATACGTAGCGGTCATCCACTGCAGTAGTAGCCCTTGGGCGGCCTGAGCGAGACATGTCATCGACAGTTCTTGTCTCTCTGTATCTACTTCGTGCCGAACAAATCGCTTTGGTTCGCTCCGAGACGCCTGGATACTTCCCTTGTTGAGAGCCTTTCCTGACACAAAGTAACAATGCGGACGCGATCTAACAGCGGTATTGACCGTCTAAGCATGGTTGGAGTACAGAAAACACGAATTGTGTTCCTCCTTCCCGGTGGAATGACTGGAACTGATTGGCTGTCGGATCCCCTCCTTGTAATAGGCGCTGTAGGTTGTTATATCTTTGGGTGGGTTTCCTGTTCCACTCCCAAATGAAAGAAAGGAGAAAATGATTGCCTGTATACCTCTGTATGAGCCCTACTTTTCCTTATTTCGTACCCATAGCTCACACACGATTGAACGTGCAGTTGGTCCCTAAGGCACTATAACGATCCGGTTACATTCGCCATACATTTACATATTTATACCGCGGCAAAATGTCAGATCAAAACGTGGTACTGAAATGATGAATTGAAAATGTTTGCTGTGTGATCGGATAAGAGCAGGAGGTAGGGAAAAATCCTCTAGTTAATTTTGTTTGGAAAATTAGTTAGATGTTAAGCCGCCACGTAACATCACATCCCGGGGAATAAATAACTGCACAGAGAACGCGTGTGTAGTCGAGGCGAGAACACAAAGAGTCAGGGTCGACAGGTGCTGTTGACGTACCATTGTAAAAACTTGATTAAAACGTCGTACATACCAGTTTTTGTATTTTGTCCGTTCCTGAATAACGCACGAGGGGCGTGCAATAAATAATGTAGCATTTTTTTCTCGGCAAATTTCGCTTTAAAAAATGCGGAATTTCTTGTGGGACGTCGTGGAATATCCCCGCTTACGCCCCTGTAGTTTCATGAACTTTCGATAGGTGGCGGCGCTATACGTAGCCTTCAAAATGGTGTCTGTAACAGAGGTGTGTTCCAAGCAGACAGCTGTCACTGAGTTTCTTTTGTCGAAAAACCAAAGCATCGCAGGTATTCACATGCGCTTGCAGAATGTCTATGGAGACTTGACAGCGAACAAAAGCACGGTGAGTTGTTGGGCGAGGTGTCCGTCATCACTGCACCAAGATCGCGCAAACCTGTCCGATCTTCCGCGTGCCGGCCGGCGGCACACAGCTGTCACTCCTACAATTCTGGAACGTGCGGACGCTCTCATTCGAGGTGATCGACGGATCACAATCAAACCTCGCTCTCTGTTGGTAGTCCACCGTTCTTCCTCATGCCCCCCTACAGATCGGATCTCAGATCTTCCGATTTCCATCTGTTTGGCTCAATGACGGATGCATTCCGAGGGAAGCATTACGTGGATGATTGGGAGGTTATTGATGCAACAAAATGTGGCTCCAACATCGACCAGTAAAGTGGTAACATGAGGACACACAAGCCTTCCCAATAAGGTGGCGTAAGGCCGTCGCAGTTAACGGAGATTATGTCGTAAAACAGGGTTTTGTCGTAAAATAAGGGTTTTGAATAAAACGAACCTGCTTTCAGAAAAAAATGTGTTGCATAACTTATTAAACGGCCTTCGCAATATTAATCAACATTTGGTCTGTGGAATACAACTCCCTATGGGGTTTTATGACCATTTCAGCATAAACGAAGCAACTTTTTCGGGACTAGAGGCCAAGAAAAAATAAAGACTAAAATACGGTACTACGCTGTCATCATAATGGTCGTAAGGCGAAATTTGGTGGACAGTAACTACGGCAAATAAAAAAAATTATTCACAGTTTTCGGCAAAAACAAAAAACAACTTTTTTAAAATTCAGTATTTCAAAACTTTTTACTGCGAGTCTGCTGATAATCCCGCACCTTAGTGAGCAATTGAGCTTTTTACATTTATGACAATTTAACTTAAATAAGGCGATTAGCGAAATAAATGGACCAGATTTTACAATTCTATTGCACTGTTGTTTAAGCTGAAAGAAGCATGATTATAAACTTAGCTACCCTAACTTCAAATGGTTCTAAGAGTGAGCAGCGAAAAATTTCGGAAAATCCAGTAACACTGACCAGGATACCTCGTTCATCTGACATTTAATGACGCAAATTCTTAATTAAAAGTGAACGAACAGAAGCTTGAAACCATCCCTGCTGCAGCTACCCACGCTTAGTCCGTTGAATATACGGCGCGTCTGTTACGTTTTCTACAACGCACTCCTCAGTCGTAACAAACGACACTTGATTTCCAACGGGCCTTACAAGTAGTTCCAGCACAGCAGGAACTCGCAACGCCGCTACCCCAGATGTCTATCCCCGACTCTCGCCCAACTGCCCCTCGTAGCTACGAGTATGCGACACTGGCGAATCTGAAGGCTGAAATGAGCGACTCTACTCCCAGGTATTGGCCTCTTCGCAACGCCGCAGGCGGCGCTCTCGTCGCACGCGAAACATCCTGTACCGGAATTAACTGAAACTGGACACGTGAAAGCGCATCCCACTGAGGCATTACCTGTGGTTCTGGGGCCGCTCGTGTAGATGTGGGAATAGAAGTGTAAGCCGACGGGGTACGCTGTAGCACCATACACGGCGAGTACTCACCTCCCTCCGACGAGTAGCGAAGTGCCGTCCCGCAGCACTCGCAGGAAGTAGTCGGGGTAAGTCTCGTTGCCCGCGAAGCGGAACACCTCTTCGGCCCCTGCAACACAAGAAATGCACCACGTCAGCACTGCACCGTTACTTCTCTGCTGTTTCAAATTGTATTAAGCGTAATCTAAGTTTTGATTATTGCATCGAAAAATAGTTATGTATTTAATGTTTTTGTTTGAAATGCATATTTAAAAGTGTATTCCACGACAACTGCGATTTCTTTTTTATCGTGTTCTTTATTTTTCTACTACTACTTTCGAGCATGACTCATTTCATGTGGTAAATGTATAAAAATAAAATCGAGATGATATATACACACTGACGGAAGAAATCTGAACACCAAAAAATAAATAATGCAGAGTAATAAAATTTCGGAAATACATTAGTCTAGGTAACATTACAAGATCACAGGTTAATGTGAGCGCGAAATAAGGTGTTGCAAATGTAATTCTGGTACATTAATAAGCAGTGTAAGAAACAATGTTGAATGCAAGCACGCAAACGTGCAAGCATTGTGTTATATAGCTGCCGGATATATTTGAGGGATGGAGTTCTTCCATGCCTGTTGCACTTGATCAGTCAATGCAGGGGCGGTTAATGCTGTTTGTGGATGACATTGAAGTTGTGCGATGATGTCACATGTGTGCTCGACTGGAGACGGATCTGGTTATCGAGGAGACCAAGGCAACATGCTGACAGTCTGTAAAACATGTTGTGCTACAACAGCGGTACGTGGGCGAGCGTTATCCTGTTGGAAAACACCCCCTGAAATGCTGTTCATGAATGGCAGCACAACAGGTCGAATCATCAGACTGACGTACAACTTTTCAGTCAGGGTACATGGAATAACCACGAATGTGCTCCTGCCGTCTTACGAAATCGCACTGCAGACTGTAACTCCAGGTGCAGATACAGTGTCTCAAGCATGGAGACAGGTCGGTAGCAGGGTCTCAACTAGCCTCCTTTTGACGACCTCACAGCCACAACGGACACCGAAGCAGAACCAGCTTTCATCAGGGTACAACACACCAGACCTCCACCCTGCCCTCCAATGAGTTCTCACTTGACATCACTGAAGTCGCAGTTGGCGGTTGTTTAGGGTCAGTGGAATGCTACATGGCGTCTGGCTCACACCTGTCCATGAAGTAACAGTTCGTTGTGTCACTGAGGTACCAACTGCTGCTCAAATTGCTGCTGCAGATGCACTACGACACGCCAGAACGATACGCCGAACACGATGGTGCAGCGCGGTTTGAGGCGCCCTGTAACGGATTGCGCGGCCCCTCCCGCCGGAGTTTCGAGTCCTCCCTCGGGCATGGGTGTTTGTGTGTTGTTCATCCCATAAGTTAGTTTAAGTAGTGTGTAAGTCTAGGGACCGATGACCTCAGCAGTTTGTTCCCTTGGGAATTCACACACATTTGAACGTGATGGTCTTCCCTTTTGGTAGTGCCACGTGGCCGTATGGAGCCGGGACTTGTTGCAACCGTACATTCTCGTGACCACCGCTGCCAGCAATTACATGCAGTGGCTACAGTCCTGCCAAGTCTTTCTCCAGTATCGCAGATGGATCATCCAGCTTCTTGCAGCCATTTTTACAAGACCTGGTACAAACTCAGTGAGGTGTGGATAATGGCGTCTTTGTCGCATTAAAGGCATTCTTGACTAACATTATCTCAACATTTTCAACCTCAAAGGTAACTAACGCTGACGACCGTATTTAAAGCAAACCTGTCTTTGCATCCTCATAGTGGCGCAACTTGCGCCACTCTTAAGAGACAGGCGCGGAAATTTGAACAGACATCATCTTCCATATGTAGAAACATTCCTACCAACTTTCGTTTATGTCGCATAACTTCTTTGTATTGCGGGGCAGTGTACATACACGCGTTTGTTATATTTGGACACCGTTTACTTGCATTTGCAGGATCTTTAATATTGTTTATGAACTATGACATTATCATATTTAGGATTTTTTAAAATGTTCATTCGGTCTTCCGCATCTGATGGACATTTAGCCAGGTAAAATGTACACTCGACATACAGTTAAAGACAAATTGATGACATAATATTGTATAAGAACATGCAGATACAAGTGTAACCAACAACTTTTTTAAGCCTACTGTTTGACATCTACAGAGGGCGGTTACAAGTAAACTTCTGTTACTTGACGGGCCCCCATAAAAACGAGCGACCGTAGGACAATGAAAACTTGCCGCAACGTTTGGAAGAACACTGAAAGAAACACATTTTTATTTCCGCATAAGAGGGTAACATTTCTTAATTTCATACGTTGTTTACATTCCAGATTGCAAAAGGTGCTCAATACGACGACCATCATCTGCGACAGCCTGTAACCGCACTAGAGATACCATTGCACAACTGTTCGCAGCACTTTTCGAACGGTGCACCACGCATTGTTCAGCTTTCGAGACACAGCACGTGCACTGCTTCAAGATCGCATTTACGTTCAGTATTCTCAGCCATGACAATTTATGACGCAATTGGCTGTCGACTTCTCCCAGGAGCATTTGCCAAAGCGCCAGTTAATTCGAACTTCCGCATCACGTTCTTCAACTCCGCTGCGGTAAGAGGATCTCTCCGTAGTCGTTTAACACAACAATACTCGCACAGAACAGCAGCACTATTGCTGTTGTCTTGACAGAAGAGCTTTACGAGTAAAGCCCTTTTCGCCTTATCCAGACCCATGTTGACATACTGCAACTGTAATGCACACTGATGCTTGTGCTTCAACCCTACGTCGCTGTACGGCGTACCTTCAGCGGCGCCTAACGGTAAGTAATGGAACCCTGTGGCGCACAACCTGATCATCATTCCTGTAAAATTGGGAACCTAATGCCAAATAGTTCTCCGTTTACACTGCCTCAAGTAGCAAAAGTTTAATTATAACCACCCTATATGTAACATATTTACAATAGATTTGGTTACTGTACAGGAAAAGACATAGAACCAACATAACAACGTTAATGATTAACAAAGCTATTGTGGCACAAATATAGATATAGGTAAAACGTAAGTATACATATACACTTTTAACAAACGTATTTGACACGCTGTGTAAAATTTTACAGGGTAGTTCGACGGAGAAAGATCTTATGGCACCACAAATATACGAAATAACACTAAAAGAATAAAAAGGAAATGATACAAATGTTCGATGCCTTAGCTGAAATAATTGTACGCATGTATAAAATATATATAAGATGAAACGACTGTTATCATAGCTACAAATGCTGCATTATTACTACAAAGGTATTTTCTTGATGGCTTGTAAAAATTTAAAAAGATATTCATTAAATGCCGGATTACTCACGGGAAGTAGAATGACCAATCTATTGGGAAATACTGCATTCAGACGACCTAAGTGTGGCAAACACCTGTTCCTCTCTCATTTTACGCATGCAAAGACGATGTGACTGATGCTTCTTTACTCAGTGTTAGCACAGTCACAGAACAGAGATGGATTAGTTCCAAAGCGGTGAAGGTGCAATAGAAAACTACTCTCCTTGTATCTTAGTCTGCAGGTACCGGATATCAACCATCTGTGTAAGCGTAGGTCGTGAAACCAATTATGTACGTGGACTAAAAGGCTGAATGCAGGCGAACTATCTTGCCCTGAATAACAGCGAGGCCTTCCAGTTCTCTTGACATCTTTGAAAGGCAACTTGTAACATTTTTTTTAACAGTTAAAAAAAAGGCTCTATGGAGTACACTTTCTGAATGCTGAGCTATCCAGGAAAATACGGAAAGCAGATTCGAAAAGGCTTCAGGTATGCGACACCACTTATAAAACGCAGCTTATTCCACTAACGACCGTTGTAATTGCAAAAGAACACGGATGCCGTCCGTGTAAATATGGTTGTGGATAATTTTTATTCTCTCTCTCTCTCTCTCTCTCTCTCTCTCTCTCTCTATCTCTCTCTCCCTCCCCCCCCCCCCCCCCTGGAGCGACATTCCATACATATTAAAACAATCGTAAAAGTCTCTTTACGCATTTATGTTAATTTGTCGGTGTGTGGCATGTTTGCAACGATGTAATCAACAGTTTTGTATGTTAATTACTCCGTACTAGATTGTTAGCAAGGTAATGTTACAGACAGAATCGAGCCGTGTGTTCCGAAATTATCCAAACTATTACAAAGAGCGAAAGTGCACGAAATAGTAATTGCTATCGTGCAAAAGCTACCTACAATACATAGATTAAAATGTGCACAGTTGCCGAGCAAGGCAATATACATAGAGAGGAAGAAATACAACAATGTTGTGCCATAACGCGGCCTCTGGTGGGGATGTACATCTTTTCTATCACCTAAGGCGATGGTCGCGGGTTCTAGATCCGTCTCGGCTATGAGTATTTCTTTCAAATTTGGCGTTACGTAATACGCACTCTACAGATGCAGGAATTAAACACATGCACGCCGATTAAAACGAAACAGGATGAGATAATTCGATACAAGGCGGTCTCTTTTGTCTATTTTCTATGCGTCTAAATATGCCATCGTGCATTTATAGTTTGTACACTGCGGAGACAAAAGTTATGAGAAACCTTCTGATATCGAGTCGGACTCCTTTTTCCCTGCGTAGTGCAGGAACTCGACATGGCATCGACTCAACAAGTCCCCTGCAGAGATACTGACCCGTACATCCTGTATAGGCGTCAAAAATGGCGAGGGTGCTGCTTGTATACGATTTTGTGCACTAACTGATCTCTTGATTAGCCCCATAAATGTTCGATGGATTCATGTCGAGCGATCTGGATGGCCAAATTATTCGCTCGAATCGTCCAGAATGTTGTTCGAACCAATAGCGAACAACCGTGGCCCGGTGACATAGCGCATTGTCATCCACAAAATTTCGATTACTGTTTGATAACATGGAGACCATTTGCAGCCATCCATGGACTTCAAAGTAGCTGAACATAACGAACTCCAGTCAGTGATCGGTTCAATTTGACCAGAGGATGCAGTCCATTCCATGTAAACACCACCTGCCCCATTGTGAAGCCACGACCAGCTTGTGTTGTTGACAACTTGGGTTCATTGCTTCGTGGGGTCTGCACTACTATCAAACCAGACCATCAGCGCTTACGAACTGAAACCGGGAATCATCTAACCAAGCCAAGGTTTTCCAGTCATCTAGGGTCCAACTGCTTTGGTCACGAGCTCAGGACAGGCGCTGCAGGCCATGTCACGCTGGTATCAAAGGCACTCGCGTCGGTCGTCTGCTGCCATACCCCATTAACGCCAAATTTCGCCACACAGGCCTAACGGATACGTTCGTCGTACGTTCTACACCGATTTCTGCGGTTATTTCACGCAGTGTTGCTTTCTGTTATCACCGAGAACTGTACGCAAACACCACTGGTCTCGGTCCTTGTTGTTGTTGTGGTCTTCAGTCCTGAGACTGGTTTGATGCAGCTCTCCATGCTACTCTGTCCTGTGCAAGCTTCTTCATCTCCCAGTACCTACTGCAGCCCACATCCTTCTGAATCTGCTTGGTGTATTCATCTCTTGGACTCCCTCTACGATTTTTACCCTCCACGCTGCCCTCCAATGCTAAATTGGTGATCCCTTGATGCCTCAGAACATGTCCTACCAATCGATCCCTTCTTCTAGTCAAGTTGTGCCACAAACTTCTCTTCTCCCCAATCCTATTCAATACCTCCTCATTAGTTATGTAATCAACCCATCTAATCTTCAGCATTCTTCTGTAGCACCACATTTCGAAAGCTTCTATTCTCTTCTTGTCCAAACTATTTATCGTCCATGTTTCACTTCCATACATGACTACACTCCATACAAATACTTTCAGAAACGACTTCCTGACACTTAAATCTATACTCAATGTTAACAAATTTCTCTTCTTCAGAAACGCTTTCCTTGCCATTGCCAATCTACATTTTATATCCTCTCTACTTCGACCATCATCAGTTATTTTGCTCCCCAAATAGCAAAATTCCTTTACTACTTTAAGTGTCTCATTTCCTAATCTAATACCCTCAGCATCTCCCGACTTAATTCGACTACATTCCATTATGCTCGTTTTGCTTTTGTTGATGTTCATCTTATATCCTCCTTTCACGACGCTATCCATTACGTTCAACTGCTCTTCCAAGTCCTTTGCTATCTCTGACAGAATTACAATGTCATCGGCGAACCTCAAGGTTTTTATTTCTTCTCCATGGATTTTAATACCTGCTCCGAATCTTTCTTTTGTTTCCTTCACTGCTTGCTCAATATACATATTGAATAACATCGGGGAGAGGCTATAACCCTGTCTCACTCCCTTCCCAACCACTGCTTCCCTTTCATGCCCCTCGATTCTTATAACTGCCATCTGGTTTCTGTACAAATTGTAAATAGCCTTCCGCTCCTTGTATTTTACCCCTGCCACCTTCAGAATCTGAAAGAGAGTATTCCAGTCAACATTGTCAAAAGCTTTCTCTAAGTCTACAAATGCTAGAAACGTAGGTTTGCCTTTCCTTAATCTAGCTTCCAAGATAAGTCGTAGGGTCAGTATTGCCTCAAGTGTTCCAATATTTCTACGGAATCCAAACTGATCTTCCCCGAGGTCGGCTTCTACCAGTTTTTCCATTCGTCTGTAAAGAATTCGCGTTAGTATTTCGCAGCCGTGACTTATTAAACTGATAGTTCGGTAATTTTCACATCTGTCAACACCTGCTTTCTTTGGGATTGGAATTATTATATTCTTCTTGAAGTCTGAGGGTATTTCGCCTGTCTCATACATCTTGCTCAGCAGATGGTAGAGTTTTGTCAGGACTGGCTCTCTCAAGGACATCAGTAGTTCCAATGGAATGTTGTCTACTCCCGGGGCCTTGTTTCGACTTAGGTCTTTCAGTGCTCTGTGAAACTCTTCACACAGTATCGTATCTCCCATTTCATCTTCATCTACATCCTCTTCCATTTCCATAATATTGTCCTCAAATACATCGCCCTTGTACAGACCCTCTATATACTTCTTCCACCTGTCTGCTTTAGCTTCTTTGCTTAGAACTGGGTTTCCATCTGAGTTCATACAAGTGGTTCTCTTTTCTCCAAAGGTCTCTCTAATTTTCCTGTAGGCAGTATCTATCTTATCCCTAGTCTGATAAGCCTCTACATCCTTACATTTGTCCTCTAGCCATCCCTGCTTAGCCATTTTGCACTTCCTGTCGATCTCATTTTTGAGACGTTTGTATTCCTTTTTGCCTGCTTCATTTACTGCATTTTTTACATTTTTTCCCCTCATCAATTAAATTCAATATTTCTTCTGTTACCCAAGGATTTCTACTAGCCCTCGTCTTTTTATCTACTTGATCCTCTGGTGCCTTCACTATTTCATCCCTCAGAGCTATCCATTCTTCTTCTACTGTACTTCTTTCCCCCATTGTTGTCAACTGTTCCCTTATGCTCTCCCTGAAACTCTGTACAGCCTCTGGTTTAGTCAGTTTATCAAGGTCCCATCTCCTTAAATTCCCACCTTTTTGCAGTTTCTTCAGTTTTAATCTACAGTTCATAACCAATAGATTGTGGTCAGAGTCCACATCTGCCCCTGGAAATGTCTTACAATTTAAAACCTGGTTCCTAAATCTCTGTCTTACCATTGTATAATCTATCTGAAACCTGCCAGTATCTCCAGGCTTCTTCCATGTATACAACCTTCTTTCATGATTCTTGAACCAAGTGTTAGCTATGATTAAGTGTGCTCTGTGCAAAATTCTACCAGTCGGCTTCCTCTTTCATTTCTTACCCCCAATCCATATTCACCTACTACGTTCCTTCTCTCCCTTTTCCTACTAACGAATTCCAGTCACCCATGACTATTAAATTTTCGTCTCCCTTCACTACCTGAATAATTTCTTTTATCTCATCATACATTTCATCAATTTCTTCATCATCTGCAGAGCTAGTTGGCATATAAAATTGTACTACTGTAGTAGGCATGGGTTTAGTGTCTATCTTGGCCACAATAATGCGTTCACTATGCTGTTTGTAGTAGCTTACCCGCATTCCTATTTTTTTATTCATTATTAAACCTACTCCTGCATTACCCCTACTTGACTTTGTATTTATAACCCTGCATTCGCCTGACCAAACATCTTGTTCCTCCTGCCACCGTACTTCACTAATTCCCACTATATCTAACTTTAACCTATCCATTTCCCTTTTTAAATTTTCTAACCTACCTGCCCGATTAAGGGATCTGACATTCCACGCTCCGATCCGTAGAACGCCCGTTTTCTTTCTCCTGATAACGACATCCTCTTGAGTAGCCCCGCCGGCCGGAGTCGCCGAGCGGTTAAAGGCGCTACAGTCTGGAACCGCACGACCGCTACGGTCGCAGGTTCGAATCCTGCCTCGGGCATGGATGTGTGTGATGTCCTTAGGTTAGTTAGGTTTAAGTAGTTCTAAGTTCTAGGGGACTTATGACCACAGCAGTTGAGTCCGATAGTGCTCAGAGCCATTTGAACCATTTTTGAGTAGCCCCGCCCAGAGATCCGAATGGGGGACTATTTTACCTCCGGAATATTTTAGCCAAGAGGACGCCATCATCATTAACCATACAGCAAAGCTGAATGCCCTCGGGAAAAATTACGGCTGTAGTTTCCCCTTGCTTTCAGCCGTTCGCAGACCAGCACAGCAAGGCCGTTTTGGTTATTGTTACAAGGCCAGATCAGTCAATCATCCAGACTGTTGCCCCTGCAACTACTGAAAAGGCTCCTGCCCCTCTTCAGGAACCACACGTTTGTCTGGCCTCTCAATAGATACCCTTCCGTTGTGGTTGTACCTACGGCACGGCTATCTGTATCGCTGAGGCACGCAAGCCTCCCCACCAACGGCAAGGTCCGTGGTTCATGGGGGAGAGGGGGGTCTCGGTCCTTAAGTGAAGGCAATCGGCCGCTGCGTTGTCCCTGGGGAGTGGTAACGCCTGAAATTTGTATTCTCCACACACCCTTGACACTCTGGATCTCTGAATACTGAATTCCCTAACGATTTACGAAATGGAGTGTCCTGTGCGTCTAGCTCCAACTACCATTCCACGTTCAAAGTCTGTTAAATCACGTTGTGCGGCCATAATAACGTCAGAAACCTTCTCACATGATTCACCTGAGAACAAATGACAGCTCCGCCAATGCACTGCCCTTTTATACCTTGTGTAGGCGATACTACCGTCATCTGTGTATGTGTATAACCTATCCCATGACTCTTGTCACCTCAATGTAAAACACACACAGTTGTCGACCACGAGAATGCACGTAAGGAGGAGGAAATACAGAAAAGCTGTGCCGTAACGCGGCCAAGTAAATTGTCTCTGGTGTTACTTCTTTAAAATTTGGCGCTACGGAATATGTAGCCAATAGAGGCAGGATTCAAACACGTGTACGTCGACTGTAAATGAAACAGAACGTGAGAATTTAATACAAGATAGTGTCTTTATGTCTATTTTCTATGCATGTACATTGTAAATTTATAGTCTGTATATCACTAACAGTTATTATTGTGATGATAACATTGGGCTCTTGAGATAGGAAGTTCGAATAAAGAGAGTATTTGGTTGGCGAAGAGAAGAGAGATAGTGGAGTACGGTTCCTGGCGGGGAAACCACAGTCCGGGCTATGTCCGAGATCCCTCCGCCGCGCCGCGCGGAGTCAGGGCACGCGATACTGTTGACGAATATCTGTGCGTCGGATGGGGACGTCGAACTCGGCGGCCACCCTAGATGAGTATCCTATGTGCCAGCACCAAGTTCTACCCTCTCTGGTCACCCATATCGAACACTAACTACGTTATCGTGACAGTTTTTTTTTTGTGTCAGTGAGGATCTTTGGAGTTCGGCGAGGTTGTTCCCGTGATAGCCTGTTGGGTAAATTTAGAGATCGGTATTCGAGGACTGAGACTGCATAAGAGTATGTCCCGTACTACACGTCGTGTTCGAAACGACGCTGCAGATGTTCATTCACCTCGCCCGTAATGAATGGCCGGATGGGAGGGGGGGGGGGGGGCGGGGAGCAGCTGCCAGTGGTACAAACGTTCCGCACCGGTGTCCTTGCAGCTTTAAAATGTAAATAAAGACGATCCAACGATCCAAATATGATCACAAGGTGAAAATTTTTTAGATCTTTGAAAATCTATGAAAGTATGATTTAAGTTGATGTTTACATAACAGTAACACTGTTGCGATTTCTCAGGGTTTCTCCACTCGACTGATTAATAGTGTTGATTTTCTCATCTGTTTAAATTAAAATCGAAAGGCTGAAAGATAAACATAAAACAAAAATGTACAGCGTATTTTAAACACGTTACAGAAACGGTGATGTTCTCGTACAAAAGACACTGTACTTTCACTAAAAAATCTAAAGGACTTTCAGAGGGAGAAGAAGGATTTGGGGAGGGTAAAACGTTTTCTACAGGGGTGAAGGATATGGATATAGAAATAGTGGTGCGTTGGGTATTATCTACTGAAAAGAAAGTAGATGATGGAGTGGGCAGTGGGAAGACAGCAAATGAGGGGCAGTCTGGTGTGTGGGTGGCTCTGTGGTATCAAGAGGAGAAGGGAGGGGTAAAGAAGAGAGGGAAGAGGGAGGAGAGGAGCTCTGGTGTGGAGTAGGGAAGGTGGGGAAGAGTTATACAGTCTGTTAAGTAAGAGCGTGGCCGCCATTACACACAGATGGTAAAATATACCCCCTTAGTTCTTTCACAATCCAACAAAGGGAACCTTTGTCCTTCACGCAATATCCACAAGGCATTAGTTTACTTTGAAATCTTGACTGAGATACACAAAAGATAAATGCGTGCATCTTACGCGTCCCGTTTATCGAAGATGTTTGATGCCGACTGACAAGCGTTGGTTCATCGACAAAAATGAAGACTGGATACTGCAGGGTGACAATAATGCGAAACTCCGCAGTAGGTTTTGTAACAACTGGAAAAAGGAGAAAGGTGCGCAGGTACCAGATTGGCGCTCACAGTCGCCTGACGGCAATCCTATTGAACATGTATGGTCTGACGTCAAAATGAAGTTGCAAGGAAGAAAGATCTTCACTTTGATACAACTGCCAATCCAATTTCTACGGATTCGGAGGTCTCTTCCACGTGAATAGGCGGAAAACTTGGTTTCAGCCTACTTGGAGCATGCCAAGCAATTATCAAAGCTGCTGGTGACTGGACGTATTATTAATTGTAATTGCATTCTTGTTTTGTTAATATACGTCAAACACTTCTCTACTGATGATCCGACCACGATCTTTCTTAACAGAGTGTAAGAGGTAAGACGCATAAATATCGGGGCGGATTTAATTGTCTGGGCGAGGGAGTCAGTTGGAGTTACGTTGGTATAGGATATGGAGTGTGTGTGGATAAAGTTAGCGTCGGTGGGATGTGTTGGTATTGGCGCAGCAGCATATCGATATTGGTAATCAGAGGGGAAACCATGTGGTTTGTGGATAGTAGAGGATATGCGGAGGTGTTCGAAGTGGGTGAGGAAGAGTGGAAAACTGCTGAGATGGCACAGGATCCATATGGGCGGAGGTAAGCAGATACGGAAAGCGTGAAAATTGTTGAAAGTTCGGCTTTTTACAGTTATAGTTAAAATAATTTATCGCTGATGAGCGGTGATTGGGCTGCTACGACCCTCCACCCCCACCTCCCCTCGTTCCTTTGGTTTAGAATAGAGGATGTGATTATCAATAAAGCAAAAGAATAGCCACGTTGATACTCAAGCAGTTCCAAAACTCCGCTGTCCTTGCAGCCACACAATCCCTCTGTTATGTATCCCTACCAAGCACGGTCGTCCCTTTGTACTAGACGTTATAGAGTGTGAATCCACTATTCACTTACGCCGAGCATTCCGCATTTTACGAGTCAAATAAATTCACAAGGCGTGGGTTACATATGCTGATGAAGAAGGCCCTTGCTGGTCCTATCGTGCCGTATGAAACTTTTGAGGACATACAATATGAGGTGTCCTGAGAGACTGGCAGCGGTGGACTTGCAATTCCTGGAACAGTAACGTGCCGTGCAATAAAACACTCTTCATATGAAATCGTAAAACCTGCACTTGCTGGAACCACCGCACACTAGCAATCTCAAGAAAAGATTCAGATGTAAAGTGGCATTCTTTCGGTGAAGGGAAATGTAAATTTTGACGGAGAGTTAATTTTATTTAGAGTATTGCCCGCTTCATATTCCCAGAAAATTAAGTTCACATCGTGGAATTCTGGGATAAAAGTAACAGTAGACCATTGCGTATAACATTAGTGAGTGGCGAACGTGCTCTGCGCCACTCCTAGAAGCAAAATGTATGGAAATACCTTTACCTGGCAGAACCCCATCAAATTTATACCTTCAAATGTTTTCCCAGCTTCAAATAAATTCACTTCACGGTTTCGTGATTGTTAACAATTTGAATTTAAGTGCTATCTCAACAACGCAATGTGGAACTTCAGATAACAATGTTGACAAAAAAAGGAACCAAATGAAGAGGTCAATCCAGCATACGAGAAATAGAACAATTTTAATACCACCTTATTTGTAACACTCCGTCTTGAACGCACCGAGTAACGTACAGTCTATACTTGACGGATTCAGACTGCGTTAAAATGAGAGACTGACAAGACACGAATCTTGCAATAGACAAGTAAGTACAGCACGCCGAAGGCCATAGCATACTCCGATAGTGTGTTGTTCTGATGTAAGCTTCAACGTCAGTGTCACTCTACATGTAGGTTCATTGAACAAGGAGTGTGTCCCGTACTTGCAAGTACACGATTTATCGCCGATGACTGCGCTGGCAATGTTATTTAATTTATTAATTTACACTCCTGGAAATTGAAATAAGAACACCGTGAATTCATTGTCCCAGGAAGGGGAAACTTTATTGACACATTCCTGGGGTCAGATACATCACATGTATCACACTGACAGGACCACAGGCACATAGACACAGGCAACAGAGCATGCACAATGTCGGCACTAGTACAGTGTATATCCACCTTTCGCAGCAATGCAGGCTGCTATTCTCCCATGGAGACGATCGTAGAGATGCTGGATGTAGTCCTGTGGAACGGCTTGCCATGCCATTTCCACCTCGCGCCTCAGTTGGACCAGCGTTCGTGCTGGACGTGCAGACCGCGTGAGACGACGCTTCATCCAGTCCCAAACATGCTCAATGGGGGACAGATCCGGAGATCTTGCTGGCCAGGGTAGTTGACTTACACCTTCTAGAGCACGTTGGGTGGCACGGGATACATGCGGACGTGCATTGTCCTGTTGGAACAGCAAGTTCCCTTGCCGGTCTAGGAATGGTAGAACGATGGGTTCGATGACGGTTTGGATGTACCGTGCACTATTCAGTGTCCCCTCGACGATCACCAGTGGTGTACGGCCAGTGTAGGAGATCGCTCCCCACACCATGATGCCGGGTGTTGGCCCTGTGTGCCTCGGTCGTATGCAGTCCTGATTGTGGCGCTCACCTGCACGGCGCCAAACACGCATACGACCATCATTGGCACCAAGGCAGAAGCGACTCTCATCGCTGAAGACGACACGTCTCCATTCGTCCCTCCATTCACGCCTGTCGCGACACCACTGGAGGCGGGCTGCACGATGTTGGGGCGTGAGCGGAAGACGGCCTATCGGTGTGCAGGACCGTAGCCCAGCTTCGTGGAGACGGTTGCGAATGGTCCTCGCCGATACCCCAGGAGCAACAGTGTCCCTAATTTGCTGGGAAGTGGCGGTGCGGTCCCCTACGGCACTGCGTTGGATCCTACGGTCTTGGCGTGCATCCGTGCGTCGCTGCGGTCCGGTCCCAGGTCGACGGGCACGTGCACCTTCCGCCGACCACTGGCGACAACATCGATGTACTGTGGAGACCTCACGCCCCACGTGTTGAGCAATTCGGCGGTACGTCCACCCGGCCTCCCGCATGCCCACTATACGCCCTCGCTCAAAGTCCGTCAACTGCACATACGGTTCACGTCCACGCTGTCGCGGCATGCTACCAGTGTTAAAGACTGCGATGGAGCTCCGTATGCCACGGCAAACTGGCTGACACTGACGGCGGCGGTGCACAAATGCTGCGCAGCTAGCGCCATTCGACGGCCAACACCGCGGTTCCTGGTGTGTCCGCTGTGCCGTGCGTGTGATCATTGCTTGTACAGCCCTCTCGCAGTGTCCGGAGCAAGTATGGTGGGTCTGACACACCGGTGTCAATGTGTTCTTTTTTCCATTTCCAGGAGTGTATAATAACTATAAAAGGATATTCATTGCCATTATTTCAAATTGTTTTAACATGCGCTGATGTGTGATCGTAACAATGAAACATACGGTATAATCTAATTCATATGAATAAAATCCATATCTAAAATCAGAACAGATATTTGTGAAATTACTATACAACCTACTGGTAGTAATCAATACAAGTGGTGCAAAGGAATTCAAAACCAAATTTTATGACCATGATGAAATAAAGCAGCAAGCATTAAATCAACTATTGTGTTTCAGTTTGCTAGGAACGCCGCATATAATTGCCGCGCTGAGCGGCCTCGCGGTTAGAGGCGCCATGTCACTGCGGTCCCTCCCGCTGGAGGATCGAGTCTTCCCTCGGGCATGGGTGTTGGTGTTGTTCTTAGCGTAAGTTAGTTTAACTAGTGTGTAAGTGTAGGGACCGATGACCTCATCAGTTTGGTCCCTTAGCCGTGCGGTTCTGGGCGCGACACTCTGGAACCGAGCGACCGCTACGGTTGCAGGTTCGAATCCTGCCTCGGGCATTGAATGTCCTTAGGTTAGTTAGGTTTAATTAGTTCTAAGTTCTAGGCGACTGATGACCTCAGAAGTTAAGTCGCATAGTGCTCAGAGCCATTTGAACCATTTGGTCCCTTAGAAATTCACAAATATTTGAACATTTGCATATAATTTTTTTTTTCCAAATAATATCGTCTGCCATGGGACCCACGCAAGATCTTAGAAGTGAAATGTGCTCAAAATTTGTTTCGAGATATTTGGATCTAAGTAACCAGCTGATGAAAAATTAATCCAGGAGAAAGGTGTTTTAGGCTGTAATGTAAAGGAGTGTCACAAATACTGATTTAACAATCTTACGATCAATGAAAAAATCCATTGCACAATCGAATGATCGTGTGACTTACACAATGGACTGGACCAATCCGTCACGCCGAAACCTACCCTGAAATTTTTCATTAAGGAAAAATACATCCGGCCGTTTGTAACAGCGGTTTGTAAAGCCCTTCCTGGCTAGTGCGGCATCAGCGGCGTCCAAAGCGCAAATACGCGAATTTTAAGCCGTTAAACCATACCAAAAATGCCTCAAATCATTAATTTTTTGAGTAACTTTCAATTCCTATCAACAAATAAACTGCTGCAGGTGTAGTTCTTACACAAGTGATTAGTAGAGGAAATAAAATCATGGCAGTGTAAGATGTTACATTACTTCCACCAATCGGGGCTTTAATTTCTTGAAATTAAAATTGTATAACAATTCCTGTTACACCGTTTTTATGATAATTTTGAATAAAGTATATTTTGCTAACAATGGAACAGTTCCTTCTTTATTCCCTGTAGCGGCACAAACTGCGACGTGTGTATTGGATGACGAAAATGAACATTTTCCCTACACCACACACACCTGATAAAAAGAAAAATTAACGCATTCAGGCGCTTCACAGAAATTCCTAGTTTTATTTAGACAGAACTGGAATGGTGTAAGATACGTTCGTGGCCGGTGTTCTTTTCGTCAGTTCCTGAACAAGTACTCATTCCTAAACTGGGAAAAATAAAAAGGATTGTGTGTTAAAGGAATTCTGTGAACGAATTTTATTTTGTTGACGACATTGTAGTGTTTGTGTGCCACGGTTGATGCGACACAGACCACAGTCAATTATACGCCGTTTTGATCGTTGGAGTGTGTCTATCCCATTTCTATCTAGTGCTATCATCCAGCACGGAACTACCGGAATTTGGAGAAAAATAATACGGACCGTGTGCTGGGAACATACAGGGTGATTCTGTGAGGAGATCACAAGCTTTCAGGGATGATGGAGAAGGGCCATTGTACCAATTTGACGTGAAGGGCCCTGGTCTGGTAACGACTGATTCGACAGTTGTAAGCGAAAATCGTACCGATACTTCTGACAGTGGACATATACATGTATTCCACTATCACGATTTTCGCTTACAACTTTCGACTCTGTAGTTTTCCGGACCAGAGCCCCTCACCTCAAATTGATATATTTGCCCTTTCCTATCATCCCTGAAAATTAATGACATTACGGAGTCACCCAGTAGAAGGCTGTGAGCGATCAAGTGGGGGCGGAGAGTGTTTGTAGCTAGCACAGCGTCTTTGTTTCGCGAAAATCAAAATGGCCATCTTCTCTACTCCAAGAATGCCTGAAGTGACCAACGATGTTTCCTTATACGTCACAGGCACTGTTTTAAGACATCACTGCACTCAGCTACGAGGGTGAGTCAAATGAAAATCTTAAATATTTTTTTTAAATATTATTTGTTGTGCAGAAGTAGTACAAAGCTGTATCACTTTTCAACATAATCCCCCTCACGCTCAATGCAAGTCCTCCAGCGCTTACAAAGTGCATAAATTCCTTTAAAAAAAAAATTCTTTTGGTAGTCCGCGTGGCGTACCTCTTCATCAGAACGGAATTTCTTTCTTCCCATTGCGTCTCTGAGTGGTCCAAACATATGGAAATCACTTCGGGCAAGGTCTGGTGAGTATGGTGGATGAGGAAGACACTCAAAATGCAGGTCTGTGATTGTTGCAACTGTTGTACGGGCAGTGTGGGGCCTTGCATTGTCATGTTGCGAAAGTACACCTGCTGACAGCAATCCCCGTCCCTTTGATTTGATTGCAGGCCGCAGATGATTTTTTTAGGAGATCTGTGTATGATGCACTGGTGACAGTGGTCCCTCTAGGCATGTAATGCTCCAAAATGACGTCTTTTTCGTCACAAAAAAGTGTCAGCACAACCTTCCCTGCTGATGGTTCTGTTCGAAACTTCTTTGATTTTGGCCGCTCTCTTCGTTTCCGGTTGGTGGAAGTGAACCCAGGTTTCGCCCCCAGTAACGATTCTTGCAAGGAAGCCATCACCTTCTCGTTCAAAGCGCCGAAGAAGTTCTTCACAAGCGTCAACACGTCGTTCTCTCATTTCAGGAGTCAGCTGCCGTGGCACCCATCTTGCAGACACTTTGTGAAACTGGAGCACATCATGCACAATGTGGTGTGCTGACCCATGACTAATCTGTAAACATGCTGAAATGTCATTCAGTGTCACTGGGCGGATTTCCTTCACTATGGCTTCAACTGCTGCAATGTTCTGTGGAGTCACAACCCGTTGTGCCTGACCTGGACGAGGAGCATCTTCCACTGAAGTCACACCATTTGCGAACTTCCTACTCCATTCATAGACTTGTTGCTGCGACAAACATGCATCACCATACCGAATCTTCATCATTCGTCGATGAATTTCAGTAGGTTTCACACCTTCACTACGCAAAAACCGAATAACAGAACGCTGTTCTTCCCTGGTGCAAGTCGCAAGTGGGGTGGCCATCTTTATACTGATACTGCGACGGTATGTGTGCATCTGCACTATGCTGCCACCTACAGGCCATTCTGCACGCTGTTTGTAGCACGCTTACCAACTTACAGGATAACGACGCGAAATTTCGATTTGTTATTACAAATTTAAGGTTTTCATTTGACTCACCCTCGTAGTTGGTACGTAATATGTAATAAAATTGGACGTTCACGCCCTGGCAAACTTTCCACAACAGGAAAAAAAATTCAACACTGGTTTGTGATACGTCAAAGGCATTTTCAGATTTGAAAATCTTAGGCTCCAATGAAAACATTGACATGGGCCACATAGGCCTACCTCAACAGTCTTCAAAATAAGTCCGCTTAAAAATGTCCATGGGTGTGAGTGTAATATTGACGAGAACGTTTCCGGCCTTTTATTTTTCAAATATGTGCAAAATGAGTTTTAACCACGAAAGGATTAACAGGGCGGGTCTGAAAGTAGGGCTTGAAAGTGAATTGTGATCACATTATTCTAATGTACAGTCAATTTGTGAAAAAGAAAATTCGACAAAAATATATGTGCTGCCCTATACATCCAGTGGAGCAGTGTCCATTTTGGTAAGTACTCGTCAGAGCAGACCTAAAAGCACTTAAACTGTAATCTAAAAAAAGAGGAAGGGGATTGGAGGAGGGGGGAGGAAGTTTCTGGAAATGAAGAGAGCTTGGAAAAAAAAGCACCAAATGAATCAGCGACAGACTGTTCCCGGTCTGCGTCGCGTCTCTCTCTCTCTCTCTCTCTCTCTCTCTCTCTCTCTCTCCCCGCACACGCACACACCGTATTATTATTTCACCACATCTCATCCGGAACTGCATTAAATATTACTTTAATTCCTGCCGAAATATCAGTCGGTGCGCATTATTCACATACAACGCGATGCTTTCGCAGATCCTGCAATAACAAACGCTGTGAACGCCGCATCCGAATCCGACAGGAAATTATCGCATAAATTACTCATATTACACCAAGAAATGTTTCGGTTTTGTGGAGTGACAAATTTTCTCATGTGAACGTGGCTCTCCAAATAATGAGGCCTAGCTTTCCAGTCGTTGCTGGGCTTAAGTTTATGCCACGTCAGTAATGTCTCGTCACTTATTACTGGTGTCCCATTCTACATGCCCGTCCAGTTTCGATACACTCGGTTCATTATTTCTTGGTGTTGGTATTTTCTCAAACAATGAACCATCTAAAACACTTCGTAGGTAACAAAAATTTGCGTCAGACTGGGATCCGAACTTTGAGCTACTGCTTTTCGAGAGCAGTTAGGCTACTCCCGTACGCCCTACAACATTAATCATCATTCTCACTTAGTACTTCAGGACAAACATAGGAGAGTTCTCCATACTGGCGTAGGAGCAAAGGAGATACATACTGATGAAGGGTTAGTGGCATACCATGCTACATGGGCTACTACAAGCTGATGACAAGAGTTTTTTCCACCAGTTTCGTGACTTTCGCAGTTCTTGTTTTTCTGATCGGAAAAATTGTTCTCAATACTCTTCATTCACAGGAGATCGTGAACAGCCACGCATGTGATAGGTGTGAAAATGAACATGCAGTTCAGCTGAGGGCGCTGTTAACGGGACGCTGTGGCTGGTATAGACTACTGAGACTGTCAACAGGCATCTGTGGCTGATTCCGAGCTTAGGAAGCGACCTTACCGGCTGGCACTCTCCCGAGAGAGAACTTTTGTGATGGCGCATAAGCGTGGATAGTGGGTTTCGGCATTAATATTTCCATTCATAAATAAGTGACTAACAGCGTGTAACACCCCGGCGCGTAGCTAGAGCACCAATAAAGCATCTTTGTAATGGAAAGAAGATTCTGGAATTACACAGAAACAAAAAGAGACACGCTTCCTATTCGTAACGGAGAACTGTAGAGTCAGCGAAAGCTATGAACCCGGTGCATGCTAACTTCAGTAATACACACGCTTTTTTTGATATTTAAGATGCTGCTGAAATATGACTGTCAAGGCAGATGTTTAAGATCTCCAAACGCAGAATGATTCCGGTATCCCATAAAAATTCTTAATCCGGAACAGGAGAATGGGGAAAACGTTAGTGTATTCAAAAGCAGAAAGACCATGGCCGATGTATGACATGTTGTACTTCATCTGAAAGACCAGAAATATTTATCAGTCTCAAAAACTATAAGACCAATTAATAAACTTTGTCAATTCTTCCTCAACGTCACAGTAAAAGAGTACAATCTGGAAAATATCATTACAGAATGCGAGTCACAATATCTTATCAGTATTTTGGACACAGTTAAATTATTTACAAGGAGAGATATTTATATTCTCCTGACAAATATGAAATTTTCACTTAGAAAGTTTGCCATTTCCACTCATTCTGAGCAATAACAGCCCTACAATACTTCTTTGGGGTAACCCTAAAATTAGCTTTACATCTGCCTTCTTTTCCCAGTTACAGAAGCGTCTAAGGGAAGGTCTGCTCGTTACACAGAAGTGAAAATATTTCGACTCATCTATGCCACTTCCATCTCGACCAACATTTACATTAACTGAATGTTTAGTTTTATCTTATGTGCGTGATGTTGGTATTATGAGTGTGTTTATACAGCATACTTATCGGTCATTTTGTTTCTTCCACGTCTCGTCTTCAGCCTGACATCGTCTTCGACGAGAGTGGGCAGTTTTTCTCTATCGACGGTTCTGAAAGGTTAAAACCGGTAACAGTCCAGTGCGCTCAATGATTGCATTTTCAGTTGTAGGAACTGCCTGTTATGTAGATAAATTAGTCAGTTAATTACTCGCAGATTCATATATCATAATTACGCTGTCTCGTTACGATGTGGAACGAGCCAGTTAGTTTACAATTACATAACTTTCTCGGTGGCAAATAAAGCAGCATGCTTACTATTTAGCTATTTACGTACTCTCTCTCTCTCTCTCTCTCTCTCTCTCTCTCTCTCTCTCTCTCTCTCTCTCTGTGTGTGTGTGTGTGTGTGTGTGTGTGTGTGTGGAGAGAGAGAGAGAGAGAGAGAGAGAGAGAGAGAGAGAGAGAATACGACCATTTACAAAGTCTTCTGTGGAATACATGTTGTTGTGAAGATATAAGTTTCGGTTTTAATTAACATTAATTTGACCACTTGAATGCTTATTCACATCACCGTGTAAGTGGTAAGATATGTCCAAAAAAACTTCACTCATTTCTGTGTCGTGATTGCTGACGACAATTTTCATGCGGTAGTAAATGTACTGTTGGGTCGTTGTCACTACGTCCGAATGTTTAGAGAGCTGTCCACATGAGGTTAGCCGGCCGTTGTGGCCGAACGGTTCTAGGCGCTACCAGTCTGGAACCACACGGCTGCTACGGTCGCAGGTTCGAATCCTGCCTCGGGCATGGATGTGTGTGATGTCCTTAGATTAGTTCGGTTTAAGTAGTTCTAAGTCTAGGGGACTGATGACTCAGATGTTAAGTCCCGTAGAGCTTAGAGCCATTTGAAGATGAGGTTATGGACTGGACACCACATATTATACTTGTGCACCCTTCTGTACAACAAACACTTTCTCTCTCTCTCTCTCTCTCTCTCTCCCTCCCCCCCCCCCCCCCCCCCCAAATTAAGAATTCTACTAGAATACGATGCTACAAGGTTTTCTGTTTGGGTTATCAGTCTGTAACTGTTTTGATGCACCCTGCACGACTTCCTCTCTGTATTTCATGGTAGCGCTTACACTCTCAATTATTCGTTGGATATATTCCAAATGGTTCAAATGGCTCTGAGCACTATGGTACTCAACTGCTGTGGTCATCAGTCCCCTAGCACTTAGAACTACTTAAACCTAACCAACCTAAGGACGTCACACACACCCATGCCCGAGGCAGGATTCGAACCTGCGACCGTAGCAGCAGCGCGGCTCCGGACTGGAGCGCCTAGAACCGCACGGCCACCACGGCGATATATTCCAATCTCTACTCCCTCCCTACTGTTTCTTCCCTCACAACTCCTGCCTCTAGGGCCATGTACGTTATTCCCTCGTATAACAACAGTTGTCCTATAACCCATGCCATTGGTGGAACACTGCGACAGTGCAGTCAGTCTACAAAACAGAAAGCTTATACAGTGATCTAAGTCATGGGACAGCGATATGCACACACAGAGATGGCGGAAGTATTGCATAGAGTAGGTACAAAAGGAAAATGCATTAGCAGAGCAGTCATTTGCACTCGTGTGAAAACGTTCTCGTCGAGATTATGGCCGCACGACGGGAATTAACAGACTTCGAACGTGGAATGATAAAGGGAGCTAATCGCATGGGCAATTCCACTTCGGAAATCGTTAGTGAATTCAACAGTCCGAGATCCACAATGTCAAAAGTGTGCTGAGAATACCAGATTTTAGGCATTTCCTATCATTACGGAAAATGCAGTGGCCGATGGCTCTCATTTAACGACCGAGAGCAGCGGCGCTTGCGTACATTTGTCATCGCTAAAAGCGAGCAACACTGCGTGAAATAACCGCTGAAAACAACGTGGGACGTACGGCGGACGTATCCATTAGAACAGTGCTCGAAATTTGCCGTTAATGGGCTATAACAGCAGACGACCGACGCCAGTGTCTTTGCTAACAGCACGACATCGCTTGCAGTGCGTCTCCAGGATTCGTGACCATATCGGTTGGACTCTAGACGACTAGAAGACCGTGGCCTGGTCAGATGAGTCAATTTCAGTTGACAATAGCTGATAGTAGGGTTCGAGTGCGGTGCAGGCACCACGAACCTGTGGACTTAAGTTGTTAACAAGGTACTGTGCATGCTGGTGGTGGCTACAAAATGGTGTGGGTTGTATTGACATGGAATGGACTGGGTACTATGGTCCAACTGAACTTATCATTGACTGGACATCATTATTCATGATCTTCAGGTTCCCAAACAACGATGGAATTTTAATGGATAACAATTCGCCATGTCTCTGGGCCAAAATTGTTCGTGACTGGTTTGAAGAACATTTAGGACAACTTGAGCGAATGATCTGGCCACCCAGATCGCCAGACAAGGGTCCCGACAAACATTTATGGGACATATTCGAGAACTCAGTTCGTGCACCACAAACCTTTCGCTATTATGGATTGCTGTTGCACTACGCCAGGCAAGAGGTGGTCCGACACGATATTGTGAAGTATCCTACGACTTCTGCCACCTCAGTGAAAATCACTTGTGCGTCCCATCTGCAATGATTGTTGAAGTCTGTAGGTCCTGTGCGAAATAGGAAAAAAATGTTCAAATGTGTGTGAATTCTTAAGGGGCCAAACTGGTGAGGTCATTGGTCCCTAGACTTACACACTACTTAAATTAACTTACGCTAAGCACAACACACACACCCATGCCCGAGGGAGGACTCGAACCTACGGCGGCAGGGGCCGCGCATTTCGGGACATGGCGCTAGAGGCCGCGCGGCACGAAATAGAACAAAGAGGTGATACTGAACGAATGCAAATCAGGGCAGCGCGAATGGTCACAGCTTTGTTTGATTCGCGGGAGAGCACGATACGTATGTTGTAGAACCTGAATTGGCGGACGCTCGAAGCTACACGCCTTATCCTGTGAAGACCGAATTACAAAGTTTCAAGAGCCAGCAATAAATGACAAACCTAGGAATATATTGCATCACATGCGCATCGCTCCCTTAGCGAGCTTTAAGACAAAACTGGATTACTTACATCGAGTACTGAGGCTTTTATACAATAATTCTTCCCTCACTACTTACGCGATTCGAACGAGAAAAACCTTTAACATGTGATACCATCTCTCTCTGCCACGCAAGTCACAAAGGGTTGCAGAGTATGCAAGTAGATGGAGATCAGTAGAAAAGATGCAAACTAAAACATTAAAGAAGATCTATCGAGGAGGTGGAGAAAAATATTGCAACACCGCAAGAAATACATGGTTGAACATAAATGCAGATTCTGGCGAAGTCTGCAGGTTTTGCTCTTTTACTTGTGTCTGACCATGAATGATAACTGTGCAATGTCATCAGTACGTGGCAAGCGCCAGTCGTGGTCAGAACAGTGTTCGGTGTGGTTGTGATTCCATTAAGTCGGAGTTAAGTGAATTTTAACGCGGGCGAATTGATGATGTTCGTTTGGTGGTTTCCATAACCAAGGTAGCCAAAGTGTTTAGTGCTTCAAGTGGCAACGTATCGAAGATTTATACCGAGGAAAAAATTAATTGATACGTCACTACGCGGACGGAAGTATGCGTTGAGCTATCGTGAGAAGCGGTCATTGAAGAGGATTAAGACGAGAGGTAAGATGACAACACCTGCAAAAATCTCTGCAGAAATATATGCCACAGTAGCGAATCTTGTCAGCATCAAAGCAACACGAAGTGTGCCCCATAAACAGGGAATTGCAAGGCAGAATGGAATTCCAAAGCCACCCATCAAATGGTTCAAATGGCTCGGAGCACTATGGGACTTCACATCTGAGGTCATCAGTTCCCTAGAACTTAGAACTATTTAGACCTAGCTAACCTAAGGACATCACACACATCCATGCCCGAGGCAGGATTCGAACCTGCGACCATAGCAGCAGCGCTGTTCCGGACTGAAGCTCCTAGAACCGCTCGGCCACACCGGCCGGCCACCCATCAGTGATGCCAATGCCCGTAACAGGAAAACATGATACCGAATCCATAAAAAACCAGGACTATGGAGCAATGAAGAATGTTGTTTACACGGATGGCTTGTTTCGCGCCGTTTCCAGCTTCTGGCCGCTTTTACGTCTCAAAACTGAAACTTGGAAGGCGGATCGGTGATGATTTGAGCAGCCGTATTGTGGTATTCCGTGGGCCCCACAGTTATTCTACAAGGTCGTATTACTGTCAAGGTCTATATGACTATTTTCGCTGAGGAGGTGCATCCCACGTACAATGTTTGTTCCTCAAATGGTGATGCTGTTTTCGAAGAGGACAGCGCCCCTGTCACACAGTTCGCATCGTCCAGGACGTGTTTGGTGAGCACGAGGATGAATTGTCGCATCTCCCGCGGTCGTCACAGTCACCAGATCTGAATACTCTGTTGAAATGAGACTCATCTGTGTGTGGGGGGCCAGGATTCTTTCAAATCGTCCCCGCGGCCGCGCCTTCGGCCGCCTCCCGCCAGCCGGTGGGCGGAGGGCGGAGGGGAATAACGGAAGACATTCCGCGCGGCATGAACAGGCGGCGTGTTTCTTTTGGCCGTCGGAAAGCAAACGCTCGGGAAGTTAACCGCGTGGCGGGGAGCCGCGCGTGTCGCCCGGGATAAAAATAGGACACCGCTCTGGTCGTGGGGTAGCACAGACCTGGAGAACGTCGCTAGCGCCAATGGGCCTACGTGGTTTCCGTTTGTTCACGGTAAACGTCTTGTTCCACACGTTCTTCACTGTACAGTAATCTCCAACTGCCTTTCCTTCTTACTATGCTCTGACGGGGATATGGAGTAGTACTTCACCTTTTATACGAACGCATAATGTCTGTTCTTTCGGAGTTGTCCGAAAGAGCATACACCACCCGGAATCCACAGCTGTGATACGTATTACGTAAATAGAAGGTGGAAGGGGGAAGAAAGGAAAGGAAAGGAAAGGGAAGGGAAGGAATTTTTTATGCCAGTCGCATCGGGACTTTATGCAGAATCAGCGGCGAAGAGTGAAAATGTGTTCCGGAACGGGATTCGAACCAGAGATCTTCTGCTTGGCACGTGCGTTAAGTCCGAACTCTCTTGGTACGCCCCTTGGGCAACCCACACTCCCACCCAGCGCCACCTATTCGCAGTCCCCCTTGCTCGCTAATTTGTGTTTCCCATAGGACGACGGACGTGATTGTGTATTCGCAGGTTCGAATCCTGCCTCGGCCATGGATGTGTGTGATGTCCTTAGATTAGTTAGGTTTAAGAAGTTTTAAGTTCTAGGGAACTGATGACCACAGACGTTAAGTCCCATAGTGCTCAGAGTCATTTGAACCATTTTTTGTGTATTCGCAATAAAGATGGTGGATTCATAGCTGGCCCGAAAGAACAGACACCACACATTCACACACTGATTCCCCTGGATGGGCTATGAATCCACCACCTTCAATGCAGATGCAGTTTACGTTCGACCTCTACAGGAATCTCACAGTAGGGAGCATGGAGACATGGACGAGGACTGCGGGTGGCCGCGCTCGGTGATGGTGGGGGTCGGCCGAGAGGCGTGCCGAGACAGTCCGGGCAATTGCGACGGACACTGTTGGGATGCAGCTGTGGTTAACGCAACTGCCCAATAAGCCGTAGATCCCGGGTTCGAGTCCTGGTCCGGCACACATTTTCACTCGCTGCGACTGAACCCCCACCTTTGCCAGTGTTTCCATGAAGACCTCAGTATTTTGACCGTATTGTCAAATTTTCGCTCATAGCTGTAGTCGCGGATCCTATGAGGGTGACGGGAGACAGAGGGTCATGGGCGTCTTGAGATCCCACCCACACCCTCAAGAAAAAGAACAGTTAATTAAAAGTATTTTCGTTTTCACTTATATTAATTTCTAAGTTATTCCAACTTTAGTAAACTTCGAATCTCGACAATGGCTAGGAATTCTGAAGATCAGCCATGGCAGAAAATAATCCGAAAAGCTAAGTGTGTACGTTCACCGATGCAGATCATTCATCCGCAAGACCGTAAGTACAAGAAAAGCAAAGAATAACAGAAAGACAGACCTTACTCGATCGCAGGCGGAAACGACGGTGAGAAACAGCATTATCCACATTTACACGCTCCCGTAGCCATCGTGTGCAGATCTGTGTTCACGAACATTGTGCTAAATGAAATGCGGTTAATACTGAGTACGTATGTCGATTTTATACCAGGGAATCCATGAGAAACTTTCGCACTTTTTAAAGTTCAAATAATGACAGTATTTGGAATAATGTTCAAATGTGTATGAATTTCCAAGGGACCAAACTGCTGAGGTCATCGGTCCCTAGACTTACACATTACTTAAACTAACTTATGCTAATAACCCCCCCCCCCATATATATATATATAAACGCCTGAGGGAGCACTCGAACCTCCGGCGGGAGGGGCCGCGCAATCCGTGACACGGCGCCCTAAACCGCGCGGCTTAAGAATAAATGTAGTCGTTGGTATAATGGTAGTTGTGGAAATGAAGAGAAAACATTGAGTTGCATAGATGCAAAACTGTCCATGTCCTCCATAACCGGTTTTGAGAAAAAGTGGAAAAACTATTTTCACTGGGTAAATACACACTCCCCTACACTGTATGTTGTATATATAAGTATGGATTAGTACAAAACCATTTGGGCTATTGAAAAAAAAACGGGAACTCAATGCATGTAAGATATAAGCAAAATAAAAATGGACTTGGACAGTTTTGCACATGACTTGTTGTACGTGAGGAGAGGATATGGGGTGAACATAAAACTGTGTATTCAGTTTTAATTTTTTTTAATATTTCTGAAGGTACGTGGTGTAACAACTGACAAACTGCAATCCACTTAATACATCATATCTGGAACAATGTCTTCTTCTTCTCCTGCTAGGCATTCTGATTCAACTGATGCCCCTGACCCGCTGGAACCTAGTAATGTCATGTACCACGACAGGGATTCACGTTCCCTCCAGGACTCACCATAGTGTTTCTCGAGGAGTTTTGAAACATCCTCCAGTTTCTTTTCATTAATAGGAACAACCGTGTTCGTAATGCAGCTCGAGTTCATGTGTCCTAAGTGTTTCCTACCTTTGCATACGGACACCGGTATGTTGATTTCAGAATTATAATTACGCTCCCCTTGGACTTTTATAGCATTCTGAGAATGTGTATCACTTTCAGAATAAACAGCTGTAAGATACCACACAAATACAATGTTTACATGCTTATGGTAGCCATCTTGCATTACAGTCACATGACCCCAGCCTTCAATACGATTTGTCAAAAGGGACAAGGCAAGTTTTGCACCCAACTTACTGATGAACATGGACAGTTTTAAATCTAACCACACTTTTCGTGAGCTGTTTTCCATAGGACATGGAGAGCTTTGAGCATAAATAGCATTTCAAGCATGTGTAAAATGTCATGCTCTACAATCCAGAGTTGCCAACTCAATTTTTTTAAAAAGTGGACATGGACAGTTTTGCATCTAAGCGACTCCTATTTAAAAATGAATCGAGCAACGACAAATAATGATCATGAATTTATGATACATTGTTGCATATATCTTTCCTCTTGTATGTGTGTTTTCCATTCGGAATGTTTGTCCCGGTTTGTACGACGGGCACAAATCAGGGACTGCTAGTAGGGCTATTTAACTTTAAATCGACAAACAGTTTTAATTGCAGTAAGCGCGTTAGGCCGTAGTAGCAATAGGTAAATCACAATTCAAGGAGACAATAAGGAATGTGTTTGTCGTTTCGGAAAGTACATTAGTTTGGAAAAGTTACCTTGTACGACGGGCAGAGGTAATGGACTATCGCAGTAGTCAATATTATTATCTACGACGATGTATACAAATAATCCAGTTGATAAGTACTTTAAAACAGATAAACGGTCTTTGTAATAAGTTAACATCAAAAGGTTCAAAAATGGTTCATATGGCTCTGAGCACTATGGGACTTAACATCTGAGGTCATCAGTCCCCTAGAGTTAGAACTACTTAAACTTAACTAACCTGAGAACATCACACACGTCCATGCCCGAGGCAGGACACGAACCTACGACCGTAGCAGCAGCGCGGTTCCAGACTAAAGCGCCTAGGAACCGCTCGACCACATCGACCGGCAATATCAAAAGGGACACACTTATTCGTGGCTACCAAGTTAGCTTCGTAAAGTATGCGTATGAAGCTGGGCAGCCGTGAAGCCCTTTTGCCTATCATAGTAAAAAGTCTCTTATGTTTCAGTTTTCCACAAATAGTAAGTTTTAGACAAAAATCGGTATGCAGTGTCAGAAGCCGGTTAAAAAGCCTTTCTGACTATACCTCATTCATCCCAGAATGATTAGTATGTGTCATGAAAAACTGATGTTGACTTGAGAAATAATTCATATGATGTTCTTGCATACTATCACTTTGTCGAAGTTGTGCGAGTTTGTTGCTCTTACAGTTCTTAAACCACATGCAGTATACATATTTCTCAAATTTTTAGGATGAGTGCCTTTCACATGCTGTATTCTTCTCAACTGCAATTTGTTGAAAGTTACGCTAAAGCGATGTACACAAATGTCATGTAGATAAATAATAACTAATATTATTATTATCAATACTTCAAACATCTCACGTACTTTATTGTTGTTCATATTCAAAACCTACTCGTTTGTGGCACCTTATAGCTAGATTTGTCAAAGAGGGAGGTGACGGGAGTTACAGTACCTCTGTGTCCATGCAGAATCAACGGTGAAGGTGCTCTATTTACTGAACAGCAATAGAAGCTGGAGAGCTACAGGTGTCAATCATTTCCGCCCATCGCCCCCCCCCCCCACCTGCCCCCCCCTCCCCCCCATATGTCGTCGATAAAACTTCGTTTTAAACTGACTCTAAAATATGAACCCCCCCCCCCCACACACACACACACAACCGGATGCTGGATCCGATCTTGCGCGGTAAGCACAGGATTATTCTTGGGCTGCGTCCTACGCGAGTCACAGGAGCGAGACCGACAGCATGCGACAAAACACTGCCACAGGTACAGCTGTGGAAGTGTCGTAAGCCACCGCCATTCGTGGTGCTGCATGTCTTCCACTACAACGGGTACAGTTTGATTACAGAGTTCTTCGGATTTTATCTCTGTGGCATGTGCGACACGCATTCGCAAGTATTCTGTCACCTAGTGCTTATTGTTAGAAGTATTTTACAGAAATTACGGTATGGGAAGTGTACAAGAGGCGCTCAGTATGGGAATTGGGACAGAAAAATTATTAGAACAGATTGTATCTAATCAGAAGTGGGATGATAGTGGTCAATAGCTATTTTGCCGTACCACAATACGATTTATATCTTGGTGGAGGACAAAAGAATTCCTAGTTTTATGAGTTAGGGACGCTCAATGACAGGGTTATTACCGCATAAATCCTGTGACGCACTGACCACGAAATGGCTGCCAGCTCCTTGAGATTATTTCAATTGGGCAAGGTAATGCACCAGAAAATGAAGGTTCGAAACTCGTCTAAGTCAAAATTTTACGAAGACGAGTTATGCAGTGCAATAAGTTCGTGTCTATTGTGTGTTTCAGCTGGCAAAGACTGACATCGGAATTTCCGTAAGTCAGTCATGCATTTGTAGTTTTATCAAATTAAATTTCTGAAGTATCTGAGAGCAGTGACTATCTTGTACGTCAAATAATGTTACAAATTTTATGAGTAGTTGAGATACGTTTCGGATGTATGTCGTCTGAGATTCCGTGAAGTAGTACGAGACCAATTACGAGAGGTGTTGCATACATAAAGGAAGATTAGAGTTTAGCTTCCCGTCGATAACGAGATCATTCGAGACGGAGCAGAAGCTCGGATAAGGGAAGGGCACAGAAGCAAATCGGCAGGGCTCTTTATCTGCACAGGTCCTTGACGAATATACTATTCAACACTCTTGACAATTTGTGAACGATTTCATCACATAGCCTGCTGTAAAGACTGATCTCAATGTACGTTTCTGCAACATTCAGCACGGTGGAAATAATAAATACCAGTGGATTAATTATCGGATAAAGCCGAAAAATGTGTATTCAACAACATCACAGATATATTTTTATTGGCATTTGCCTGTAATGTTGCTAGCAGCTTATTTTGTAACTCACACGTTTGATGATTAACAATAATATTTGTTTAAGGACATACAGAGGACTTCTCAGCCAATGTCTTCTAAAAGTCTATTTTCAGGTGAACGAGAGAATTCTTGTGCAATGTAGTATTGTGAGAATCAAAAAAAGGGGAGAAGTGAAGATAGCTTAAGCGAATATTCGACTCCTCTCAAATACTACACCAAGGGGCCGCCGAGCTTAACGTGCCCATCCATACAATGAATTTCCAACGCAGTCACATATCTAAATCTACATGTTTGTAGCTACATAGCGTAGGTACACTATATGATCAAAAGTATCCGGACACCTCGCTGAAAATGACTTACAAGTTCGTGGCGCCCTCCATCGGTAATGATGGAATTCAATAAGGTGTTGGCCCACCATCTCGCAGGAATACGTTCAATCAGGAGCTGGAAGGTTTCTTCGGGAATGGCAGCCCATTCTTCACGGAGTGCTCCACTGAGGAGAGGTATCGATGTCGGTCGGTGAGGCCTGGCACGAAGTCGGCGTTCCAAAACATCCCGAAGGTGTTCTATAGGTTCAGGACTATGCAGGGCAGTCCATTACAGGGATGTTACTGTCGTGTAACCACTCTGCCACAGGCCGTGAATTATCAACAGGTGCTCGATCGTGTTGAAAGATGCAGTCGCCATCCCCGAATTGCTCTTCAACAGTGGGAAGCAAGAAGGTGCTTACAACATCAATGTAGGACTGTGCTGTGGTGATGCCACGCAAAACAATGGGTGCAAGCCCCTCCATGAAAAACACAACCACGCCATAACATCACTGCCTCCCAATTTTACTGTTGGCACTACACACGCTGGCAGATGACGTTGACGGAGCATGCGCTATACCCACACCCTGCCACCGGATCGCCACATTGTGTGCCGCGATTCGCCACTCCACACAACGTTTTCCTACTGTCCAGTCGTCCAATGTTTACGCTCCTTACACCAAGCGAGGCGTCGTTTGGCATTTAACGGCGTGATGTGTGGCTTATGAGCAGCCGAAATCCAGTTTTCTCACCTCCCGCCTAACTGTCGTAGTACTTGCAGTGGATCCTGATGCAGTTTGGAATTCCTGTGTGATGGTCTGGACAGATGTCTGTCTATTACACATTCGACCCTCTTCAGTTGTCGGCGGTCTCCGTCAGTCAACAGAAGAGGTTGGCCTGCACGCCTTTTTGCTGTAAGTGTCCCTTCACGTTTCCACTTCCTCATCACATCGGAAACAGTGGATCTAGGGATGTTTAGGAGTGTGGAAATCTCGCGTACAGACGTATGACACAAGTGACACCCGATCACCTGACGACGTTCCAAGTCCGTGAGTTCCGCGGAGCGCCCCACCTCGAGGTATATCAACACCACCTGTCGGCAGCT
This sequence comes from Schistocerca piceifrons, assembly GCF_021461385.2. NCBI lineage: Eukaryota > Metazoa > Arthropoda > Insecta > Orthoptera > Acrididae > Schistocerca > Schistocerca piceifrons. The sequence goes on along the minus strand of NC_060142.1, from coordinate 279,532,692 downwards.
GAGGGTTTCAAATAATTACCATTTATTTTAGAGAAGCTGCACGGTGATCAATGGTATCTGTTCTTTCGAGAACAGTTACTATCTTCATATATATAGTTAAAGGCTACACAGCCATTGACCTTCGTCTGTGCGAATGTGCACTGGTTGCCCGAAATCTTATTGGAATTGTCACCTTAGTGTGCGCGAGTAATGAGTGGATGGGCAAATATCTATTAGGTACATAACGAAAGCAGATTGTGGACAGTTGGGAATGTGAGTCTCATGGGAAGCGTGCAAGGGTAAGTTCCTGCAGTCGCGCTATTCCTCGGTGGCTCAGATGGATAGAGCGTTTGCTATGTAAGCAGGAGGTCCCGGGTTCGAGTCCCGGTCGGGGAACACATTTTCAGCTGTCCCCATCGAGGTATATGAACACCTCTCGGCACCTGTGGGTTTCAAGTAATTATCATTTATTCTGAACTTATAGGGCTGAAAAGTGTGAGACTCCTTTTAGTCGCCTCTTACGACAAGCAGGGATACTTCGGGTCTATTCTAACCCCGGACCCACAGGGGGATTTTATGGATGACAATGTGCCATGCCACCAGGCGGCAATTGGTTTTAAAAAGATTATGGAGAATTCGTACGAATGATTTGGCCAGCCAGATCGACCGACATACGTCCTACTGGACATTTTCGGGACGTAATCGAGGAGCTCAGTTCGGGCACAAAATCCTTCACGGGTAACAACTTCGCAATTATGGACGGCTGTAGAGGCATAGGTCAATATTTCTGCACAGGACTTCCAACACCTTGTTGAGTCCATGCCACGTCAAATTGCCATACTATGTCAAGAAAACGGTTGGTGATGATGATGAATTGAGTTGAGAGGGCGCTCGACATCATGGTCATCAGCGCCCTCACTAAAAGTCAGCATGCAAGGCTAACCCCACATGAGGAGCAGTTTATAATGTGTTACAGTCCGCCGCCCTTCCCCACCAATTCAGGGATGAGGCCTAACAGTTCACAAAATTTCACCACCTAGTAACACATTGGTATCTTCGAAGATCGTGGGCACTTCACCAGCGAGACTGAGGGCTGCCCTAGTATCAGTATGCAGGACAGACATAGCCACAGTATTCCGAACTGAAAGCAGCACGCCACAAATTTCACAGTGTGGTAGATCTTCCCGCCGGAGGCGGAAGCCATGAGTGAAAAGGCTATGCCCGATGCGCAGTCTAGTAAGCGAAACCTCCTTCCAGCGCTGAGCGTGACAGGAAGTCCGCCAAGCCTTTGTGGCCGATTTGAGCAACCGCAGTTTGTTGTCTGTCCCCTGCAACCATTCAGTCTTCCACTGGCGCATGATGCATCTGTTATGAAATAAGATGATAGGGTACAACGGGAGAGAAAAAGGCGCGGTGTTAGGAGGTATCTCACGACTTCCGTCACCTCAGTTTATGTCTAGATGGTCAGGAAGTGACTTTAACCGCGGCGCTCTTGAATGCAAGCTCAGTGGCTTCGCCACCAGACCACTTCGCTCGGTTGACGGCTAGCTCCTGTGCGCCGCAACTTTGCAGGCCAGACACTGGAGATGCAAATTTCGCCAAGGAAGAGAGCTGGTTAATAAGTAAATATGTGACCGTGGATTAGGGCGCTGATGCTCGTGCGCAATAAAGCGCGCAGCCCGGCGCAGTGTGTTAAACAGGCGTTTTAAACGTAATGGAGTTAAACACCGCGGGGAGGGGCTGCACACCCCCTACCCCTGCAGCTCCGCTCCGCCTGCTCTTGCAGCCCCTTCCGTTTTCTCTGGGGTTAACGACCAGCCGGCGCGCCGATTTATACCTGGCCTCAAGCTTATCTGCTTTGTTATAAATAACTGGCTCTGGCTGTACCAGCACAGTCTACGCTTGTAAGTCACAAGCGCACATTTAACGAAAGAACCCCGCTCCTAAAACGAAATTAATGAAAGAAAAGCTACTGTGGCTAACATAAAAAAGGACTCTTACGATATCCAACTACACAGAGTCAACCCACTTCCACTGACAAATGTTCAGAGCTGGTTCAAGGTGTTTACTCATAATACTTGTACAAGAGACCCGTGGTCTCCAGCGGCTCGTTACAGAGTAATAATGTAATTCCGATTTATTCAGTTTCTTGCCCCAATTACAATTTTTTTTATTTTATTATTAATGGCGACAATGGCTTATTTTTTTTGGCTACTGCTGCAGATGTGAAAATCATGAAATGAATTCATATATCGTGTATACATATTAGCGTCAGCTACTTGTGAAAAATGAAAATTTGTGTCGGGCCGGGACTCAAATCTAAATTTTCCTCTTGTCATGAGCGGCTGTCTTAACCATTTAGGCTATTCGAGCACGCCCTCCGGTGAAGGGTCCACACACCCCTGCGTCATGCAGTCACAATCCGAATGTCCGTACTTTCGTGAAACTCAGCACAGCAATACTAACGTTATTTTAGTGTCGACATTTTAGCCGTGCCAGGCGTCATTATATTATTAATGCCGACAGTGTCTGTGTTTCTGCAGTAACTGCATTTATTACAATAAAATATCCTCCATACATAGATAAATACAGACAGTGTCGCCATTAATAATATAATCACGCGCGGCGGAGCTGAATTACCAATACTAAGATAACATTAGTCTTGGTGTGCTAAGTTCACGAAATGTGTGGGCATTTAGATTGTGACTGCGTGATATATGGAGGTTTCGACCGACACTAGAGGTGTTCTCGGACAGCCGAAGCCGTTAAGACAACCGTTTATTACAAATTGGAGATCTGGGTTCAAGTCCCGGTCCGACACAAATTTTCATTTGCCGCAAGTAGCTGCCGCTAATATGTATTCACAATATGTTAATTCATTTCATGATCTCGTTTATTGTTAAAATGCCTTCACAACTTTGAGATTCCCGGCGGGGTCAGGGATTTTCTCTGCCTCTGCCTCTGACTGGGTGTTGTGTGATGTCCTTAGGTTAGTTAGGTTTAAGTAGTTCTAAGTTCTAGGGGACTGATGGCCATAGATGTTAAGTCCCATAGTGCTCAGAGCCAGCCAACTTTGAGAAAGGCCGTAATAGCCAATCTCATTAAAATAAATTGAATAAAGTGGAGAAATGTTTTGTAAAACCTTTTGTCTAATAATAAGAAATAAAATAGATTAGAGAAACATTTGACGCTTAGATATTGCTCGAAATCATGCACAGCAATTGAGGTGCCGATTGATAATTTAAAGTCGAATTTTTAACTTAAGATCGTAGAGTGCACTAAAGGCACAGATGATACAAATATGTCAAGGCCTCAAAACAGGGGAGTGCACTGCCTATATAATCCATCCTCTAGTCTTCTTTAAAAGTCTACCATTGTGAGTTAAACATTGAATTTTAAATTCTCAATTAGCCTCTCATTTGCTGTATACGGTTTCGACGTCCGCGTCAAATGTTTCTCTAATCTAATTTATTCCTTGCTTTTGGATAAATCATTTCCCAAAACGTCTTACCGTTTATTTATTCAGTCTTTTTTTAGTTTCAGGTTTTGTTCAGAAAAAAATAAAAAGAAACATTTTTTGACGCATCACGTATCTTCTAGTTGTTCTGTTGTCGTAAAGTCCTTATTTCAATACTGGATTCAAAGGAAGCCATTTTGGAAGTTAAATATCACACCAATGTAACTTTTTATGTGCACAATAACTACTCTTTGAACTTGATCCAGCCGCAGACACAGGTGAAATATCCCAATTTTATCTCGGATCACTAAGTTTCTCTTAATTACGCTAATTGCAAAACTATACCTCTCACTGGCTGTTTATGGACTCGCATTCGGGAGGACGACGGTTCAATCCCGCGTCCGGCCATCCTGATTTAGGTTTTCCGTGATTTCCCTAAATCACTCCAGGCAAATGCCTGGATGGTTCCTCTGAAAGGGCACGGCCGACTTCCTTCCCAATCCTTCCCTAATCCTATGAGACCGATGACCACGCTGTCTGGTCTCCTTCCCCAAACCAACCAACCCAGTGTTTATGAAAATTCGGACAAAAACCCACTGCGTAATTTCTAAGGCCTCTCGTCTTTGCTCCGCTCAAAAACATTTGGAAAAAAAAGAAACGTACAAAACAATACATAGAGTTATGCAGCAATTCTCACACGAAACGCTAACACTTTCATAGTTGTGTGTTTCATCTGACCTGTTAGTGTACAGTGCAGTACAGCATGTAAGAAATGTAAAATTATTCCTTACCCATATTGTGTAAAATTTCGACTGCCATGTTCGCAGCACAGTGAACTGCAAAGCAACACTTACTTACGAGCTAAGGAATCGGAGGAATTTGGCGTACTACTTTCGCGACTTCCACTATCCCAGCAACCAGAACCACGTGAGTATGTATGAGTCTCGTAAACTAGGCTGTTCACATGCAACCAGAGTAAGTAGTGCGTCGGTGTCAGGTATAGTCAATGAGCTGGCCAGAAACAGGATCAATGCGAGCAAACCATTGTTGTCCAAGCCGTACATCAATTTGTTCCTGACAGAGTACAAAGGCAACACTTCCACATTAAATCTGCTTGTACTGCAGTGTACAACTATTAACTTACAACTAGTCCGGTCCCTTTGCCGAGTGATCAGCGCGTCTGGCTACCTTGCAGCGGGCCCGGGTTCGATTCCCGCCCAGGTCGGATATTTTCTTCGCATGGCGACTGGGAGCTGTGTCGTCGTCATCATCATCATCATCATCATCATCATCATCATCATCATCGACATGCAAGTCACACAAAGTGGCGTCAAAACTTACAACTCGGCGGCCGAACTTCCACAGGTAGGGACTTCGGCCACCAATGTCACACGATAATTTCAGCTTAACAACTGACACTGCCGGAAAAACAAACCACTTAAAGGCCGCAAGTTCAACAAGCGTCATGAGGCAATTTATTATTCCCGATTGGGATCCCCCTGCCCCAATGCCAGCTAGACTGGGCTCAGAAGATCTAAGTTCTGAAAGGCCCTGTTCTCTCCATTTCTGAAGGGAATGAAAGATGATTAAATATAACGAAAAAATTACAAGAACAAACGGTGGGAGCGGGCCGCCAGCAGATCAGGGATGCAAGACCGCGGTACGTTGATGTAGAGTAGAGTGGATATTTTTGTTGTCAACAGTGAGTACTGTGAGTGATTGCAACAAGTTTGTCCCTAAACAAGAGACACAGCGTTTGTGTCGACATTTACACTGTTGTGCAAATATTTATAATGCAATACATACACAAAGATAAAAGGGGATAAAAAAATCAAGCAAAATCCAATTACTTTGCAACGAACCACCGGACATTACGGGTCTCTTGCAGAAATATATTGAGAAAATATCCCACAACAACTTCAGAAATTTCTTCCACGCTGTGCTGTAGTCTTGAGCATTATTCGTTTCAAAATGGCTCTAAGCTCTATGGCACTTAACATATGAAGTCATCAGTCAACTAGAATTAGAACTACTTAAACCTAACTAACATCACACACATCCAAGCCCGAGACAGGATTCGAACCTGCGACCGTAGCAGCAGCGCGGTTCCGGACTGAAGCGCCTAGAACCGCTTGGCCACAGTGGCCGGCTATTGTTTCAAAAACGTGTCCTTTAGCAGTATGTAACGAACGTTTAACCGCCACCTATTCCCTGCTTGATCTGCCCCTTTTCGTTCCGTGTGCCGGCTATATTGCGATATCTTGTCAGTCACCGCCATATAGCAGCGATGGAGTCCTGGCTATTATTGTTTTGTTATAATGTTATACATACCGTCGAAACAAACATGGTACTCGACATTTTAGACTGTTCTATCTAATAGTCACGTAAATTTTCACTTAAAACTTTTCTTCATAATGGGAAACAAACCAAAGTTTCGGTCATCACCAGCCGTCGCATGAAGTTTAACAGCTTTTGTTTTGAGCTGATTTCACTTCACACTCAAAAAACTAAGATATAAATGTCTTCCAAAACAAGAAAGAAAGCCCGACTAACCAAAACACACACGCACACACACACACACACACACACACACACACACAGAGAGAGAGAGAGAGAGAGAGAGAGAGAGAGAGAGAGAGAGAAACGATTGTCTTTACGTGTTTCGTACGTTCCTTATGGTCTCTGGAAGAATATGACGGACACTGTAGAACTGCAACGTAGTCTAGTATTTCAAATAACAGTTCTCTGCAGTCACCCGACAGAGCTTTGCGAAAGCACCGTCTTGTTTATGGAATTCCAACATGACGTCGGCACAAGGATCAGTAATCCTATTTATTTCATTCTTTATTTAACTTTCTCCTCAGCTAAGCTCACATATGAGGTAACTGCGACTAGTTTCGAACGTATTCGTGCATTTTCAAACCAGTACCTGATCAATTATCTTGTGATTAATCGAAAAGTTCATAGTGTAAGATTTATACACAAAGTCTGTCGAAAGTACCGAAGTACCCAGTAGACATGATCAAATGTACAGTACACATCATCAGCGGTGTGTAAATGCAGCCGGTCGCTGTGGCCGAGCGGCTCTAGGCGCTTCAGTCCGGAACCGCGCTGCTGTCTCGGGCATGGATGTGTATGATGTCCTTAGTTTAGTTAGTTTTAAGTAGTTCTAAGTTCTAGGGGAATGATGACCTCAGATGTTTAGTCCCATAGTGCTTAGAGCCATTTGAATCACTTTTTTGTGTAAATGAAATTTTGTGTGACATGTAGGACAGTCACCAGCGTGCCTTCGTGTTGCTATCTGGCTTGGTAGGGCATACAAGGGTCTTCAACAGCGTCAGATGATGTTTAATCACTGAGGCAGCGCTATCAGCAACTAATTTGAAAGAGGCCTCATAATGGGTCTACATGTAGTCGGCTGGTCGAATCCAGCAGTATCCACTTTTGTGGGAGTTTCAGAGGTGACAGTAGCCCGTTGCTGGGCTGCATAGCAAAGAGAGGGCACGCATTTTCGACATCAAGGTTCCAATCGACCACGTCTGGTCACCGCAAGGCAGGATCGCCGTTGCACCATGCACATCACAACCTTTTTGCATCTGTGTCTGCCATCCGACAACAAGTAGTAGAGTCCACGTGAAACACTGTCATCCTGTACCGTTGGTCGGATACCAGCAACAGCTGCACTAGGGTATTACCGTCCCATGCGTAGGCTGCCGTTAACAAAAAATCAGAAATGGCTGCGTTTTGAGTGGTGCCGCGAGCGGAATCATGAATGGCGTCGCATTGCGTTCAGCGGTGAATAACAGTTTTGCACTAAACGAGATGAGTATCGATGACGACTATGGAGGCGGCCTAGGTAGAGAGTGCATTCTCCCAATGTTTTGGAGACGTATAGCGGTGTTACACCTGGTTTCAAGGTGTGCGCAGCCATCGGGTATGACTTCAGGTCATCTGGTAGTAACTGAGGGAATCGGACAGCACAACGGCACGTCATGGATTCCCTGCGTCCTTGTGTGTTGCCTCTCATGCGACACTATAGAGGTGCCATTTTTCAACGGGACAATGCCCATCAACACAAGGCACGCCTCTCTATGAACTGCCTGCGTTACGTTGAGGTGCTCCCGTGGCCAGCAATATTCACAGATCCGTCCCTGATAAAACATATGTGGGAGCACCCAATGCCAGTATCCAGGATATCAAGCATCATATAAGACAGTTGTGGGCCGGCTTGCCTCAGGAGAGGGTACAACGGCTTATGACTCTCCTACCAACCATATCAGTGCACGCATCCAGGCCAGTAGGGGGGCCTACTGTCAAATTCCTTGTAAAGGACTTGATTTTGTAATGTCCGAAGTAGCATCACTTACACAACCCGTGAAGTTCCACTTTGTTTCCTGTCTCGTTTTGAGTGCTTCACCTCCTGCTGCTCAAATGTGGACAGTTACGAACAGTTCGAAATGTGTAAATGTTTTACTACGACATTATTTCCTCGGTCTCCTCAGTACGACTTAGGTAATAATTTGCAAATAAACGAATACGTTCGAAACTAGACACCATTAATTCAAATGTGAACGCAGTTAAGAACAAACTAAATGTAATGTCTTTCTTCGAAAGATTGCCATTTAAGCTGACAGAGCATTTGTCATTTGTTATATACTTCCGTACGGGCTGTGTCGATAGCCTATCTGCAGGAATCTATGTCGTCTGAATGCAGCGCTCGGGATGGAGCAAAGGCGACATACATATCACACTTCACTAGCAGCAGCCTACTGGAGATTTTGTCAGCTAAAGCAAACTACATAAGCCGGAACCAGTTTGCGATTCCAAGAGTGGAAGAACGTGAAAGGGTGGTGGTAACTGATAACTGACAGGAACGCAATCCATCCTCAGTTGTTCAGTCTGTAATTCGAGAAAGTAGTAGAGGAAACTAAGGAAGAACTTGGAAAGGGAAGTACAGTTTAGGGGGAAGAAATAAAAACTTTGTGGGTTTGCAATGACACTGCAGAGATGACAAAGGACTTGGAACAGCAGTGCAAGGAAATGGATAGTGTCATGAGGTTATAAGAGTAATACCAAAGGAAGAAAAACAAGGTCAATGGAATGGAAATCTCCATCACACGAGGCCTCTGACTTAAGGCGACATCAATATTATGAAGTAGTTGTTATCTGCGACTGTGTTCGCTTATCAGTAGATTTGCTATGATGAGTTATGGTAAGCAAGCTATTGTACGTGCAATAACATCAACTTGCCTCACGTGCCTGCCTGTTTGGACAAGCATAGCTCATGATGTGCACCCCAGTCTCCCCCTCCCCCGCCCCCCCACCCACTCAACGCGCTATGCTTCGGCATGTGCAACGTCGCTGCCGAGCTGTGCGTACAGAGGCATAGGCAGGAGTCCGCTATTGAAAGAGCTATACATTATACGAGATACATATTAAGCAACAAATAGTGTTGAAGTATTAATTAAACTAACTGAAGATTGTAAAACCATTGTTTTCATTACTTTGAATTGTATCACACAGCACGTATCAAGCAATAAGAGCATTTTCACAAATGTGATAAAAATCAGAAGTCAGAGAATAAAGTGTTTTTTCTAATTCGCGTAATATTCTTCAAATCAATAATTATCTTGTACTACACACTTTCTAAAGTAGCCTATGTTCTTCCTCAGGGTTCAAACTATGTCCATACAAAGTTCAGTCGAAATCGATTCAGCGTGTTAGTCGCGAAAACGTAATAGCCAGAGTGACTTTCGCATATACACTGAAGCGCCAAAAAAACTAGTATAGGCGTATTAAAAAAAAGAGAGATATAATCAGCAAAATACAGAGCTGCGGTCGGCTACGCTTATGTAAGACAACAAGCGTCGTTCAACGTAACGGAAGTGCAACCCTTCCGCAAATCGCTGTAGACATCAATGCATTCATGTACCTTTGATTGCGCGACACAAAGCTTTACGCCTCGCCTGGGCCCGTCAACACCAACATTGGACTGTTGATGACGGGAAACATGTTGCCCCATCGGACGAGTCTCTTTTTCTAATCGTATCGAGCGGATGGACGTGTACGGGTTTGGAGGCAACCTCGTGAATCCATGGACCCTGTATGTCAGCACTGGACTGTTCAAGCTGGTGGAGGCTTTGTAATGGTGTGGGGCGTGTGCAGTTGGAGAGATATGGGATCCCTGATACGTCTAGATACGACTCTGACAGGTGACACGTACGTAAGTTCAAATGGTTCAAATGGCTCTGAGCACTATGGGACTTAACTTCTGAGGTCACGAGTCCCCTAGATCTTAGAACTACTTAAACCTAACTAACCTAAGGACATCACACATATCGATGCCCGAGGCAGGATTCGAACCTGCGACCGTAGCGGTCGCGCGGTTCCAGACTGTAGCGCCTAGAACCGCTCTGCCACCCCAGCCGGCCGTACTTAAGTATCCAGTCCGATGATCTGCATCCATTCATATACATTTTGCATTCCGACGGAATTGGGCAATTCCAGCAGACAATGCGAGACCCCACACGTCCAGAATTGATACAGATTGGAACACTCTTCTGAGTTAAAACACTTCCGCTGCCCACCAAAGTACCCAGATATGAACATTAATGAGCATATCTGGGATGCCATGCAACGTACTGTTCAGAAGAGATCTCCATCCCTTCGTAATCTTAAGAATTTATAGACAGCCCTGCAGGATTCATGGTGTCAATACCCTCCAGCACTTCTTCAGACATTAGTCGAGTCCATGCCACGTCGTGTTGCGGTACTTCTGCGTGCTCGCGGGGGCCCTACACGATATTAGGCAGGTGTAACTGTTTCTTTGGCTCTTCAGTATATTAGGCCTATGGCCAAAACTTTCAGTTATTATACATTTTTCCCCCGATCCGATTTTGATGGAGTAAAGTCTACACGGTGCCCCAAACTATGCTGTATTTACATGTGAAAACCCCATGAAAATTCATGTAGTAGTTTTGGGAGAAGCGGGTTCAGACAAACACACAGAACGGTTTTACAGAGTTATTGTTGGTATAGATTATGCTCCTCGTATTTAATATTTGTCTATAAATCGGGTGCTAATCGAATGTATAACGACTGGGTCGAATTATACGTAGGGAAACGCTACATCTTCTCTGAATTCGCAAACGCCTGTGACAGAGTTTGAATTTTTGGAGCACGATACGAACCTTTTCCTACGGCTCCTGTGTGGTGCATCACATTGCAGGGGACGGTGGCTGCATGCTAAGTACTCTGGGATCGGAAACAACGTGCGGTCCGTATGGCACGCAGCGACGGTTCGGGAGCGCAGAGAACGGCGCTAGCGAGCGCGGCCCAACTCCCGCGGAGACGCGACGGGCTTTTTGTGTGGGGCAGCTGCTAGGTCGTGTCACGAGCGTGCCCTAATCGGTTGCCATCTTGCCGTGACACCGAGTGCTTTTTTACTAAGTTCCGTTTTCTTGCTCTCGTTTCTGTTCTACTTCTCTGCCCGGCGCCTTCTGGCCACTCGTCTAATTATTTTCGTCAGCCATTCCAGAGCCTCCAAAGCCTGCGATCACCCTTTTCCTGAGAGGAATTTCATCCTTCGTTCCTGCGTAACGACAGGAAAATTTGCTGGGATTTTGGCACGTTTTCTCGGTCGTATAATAGGCTACTTGTAGGAATCTCAAAATTTTGGCAATTACTTATGCCTTGAATGAGAAAAACGGATAATCTGAAGCTGGTTTTTTAACTGACAGATACAGAAACTGTGAATATCAGGCGAATCATTTTAATTAGTTATCTATGTTTCACATTGTGGCAATCGTTGGGGACGATCTGGACGTCATATTATTCTTGAAGAATCAGGTTTTCCAAGATTGCTAATAGTTCTTTTTATTACTATTACATGTTTCGACAGATTTACGCCGTCATTATCCGATTTGAAAGATACAGAAACAAAACATTTCAAGTGAAGGTAGCTCAGACAGACACCATTGCATATAACCACTGTGTACTCCACTGGAACATTAGAACATGCCTTTTAACATTATTAACATGTACATGCTTTTTATACCACTAAAAGTCAGATAGCGAAGTTGCATCAAACTCTGATAAAAAGTGGCAGGGAACATCTGCATATCATAAATAAAATACCAGACAATTAAAACATATAACGTGGTGTGCTGATGTCCCAGCATACACGGATCACTTGACGCCACAAATGAGACTAACAAGTACAATATTTCCACAGATAAGTAAGTATACAGTTGCTCACACAGTAACGTTCGATAATCTGTAAATTTCGATTACATGTGCCACACAGCAATTATGTCTTCTCTCCAATCTCATTAAAATTATGTTTAAGAAAAGTTACTTAACATTTTAAATCTCGCAGTTCAGGTAACTTTATTTCTCGAAAATCTACAGTGTTTTCTTTTAATGTAATATATACAATGACATATACTTTGTCATCCTTTACATGTAAATTTATAATAAACTATTGTTCAATGACATTCTTCACAAAATAAGTTTACAATAACTGGTGCATGTGACTTAGTGTAGTTCATTTTATGTAGTATGAAGAATAAATTAATGTAAACCTGATAGTATTTCATGGAGTGGTTTTGTAGGGTCAAAGGCTGTGGCCTATATATGTCTTTCATACAGAAACCTTGATGACTCTTTCTGTCAGGATTTTTGATATGGCTCTGTGTTACGAATAATCTGAACTATTCTTTATTGTAAACTTAATTTGTAAGAAATGACACTGAAATATAGTATATTATAAATTTATATGTAAAGCAAGATAGTCTATTTCATGGTAAATTTAAAATAATGACACTGTAGATTTTCAAAACAATGTTATTTCAATTATGCGATTTAAAATGTTACATAAATTTCCTTAAAATAATTTTAATGAGTGGGGAGAGGACACACTATTGCAGTGTTGCGCATTTAATCGAAATTTATCGATTATCTGACAACTATAAAAACACTTGAATACTTACTTATCTGCGAAAATACTACACTATCTTGGTCGCCTTTTGGTGCAAAGTTATTAGTGTATGCTGGGACATAAGGACAACATGTTGTATGTTTTAACTGTTTCATATTTTATTTGTGACATGCTGATGTTCTCTGCCTCTTTTTATTGCAATTTGACGCGACATTACTGTATGACTTTCCGTCCTGTAAAAACCAAGTGCATCTAATGTCAAAAGGTACATTCGTAGGTTGCAGTGGTGTACACGTGGTTATACCAAATCGTATTTGTTTGAGCCACCTTCACTCGGGATGTTCTGTTTTTGTAACTTTCAAATCCAATGATGTCAGCATAAATCGGTAATAGTAATAAAAACGATAACTAGCGTCCTTGGCAAACATGATTCTTCAAAAATAATATAATTTAATATCTGATGACTGGCATTACCCGCCAATACATCACAGAGTCCTAGGCAGGATCGCATTTCCGAGCATGCTATATGCGCTGCAACTTATGTACTGACAACTACCAAGGAGCCCACACCACAAAAATTTAAAATAAAAAGATGGTTTAAGAAACTCGAATGGGCCCCCTTATAATCGTAAAGGTGTTGAGTGAATTACTTCGTACGGACTTATTCGGTTGAAGTCTTCAATGGATAGCTGAGCTATACGTTCACAGGCCGCGAAGGAATCATCGGTACCGACCTACCGCCGTGTTATCCTGCGCCAATGGTGTCACTGGATGCCGTAAGGAGGGCCGTGGGGTCAGTATACCGCTCTCCCGACCCTTGTCGGGTTTCTTCACCTGGAGTCGCTACCACTCGATCAAGTAGCTCCTCAATTGGTATCACAAGGCTTCCACCAATGGAAAAATCTTGGCAGTACCGGGAATCGAAACAGGGTCCTCCGCATGGCAGCCAGCCGCGCTGACCACTCAGCTACGGTGGCAGACTGATCTATACATGTTACAAATTTATGTTCCCCGCCACGTTTTTCAGTCGGTACGCGAAGGCTAACTCAAAGTGTGGTAGGGATTTTGATATGGGTTTCACTAATAGACTGGATTCACGAGGAAGTAGGGTATATATATATATATATATATATATATATATGAATTCCAGTTATGGAGAGGAAGATGGTATCATAAGAAGCTCCAGATAAATCGTATTAACTGTGAGCGGAGATTTGGGGGGGGGGGGGGGGGGGAGGGGGGGAGATATCACACAATAATGACTTTACTTTCCTCTCAACTGATATATACTAGCAATAAGCAGTGGTTTAACCGTGTTCTTCAAACATCGCTAATTCATATGGAATAATATTAATATAGTTAACATACTTTAAATATTAAATATTTTAAAAATTGTGATAAAACTGAATGAAATCAAACTTCACTGCTAAAAACACAAAATTCCTTGAGATTTTATGAAATTCTTGAAGTAGATTGGTTTTTTCATGCAAAATATAATTCCCTGAGAATAATGTATTACCGCTGCGCCATACAAGTCGTCCGGCCATAGGAAATTAGCGCTACCCGTGCGATGCCGGGAGGGTCGCTAGTACAAATCTGCATCCGCCTCTCAAAAATCACGCTCCCTAGCGACAAGTTTACAGGGCTAGTCGCTCAAAACTGTGGCAGTTCAGTTGCCTAATCGTTAAAGCTTAGTAAGAGAATGGTAAACGGTATTCTAGCAGTTTGTAACGAATTCGATTTGCACGCGGAAAGTCAATTAGTTACACAACTCTCATCGAAAGCAGGATGATTACTCACACGTGGGTCGCTCTAAGAACGTATCTGTCACAATTACTAACAGTAGTGTATAAACGTCTTTTTCAAAATTGTAGGCGATTAAAAGCCGGCGTCTAGCCTCCATGGCGGAAGACAGGCACAAAGGCTTTTGTTTCTCTGAGTACTGAAAGTGATATTTTCAGACAAATAATGATGCAGATATTAAACGAAGCTTAATTAACATGAATTTGAGACCCAAACCAATTAGCCAGAAAGAGTACTTAAAGCTTTCATTTTAAGGCTGATTGTTAGTGAAAATATTGTATCTGAATTAGATACCGCTAATATTTGCTTCGTCGATACATTCCTACTGATTTTTGCATGAACAAAAAGTCAACTGTTTTCACGCAAAACCCAGTTATTCATAGTGATTTTAATAAATCGTGACTAATACCTAAGATAATTATAATTTTTTAAAAATTTCTTCTATTCATTAAATCATAAATTGTAATGTACATTTTTATATGATAAAGTAATCAAACTTAGAAGTTGCATTACAAGCTTTTACTTCGAAAATTGATCTAAAATTTTATTTCTGCGAATTATTTACAACAAAATCTTCCGCCCCCGTCTCCCTCCGTGCCTGGTAGGGACAGAGTCGTAGGCGCAGCCTAGGGGTAATCACATCCTAAATACAGCCAAAGCCCTAGGCACTTGGAAAGTGCCCGACTGGAGATACTATTTGAAATACAGCATAATGGTCTGATTTGCTATGTCTGTCTTTGTCTTTTATGTTAATAAAGAGTAACAATAATAATAACAGAAAGAATGTAGCCGTTGTGGTCTTGCGGACAGAGCACTAGAATCCGTCCGTGGAGGTCCCGGATTCAGGGCGGGGATTTTCCTCCTCCCAGTCCCTCCAGGACGGCTCCAGGGTCACTCAGCCTGCTATTAAGTATTTTAAAAATGGACATGAACAATATCCGCCGAAAAAACATTTATTTTTTGATAACTGGTTTCGGTTTCCTGTAGTCCACAGGAAAGTAGTATCACACGAAAGTTGTGAACAAATCAATGAGGATTTGCAGAAAATAAATGCGTTTTGTAATGACTGGCAGTTATCTCTCAATATTAGTAAGTGTAACCTACTGCGCATAACAAGGCGACAATCCCCATTAATGTACGAATACAAAATAAATGATCAGTCTTTGGAAGCGGTAACATCAGTCAAGTATCTGGGTGTGACTATTTGACATGATCTCAAATGGAATGATCAGATTACACAAGTAACGGGTAAGGCGAACTGTAGATTGGGGTTTATTGGTAGAATCCTGAAGCGATGAAGTCTTTCAACAAAGAAAATAGCTTACAATAAGTTAGTTCGTCCAGGAGAGTATTGTTCGTCTGTATGGGACCCTTACCAGATGGTTCTGATTCAAGAGATTGAGAAGGTCCAAAGTAGAGCGGCGAGATTCGTGACTGGTACATTTAGCCATCGCGAGAGCGTTACAAATCTCATAGAAAGTTTGAAGTGGGATACACTTGCAGATAGACGACACGCTAAACAGAAGGGGCTGGTCACTAAATTCCGAAATCCAATCTTCACCGAGGATGTAGAGCATATATTATTACCACCAACTTTCAAATCGCGTAATGATCATCATTCAATGATAAGGGAAATAAGAGCTCGTACTGAGGCGTTCAGACAGTCGTTTTTTCCTCGCGCCATCTGCGAGTGGAACAGAGGGAGGAGGGGGGGGGGAGATATGACTTTGGCGCGAATTGTGCCCTCCGTCACACACCGCTTGGTGGCTATCGGAGTATATATGTAGATGTAGGTCATTTTTTAACCATCTTCTGACACTCATACCATGACGGTAGGCCTTGGCGGTGAATGGAGCGGGTGTTTTAACTCCACGAACGTCAACTACTCAACTGCTGTAACGTTCGTGGATTTACAACACCCGCTCCAATCACCGTCACCACCTATCAGCATGATACGATGCTCTGAGGAGGGTCAAAAACCGATTGACACCGGTTACCAAAAAATAATTTTTTGTGGCATTCAAGACTGTTTGTGTCCATTGTGAAGTAATTTTTGGCTGATAGCTAGTTCCCACGAGAAATTTTGTCAAAAATTGCTATTAATTGAGTAGTGGCTACCTCTACCACGGGGTAAAATGTGGCCGGGGCGATTGCCTCCCCCCCCCCCCCCCCCCCCTACTAGTGCCGTGGCGACGAAAGACTGGTGCCCTACCTGCATCAGGCCAATAGCTCTGTTAAGGACTTGCGCCACAGACTTTAGCCTTTAATAGGAACAACTCTACTCAGCTATGAAACGAGGTTGGAAGAGAATGCAAGCAGAAAAGTCACGCCTGGATGGTTTTCATCAACGGCACAATCTCTGGAAAACTGTAGGGTGGGAGTGGGTAGTGGCGCGCCAGTGGTAGTAACAGAATGCAGCAGCCGGCGTTTCCACCGGTCGTACGCACAATGAGGGCGCGCCAATAATGCGTGAAGTGCGTGCAGCTGCGCCGCAGCACGACAATGGATCGCCGACGCACGAGCCGTTTATCGCGGCAATCGCCCGCAGCTCATTATCCAGACTAGTACTTTCGTCCCCATTCCGACTGCAGGGCGACATGTGTTTCACGTGCATAATAATGCGGCCAACCTCGCCTGTTTTACCATCTGCGAATGCGCTCGTGCATCGCCAGGCGGTCAGTAACCCCCCTGCCCTGTCCTGCTGCGGTGCCTCTTAAGATCAACAGCGTAAGTAGTTAACGACTGGAGCTATCATAATGCAGCATATGCGTGGTCAACAGTGCCACACGCGGTTACGACTGCACTTCCCTATTCCATGAGATTACTGCTCCAAGAACAGGTCGTATAGTACACTAATATTGAAAAGAAAGGCATCGTGCAACCGCCAAATATAAAAACCGACAGTCCATTGCAGTATTCGACATATTGGTTGGGTAAAGTCGAGTCATTTACACGACACATTCCGCTATTAAAAACAGTTATGTACACTCATCAACAAAAGTTTTGCATCACCCTTTTATTTCGAAATTCATGGCACAAAACACAGAAACTGTCTCAGAGGCATGAGTACATATTTATTTGCAGTGCGTCTAGATCATCAAATAAATTTTTTTAAAAATTGTGTAGCGACAAAAGCGTTTGTTTCCCAAGCGGGTTGTCCACATGATTCCTAAGCAATGTCAATTCGTGGTGGAACACCACCTTGCTCGGATGAATACTCGAGTCCGACGTTGTATATCGTCGATGAGACCATCAAGCCAATACTGGTTCGAACTGTCCCCCCTCTTCAATAACGATCTGCGTAAGTCACGTAGAGAACGTGATCGTCGTCGACATCAAAAAACAGCTCGTTTCAATCGATTCCACACATGTTCGATTGCGTTCAAATCCGGGGAATGTGATCTTCTGGTGATTAAAGCAAGCTGACGGAACGTGTTCACGAGAACAGCACGATGAGCACGTGATTTATCATCCATAAAAAAAAAAGACACCAAAATGTTGGTGATTCCCACTACTGGTTGGAGAACCTTGTCCCTATACCAAAGACCAGTCAGACTGCCCTCGACAACCACGAGAGATGTACGCCGGTCCCATATAATGCCACCCCAGAAAATTGCACCAGGCAGGATTCGAATCTGCGACCGTAGCGGTCGCGCGGTACCAGACTGTAGCGCCTAGAACCGCTCGGCCACTTCGGCTGGCACAGACAGGTCCATAAACAACAAATGACGCCAGTCCCCAATGATGTGGACATCCAATCTGCATGGTTTCATGCCCATCAGGAACGGAGTCCACGGTGGTGTGGTAAACCACGTGGTGCTCGCCACGGTCGATCGGTCGTTAGAAACAGAGATTCGCATCGTACAATCGGCTTCAAACACTTTGATGTAATACATGACATCCTGAAGCCTCTACGAAAGCCGAATTCAGTTTTGGAGCACTCCTGCCCACAGTTCGTTTGACTCAAAAGCAGTAGATATCTATCATCCTGTGCACCTGACGAATGTGAAAGGCCCGTGTGATTAAATGCTCAACATTACCCGTCAAACAGAACCGATATCATGTCCACAACAAATCTCATTTTACTCCAATGCAAACATCGAGCAACTTCCCTTGTTGGCAAGCCACCTGCGCATAACGTGACGACGCTGACCCGTCACGGTCGAGATCGTCCTTTGTGGCATGATGCACGTTCAGTGTACTGTTCCACGGCCGTCTCTAGTGAGTCCCTACTGGTGTTTTACATTCAACTTAGATGCTGCAATCCTTTCGAGTGCGGTGTTCTACCCACAAGTAGCACTCATGCTAGCTCTGTTTATATTCAAGACAACAACAGGGGGTGATGTTCCCATCGGTGCAGCAACAATCACAACAGCAGAACACCTGCACGACCTATCGGGGTGATGCAGCACGATTGTTGACGTGTGTATCTGACGCAAAATTAATCCACAATTTCAATATGGTTGGTTGGTAGATACTGGTTGTCTGTGAATAAATGCACAATGTGGCAGCTTTTCTTGGCTCCATGCATTCAAGGAAGGTGCGCAGCAGTGTACACATGAAATATTTGACTAGTATTCACTCTGCACCATCCATTCATTCATTTATCACTCCAGAAAACCCTCACATTTTCTTGTTATACATCTCATGGCATTAAAATACTGTAGAGGTCTTACTCTCCTGAACAAGTTTCCTTCATTCTGAACTCTCCGCCATCCTCTAACTCTTAAGAATTTTTGGTCTTCATCCATATCGCATATACACCGCATTCGTGGCCTTCCTCTGTTTCCTTTCAGTTGGCCTTTATCCATACACCTTTTCTGTAGTTCTTTCCACACCCACTCTAGGAACATGCTCCAGCCAGGATATTCTCCTACTTTTCATTGATCTCACAATATCAGTTTGTTGTATACGACAATCCAACTCAGCATTTCAATATTATGGAGGTCAGTAACTTCTTAACCGCGTGAAAGAAACTATTACTACTTAAAATGCATAATTTTGAGATGGTATGAAATTGATTCTATTACTATTATATGTCATATCGTCAAAATTCTCTGAGTATTATAAATTGAAGACGGCGGCAGATAATTTATTAGGGGTGTTTTCCTTCCTGAACAGCATTATGTACTTCGTCTACAACTCACTGATACAAAGGTGGCGTCAGGTCACACGATATTCTCTCCAATGGTCTTCTGCTGCTAATAATTGCTACATCATCGGAATATGCACATATCCGAGTACACTACGAACCTACAGTGTTGACACAAAAAGTGTAGCGCTCAGAAGGGGCGGATGAAATGAAATGAAACTTCACAGGTTGGATGACTACGTGATGCTAATGTCGCGATTATAAAATAGAGCCAAATCTGCAAAGAGCTTTGCAGCAGGCGCCCACTTATCGGTATGGCACTGCACCCCCTCGAGCCTGGACGCATGCACTGATTCGGTTGGGAAGTGTGTTATAAAACCGTTGTATCTCCTCCAGAAGCGAGATGGCTCACACCTGTTCTAAATAGCCCTTGATATCCTAGTTACTGGCAATGGAACGGAGTGAAGTCCGAGCTGATCGCACCCGTGTCCTACAGTGGACAGTTCTTGGGATCATACTGGCCACAGCATTAACTCAACAGCGAGCAGATAGTTCAGAGAGAGAAGTGCCATGTGTGGACGAATAGTGTCCTGTTGGATAATGGCACCACAATAATGTCGCATGAAAGGTGATACATGAGAACAGAGAATGTCTCTGACGCACCGTTGTGCCATCAGAGTTACCTCAGATCACTTCCGGCAGTGGTCTGAAGTCATACCCGACTGGTCCCCACACCATGACGCCGCTGTGCCTCTCCAAAACACTGGGACCTCTCCCCAGGTCGCCGCCATACTCGCCGATGATTGTCATCCGGAGTATTGCACAACCGTAATTTATCACTGAACACAATGCGACGCCGTTCACCAGCAGTCCACACTTCCCGATCACAACATCATTCCAAACGGAGTCGTTTGTATTGCGGTGTTGACGGCAGCCTACGCATGGGGCGATAATCCTCTAACTACTGCTAGTCTGCGGCCGTCAGTGCGGGATGACACGGAATGTTGCTGGGAGCCCATTATTTGTTCTCGGATGGCAGGCGCAAACATGAAGCGGTCACGTTGCACTTAGTACAAAAATGGCTCTGAGCAATATGGGACTTAACTTCTGAGGTCATCAGTCGCCTAGAACTTAGAACTACTTAAACCTAACTAACCTAAGGACATCACACATATCCATGCCCGAGGCAGGATTCGAACCTGCGACCGTAGCGGTCGCGCGGTTCCAGACTGTAGCGCCTAGAACCGCTTGGCCACCCCGGCCGGCTCACTTAGTACACAATACGACAATCCTCCCGTGTGATGGTCAGACGTGGTCGACTGAACCTTTGTCGACAAATATGCCTTCCCTCAAGTTCCCATGCAGCCCACCATTGGGCCACTGTTACATCCGAATGGTCCTCAAGTCTTGATATTGCACCATTCTATCACCCGGCCAAATGGAGACCCAGAATGAGGCACCTTTCAAACTCTGTCGGGTGCTGACAACGTTGTCTCTCAGGAGTACACAGCATTCGTGTCCTTTACAGTGATCGCGCAATCTAACAACAACGCGAATTCTGGTTATCGTTCATACCTCCGACAGAAAACTGCCATTCTAATCCTTTACAAATCCGTCGATGCCGTGTCCACGTACACGTACACGGACATCTGACGGCGCTTTATTTATTTTTTGGTCAAGCTGTGTGTATAACCACAGAATTGGACTAACCCAATTAACAGCTTCCAAAGTAAAGTTGAAATTCATTGTGAAAGGGCGCCTCCTTGTCTTACAGATGCTAAAGCATTACTTAACTCTCTATCCATTTTCAGTGCAGCCTTGCAACCAGAGAGGGACAAAACGAAAGTATGGCACAGTTACAAGGGGGCCCTGTTCGTTGTTCTTCATACTTTTTGGATTCGGTCACTCCCGGACATCAATTTCATAAGTAGTACGACAGAATTCTTATTTAAAAAGACATACTTTTCAAGATCAGACTTCCAAGCACTGGTAAACACAAACTGTTTAAAACTTACAAACACAGTGCATAGTGCATAGGTTAGTAGGTTTGGAATCGCAAACTCGCTGGTTCGAATCTCGCTAGTAACAAGTTTTCTCACTTTTATTTAAATTCCGTATTTGTTATGACATGAAATTTAATTAAATACTGAATCACTACCTTCAATTAAAATAACGTCGTTCTACCTTTTACTACTTATTGCATGAAAATAAATTAGAACATCATACAAACATGCGAAATGCCTTTTCGTTAAACGAAAAAAAATTATGTGTGTCAGTAACACTGTTCAATCACCAGAAATAAAGTAGTTTATTTTGTATATGTCTCGCATTTATGTACCAAATATTAATTTATTATGAGTAATGCATTGGCATGCAAATAGTAATGTAAAATTAAGAGATTAATTTTATTCAAAAAGTATGATCCAATATTTGTTAACTAACATTTCCATTTGTTAATACACCGAGGTGACAAAAGTCATGGGATAGCGATATGCGCATACACAGATGGCAGCCCTATAAAAGGTATAAAAGGGCAGTTCATTGGAGGAGCTGTCACCTGTACTCAGATAATTCACGCCAAAATGTCCGCCGACAGACTTCGAACGAGCAATGGTAGTTGGAGCTAGACGCATGGGACACTCCATTTCTGAAATCGTTAGAGAATTCAGTACTCCGAGATCCACAGTGTCAAGAATGTGCTAAGAAGGCCAAATTTCAGGCATTACATATCACCACGAACAGAGCAGTGGCCGACGGAATTTACCTAACGTCCGACAGCTGCGCCGTTTGCTTAGAGTTGTCAGTGCTAACAGACAAGCAACATTAAATGAAATAACCGCTGAACTCAATGTGGAACGTACTACGAACGTGTCCTTTAGGATAGTGCGGTAAAATTTGGCGCTATGGCAGCAGGCGAGCGACGCGAGTTTTGCTAACAGCACGACATCGCCTGCAGTGCCTCTCACGGGCTCGCGACTACTCATATCGGTTGGGCACTAGACGGCTGGAGAACTACGGTCTCGTCAGACGAGCACCGATTTCAAATGGTAAGAACTGGTGGTAGGGTTCTGGTGTGCCTCAGACCCCAGCTGTCAACACGGCAGCCGTGCGGAGTAGCCGCGCGGTTACAGACGTCATGTCACGGATTACGGGGCCTCTCCCGCGGAGATTCGAGTCCTCCCTCGTGTGTGTGTGTGTGTGTGCGTGTGTGTGGTTCTTAGCATAAGTGACCTCCGCAGCTTGGTCCCTTAGGAAGTCACACACACATTTCAACACGGCACTGTGCAAGATGGTGGTGGCTCTATAATGGTGTGTGCTGTGTTTAAATGGAATGGACAGGGTCCTCTGGTCCAACTGAATAGATCACTGACTGGAAATGGTTATTTTCGGCTGTTTGGAGACCATATCGCCCGTTACCTATCCCATCAAACGTTTATGGGACATAATCGAGAAGTCAGTTCATGCACAAAATACTTTAAGGGCAACACTTTCGCCGGCCATGTGGTCGAACGGTTCTAAGCGCTTCAGTCCGGAACCACGCGGCTGCTACGGTCGCAGGTTCGATGGTTCAAATGGCTCTGAGCACTATGGGACTTAACATCTGAGGTCATCAGTCCCCCAGAACTTAGAACTACTTAAACCTAACTAACGTAAGGACATCACACACATCCATGCCCGAGGGAGGATTCGAACCTGCGATCGTAGCAGTCGCGCGGTTCCGGACTGAAGCGCCCAGAACCGCTCGGCCAACTGCGGCCGGCACGCAGGTTCGAATCCTGCCTCGGGCATGGATGTGTGTGATGTCCTTAGGTTAGTTAGGTTTAAGTAGTTCTACGTCTAGGGGACTGATGAACTCAGATGTCAAGTCCCATAGTGCTTAGAGCCATTTGAACCATTTTTTGCAACAGATATTATGGACGGTTATATGCAGTGTATGCTCCGGGGACTAAGTCTAGAATATTCTAAGCGTGAAGAAAATCGAAGAGGGCCAATACATGAGGTCCCTTTGCTAGATGCGATACCCAGTAATAAGATACAGGGGTTCGCAGACTGCAGATGCAGATTTAGTGTGCCTTCCAGCACACAGCCCAGAGGAAAGGAGAGTAGCAGCAACAGAGGTAGCGGGCAGGCAGGCGGCCGTTCAGCGCTCGTTAGGGCCGCCTCCGTCTCGGGTGACTCCGGGGTCGGGTTACACGGCAGCGCCGAGACCAAACAGGAATACTCTCCCAGCTAATGGTCCGCGTCGGAGGCGTGTTCTCTAAGCGTATGACTGACTGGTACGTCTCGGCTTGTTTCAATATTTCGCCCCTCCTCTCCCCGTCTATCAGAACTGTACTTGTCCAGGGCAAACGCTCTCGACAGGGAGCAACAACGGCGAGGCATACGCTTCGTTTACTACCGAAAGCCACCCTCCAAGACGCAACGACGCTATAGTAAAGAAATGTTACGCGCGCGCCCATTACCTGCACGGTTGTCGACTTCGAAACAAATATCTCTGGATGGACACAGAGTCTCTGGCACGTAAACATATTTGTACAGTTAACCTGCACCTTCAAACGTCCCGTTTCTTTTCTTTTGTGCGACAGCACCTTCTCGTTTGGCTACTGTGCAAATAATAATAAAAGAACTTTTGTGCACTCATAGACAGAGTAAGCATTAGTTTTGGAATGTCACTTGAATTAAATAAACTGATACCACAAACTGACTTAATGAAGCTGAATTCAGGGAAGATGCTATAGTGTGAAATAATAATTGAGAAAACCGTTCAGAAATAGTGAAACTGCAATATAACAAACATGTCATGGCAAATGGAAACAGTTGCTGCTAGTTCCTCAGACTTACTACCAGAGGTACTGGAACGCGAGATTTGGAAATACCTGGCGAATGGATTTCATATAGGACTTTAGCTTGTTTTAATAACGCGTAGCGAATGTATTAAATTAACTGAAATGAAATAAGAAGTTAAGTGAAAGAGACTAAAATCAGTTACATTCCACGACATATTCAGTACACTGCATGTTCACCATTTATGGACTCTTTCCACTGATGATATTACATGTTTTTGCATCATTTACTTACTTATGTAGCCGAGATCGCTAAGGCAAGCTCGTAAGCTACATTCGACTTGATTGTACTCAATTCGAATCTCCGAACCTCAGCCAGGGAGTAAATTATCCATTATTTCACCGGTAAGAGAAGGTGATTAAACTAACCCTCAAAGCCTCACAGTGAACAATTCCAGATGACTTATTGTCACTGAGCTCTCCCCCCCCCTCCCCCCGGCAGAGTACTTTTACTGCTGCTGCTGCCACTAACAGTAATAGTAATAATAATGACAACAATGGCAATAATGATAGTGATAGATATAAAAAGAGTTTATAGGTGTACAAAATAGATGTTTTGTGATATAGTGAGTTCTGGGGAAAGGAAATTTAAGGAGACTGCATCAGCTAAGAGTAGTGGGAAATGAGGAAGACCCGGTAGGAAAGATGGATGTACAAGGATAACGAGTGCATACAAGGACAATGGTAATTGTTACTGTTGTTTTGGTAGATATGCCATTAACTGTCTTCTACAGCTGGAGATGTTATTCAGTTCTGTAATATAATGTGGGAGGCTGTTCCAGAGTCCATTTCCTGCTACTGACAAGGAGAGGTCCCCAGGGGTGGAATTGATTTTCTGAAAGCATCTATGTGGTGCGGTAGGTAAAGGTCCCAGTTATCACACCACGCAGCCATTCACCCGGGAGTGCCCTCATTATGAGAAATCGACAAAAAAAAATTCTAATTTCGGGTGACCCTCCAGAGCAGGGGTGCTCAGACCGTCGATCGAAATCGTTAGGTCGATCGCCATGGCTTTATGAATCAATCTTTCAAAACTCTGTCAGAAGCGTGTGTTTAAATGAGCTGTTTTGGTAAAATATCAATTTATTGACAATGAGTGTTTCGCACAGTATTTGTTGGCTGCAAATCTGACAATACTGTCTCTACCTCTTTCACTGCTAGCGCCAAGCCAGCATGGTCAAGTCATTACTCGCGAACTGTAATTTGGCGCGTTGTGAGCAGGGAATGCCCTTAGGATTTGCTGCGTGATGAAGTGTGTGTTGTGTGTTGCGGGGGGGGGAGGGGGGGGGGGAGGAAAACAAGCACCGCCTCCAGTAGGCAACACAAACCTCTGTTTTCGAGTTTCCACGAAACAACAACACGCACGACGGAGCTAACGGTCAGTTAAACAGTCGCAACCAAAATAGTGCAGGAACACACACCACAGCGACAGCTCCGCTTAGCGACACTGCAGCCAGCCAACACCGGCGAGTAGTATGCCGTACAGCTGCAAACAACTACGATGCCAAGTCCCCCGACCGCCGCTAAGTGCTACGATTGGAACTAGTGAGTCCAGGCGCTACGTTATGGCTCTCACTTAATAATGGTTTTCTAAAACAATTAGTGCAGCTAAACACAGGGAAAATATACAGCCTGCTAGTGAGAAGAACAGCTTTTGTTACAATGCATAAATAGAGATGTGTAGGTTTGGTTTGAAATGCTACTATAGCCATACCAAAAAGGGGAATACTGAAAGGCATTTTAGAACAGTTCACAAAGACTTCGAAGCGGTAGGTGTTCTTGACAGTGAGATGGAGAGGAAGTCTTTCTAATCTTAACACTAAATTACAATCGCAGCAGTCGTTTTTGTAAAGCCTGTACAAAAAAAGTCTTTCGTCAAAGATAACATTATCTCGTGTTCCAGAATATTGACTAAAGATGCAAAACCATTTGACGATGGCACACTTGTTAAGAAGTAGTTTCAGGCAGCTAGTGAGTCCTTGTTTTCCACATGTAAAAACAAGTCAGATATATTAGCCATCAGACACGCGCCTCTGTCAAGACCCACTACACAAGGAAAGTGGAATTAATGGCGGAAAACATAAATGGTCAACTGATAACAGATTTGTAATCCTGCTCGTGATTCCCACTGCAGTTAGACGAGTCAGTGGGTGCAGTCGATTCACCTACATTTGATTTTTTTGTAAGATCGTTATTTTCGTAAAAAAAAAGACTTGCTTACAATTTTGACCTTTGAAAGGTGCAACACGAGGAGAAGATTTTTACAATACATTCAAATCTTTCATTTTTGAGTATGATTTGCCAACTCAGAAGCTTGGGTCTGTTACTACAAACTGAGCGCTTCGCATGCTAGGCAGTCACTGCACAGTGCATCAGCAAGTGTTTTGTGGACATATTTTGAAAATAACACATGTTATGAGTGTTGTCCGAAAATCTGTTACTTTATTTCGCTGACAATCACTGCAGAGAAGAAGTTTACAGTGCTATTAGAAGAAATGGATGGCCAGCGCAGGCACCTGCTATTTCACATCGAAGTTCGGTGACTGAGTGGATTTATACTTCTAAATTGACTCAGAGAACTTCTGCAAGCGATACAATCTTTAGTGTCTGAAAGAGAGGAAGATTACTCGCAAGAGTATGATTTGGGCTCGTCATTGAATCTAGCATTTGTGTCTGTTATGACAGTTTAATTGGGTTAAACAAAGAACTCAAAAAAAACCGTCATAACTCTTGCGTCTTCAATAAAGTGTTTCATGTAAAAATTTGACCTTTGGATACATTGTTACAGAAATTAAATGTGAAACACCTTCATCAAATACAGTCATGACTGATTTATCAAGAAACGTCATTGGATGAAGCTCCAAAGAAGTATACAGCCAACCTGGCAGCACTGAAGACAGTTTGAAAATTGATTTTCAGATTTCAAGTCAAACCTGTACTAGGTTTCACAGTTCATCCTTTCCAAAAAGTGGACGTGGAAGACACTTAAAGTAAAATAAGTACGCTTCTCTCTTGTAGTGAGACTGAACTTTAAGATAAAATAATTCTATTTGAAAATAACCTCTCCTTAAAGTCAGAACACAATTAAGATAACTTCTGGAAATCAGTGAATGTAAAAACTGACCTTAACATTGTAAGAGTGGCATCGTATGTTTAGTCGTTTTTTGGTTCAACTTCTCTATATGAGGCAGCATTCTCAACGATGAATATAGCGAAATCGAAGAATTGGTATAAACTAACTGATCTTCTTCTTTCAGACTGTGTAAAGTTGGTTCTGACAAAGAAATTCACCACTCTATAATAAATACCAATGCTATGCAAAAACGTCACTGAACATTTTTCAACTTTTATAATGATGCATATTTCAATTTTTTTCAGATGTGTAATATCAAGCACTAGGCCTACAACTTTTGTTTGAAAGAAAATTTCCTTTATGTATTTTGAGTAATTAAAATGGTTAACTCTGAATACAGTATTCTTTTATGTTGAAACCTTTACGGATTTTTAAGTCAGTAGATCTCTAAATGGACTGAACTGCAGACAGTAGATCTCAAGCATGAAGAGCTTGAGCACCCCTGCGCTAGAGCATTGAAAATAGTAGCAGGAAGCAGAATTTCAGTACAGTGTAACGATTAAGGTGCAATTCTCACATGCAGAGAGTTGTGGGTTCGAAAATCCTCAAGTGCTCTGAGATTTTTTATTTTTGATGTTTATCTAAATGATTTTGATTGTTATTTTTATTCAATTAATTGGTTTAAATGTAATTTTTTAATTTCTAATGATTTGTCCCATCATTTTAACTTTATGATTTCTTCTCATTTTTTCTGTATGAATATGTAGTAATTTTTTTTTACTTAACTATGATAATATTTGACCGTTTGAAAATGCCGATCTATCGATTAAAAACAAAACCACGCGCTATATTTACATATATTGACTCAATAGTGTCAAAAAGGAATTTTTTTCGTTACAAGATGTACATTTTTCTGTGATGTGATCGTCATAGAAACATTTAAAACATTGATTCTTGTTGCACTGCGGGCAAAATAATGCAGATTTAAACGAAAGAAGAGATTATGAGTGAAAATAAATGTAAGAAAAATGAAGAGTAGAAATAAAGAACGCAACAGTATGGACAAAACGAATGCAATAAAGTCAAAGCAAACACACAATAATAATATCATACAACCAAAATGCTAAATGAAACAAGAATGAAAGGAAGAAAACGTGAGGGCAAATCAAAAAGTTAATTCAGAAATTAAAGTGACGTGAATAAGGACCAGAAATAAAAAAATAGATTTCAACTACTTCATTGAATAAAAAAAAAGCATTTCGATAAAGACTAAAGAATAAAAAACTTCACAGCACCTGAAGAGATTCGAACCCACAACATTCTGCATGGAGGGAAGGCACCTTAACCGATACGCTACGCCGGCAGTCTCCTCACTGTTACTATTTTGTAAGCTCTAGAGCACCACGGTAAATTTAGTCTTCTTTTCTCTTCGATTACTCGCGAACGAGGGACCACCGGGATGAATGGTTGCAGGGTGTCATACCTGGGACCCTAACTTATACAACCGTACAGATGGTATCAGAAAATCAGTCCCACCCCTGGGGACCTTTCCTTGTGGGAAAGAGTTCGAGAAAATGCCTGAAAGATGGAATGGGACAGAAATGATTTTGCTCTGATGGAAACGGTAGTTTCTGCCATATTTTTCAGACAAGAGAGTTAAGATCGAGATGAGGGACAGAGCTCGTTGATAAAGTAGGGGAGACAGAGAGTATGGAAATCAACGCGCTTGTATACACGAAGCCAGGATAGCTCTGCATATGATGGAGGAACATGATAGAAGAGTCGCAGCCTTCCACAGAATGGAAACCACGAGCAGTGTTTGCCTCAGACTGAAGACCCCCAATAACAACAGCAACTGTTCAAAATGGTTCAAATGGCTCTGAGCACGATGGGACTTAACTTCTGTGGTCATCAGTCCCCTAGAACTTAGAACTACTTAAACCTAACTAACCTAAGGACATCACACACGTCCATGCCCGAGGCAGGATTCGAACCTGCGACCGTAGCAGTCACGCGGTTCCGGACTGAGCGCCTAGAACCGCACAACAGCAACTGTTAAACATTTGTGTATACACATCGCACACTATTTGCAATAAAGCCTACGGTAAGTACAGCCACTGTGAGACGGGCTGCCCGCGCCACAGTGCTATATTTGGCGACGCAGTGGGAGCGGGCCGCTGAGAGCCGCGAGCGCCCGCAGCGCGTCGCGCCGCGTCGCCGTGATGCGGGCTGTCTGCTGCCGGCGCCCACAACCGCCCCCGCTTCGCCCTCCTCGCGGCCTTTGAAGCGCCGCGTCCCGTCCCACCCCCGCCCGCCACGGCTACAAATTCCCTCCCAGGAGCTTCACACTTTTTACTGCTAGGCCCAGGGGCAGTAAACTGAAACAACTTGCAATGAATTCTCTGTTGCGACTCAAACGCTCTCCGTTTTATCTGCATGACGGAGTCCCGCCAACAACAACTCCGATCTGCTCACTTTCGACCTCGCGCTTGTGTTTTGTCTCCAAAACGGCATCAGCCGTCACTGAAATAATTCTAATTCGCTTTGTTACGGGGAGCGTTCAATAAGTAACACAATAAATTTTCTTTTTTCTAAAAGCAGTTTGGTTTTGTTCAGGATTGCAACACACCACATCATTCCCCCCTCTTTTGCCTACAAAAATCTGTTTTCCAACATAATCTCCGTGTAACGTGACAGCCTTACGCCACGTCTACATCAGACTCCCCAAGCCACCTAATGGTGTGTGGCGGAGGGTACCTTCGGTACCACTATGTGATCCCTCCAATC
The DNA here is from genome assembly GCF_021461385.2 of Schistocerca piceifrons. NCBI lineage: Eukaryota > Metazoa > Arthropoda > Insecta > Orthoptera > Acrididae > Schistocerca > Schistocerca piceifrons. The sequence continues at coordinate 279,502,719 of NC_060142.1, read as the reverse complement.
CTGTTCCACTCGCGAATAGTGCGTGGGAAGAATGATTGTCGGTAAGTCTCTGTACTGGCTTCAATTTCCCGAATTTCCTCCAGGTGGTCAATATGCGAGATGTATGTGGGGCGAAGTAATATGTTGTCTGACACCTCCTGAAAAGTCCTGTCCCGAAATTTCAGTAGTAAATCTCTCCGTGATGCACAACGCCCCTCTTGTAACGCCTGCCAGTGGAGTTTGTTTAGCATCTCCGTTGCGCTCTATCGCCAGCTAAACGATCCCGTGACGAAACGCGCCGCTCTTCGTTGGATCTTCTCTATCTGCCTGATAGGGATCCCAGATAGATGAACAATACTCAAGAATCGGGCGAACAAGCGCCTTCTTTCGTGGATGAGTTACATTTCCTTAAGATTCTTCGACGAGTCTGAGTCTTGTGTCTGCTTTTCACACTATCTGTTTTATATGATCGCTCTGGATAGTTACGCCTAGAGATTTTACGGCAGACGCTGTCTCCAGCTTTTGTCATCAATAGTGTAGTGGATTTCTTTTCCTATGTATGCGCAATATGTTACATTTATTTACGTTCAGAGTTAACTGCCAGACTCTGCACCATTCATCAATTGTCTGCATGTCTACAATTGCGTACGCTTCCGCGGCCAGAGTCAGTCGACATAAAAGTTTTCTGGGTGTGGCATCGCGTCATAATGTATAAAACTAGTGCTGATGGAAAAAAAACCAGCGTTTCGGCCACGGTTGCAGCGGTCTTCTTCTGGATCACCATTCTAGTAGTAGACGTCGGAGCCAAGGTATTGACGCATCTGCAAAATGGTTCAAATGGCTCTGAGCACTATGGAACTTAACATCTGAGGTCATCAGCCCCTAGTACTTAGAACTACTTAAACCTAACTAACCTAAGGACGTCACACACATCCATGCCCGAGACAGGATTTGAACCTGCGACCGTAGCGGTCGTGTGGTTCCAGACTGAAGCGCCTAGAACAGCTGCGCATCAGTAAAGACTGAATCACCCCTTACTGCTTCCTACGGAATGCATCCTTGATTGGATCAAACAAATGGAAGTCGGAAGGTGCGAGCTCTAGGCTGTAGCGTGGATGACGAACAACAGTCCAATGAAGTTTCGTGTGCTACTCTCGGGTGTGCAGACTTATGTGAGGAGAAGTAGTTGGTTTGCATTTTTGTGTACGACGAAGACGCTGAAGTCCTCTCTTCAGTTGCCTGAGGGTAGCACAATAAACCAAAGTTAATCGTTGCACCATTAGGGAAGACATCGAACGAAATTACCCTTCAGAGTCCCAAAGACAGTCGCCATGACTTTACTGGCTGAGGATGCAGCTTTAAACTATTTTCGGAGGAACGAGTATGTCCGCACGTTCCAACAGTGCTGGAATGACGGCTGGGTGCGGCCGGCCGACACGCGGGAGATCGGACAGGTTTGTGCGACCTTGCTGCGATGATGACGGACGACCCGCTCGACAATTCACCCTGCTTTTGTTCACTGCCAGGTCTCCGTACAAATTTTCCACGCGCCCATGAATACCTGCGATGCTCTGGTTTTCCGTCAAAAGAAACCGAATGTCAGCTTTCTGCTTGGAACGCACCTCCGTTGTGGACATCACTTTGAAGGCTACGTATAGCGCCACCACCTATCGGAACTTCCTGAAACTACAGTGGCTGAAGTGGGAATATTCCACAACGTCCCACAATAAATTACACGTTTTTTCCAACCGAAATTGGCTGAGAAAAAAGGTGTTGCATTATTTATTGAATGCCCTCCGTAGCTATAGCTTTGCTTCTGCTATGGCTCTCCTGGTTTCATGTCAATTCACATCAGCCTGGATTACACAACGTCATTGAACTGAATGGCCACCAGTCAGGGAAGGAGATGTCTTATTTGACGATGTGCTTTGTATGACGCTCGGATGTTGCGGCGAAATGCGTTGTATGAGGCCAGTGCAGGAACGATATCTGAGAATTCCGTTATAGGATGAATAGGGTTTCCAGGGGACCCTACAGCGTTCTCGTAACCAACGAGTCAATAGAAGAGTTTTGCGGGTAATACAGAGAGAGTCGGATCAATAACTCGGAGCTGTCACAAAAAAGGACTTAAAGAGAGAATAGTGAAAAGAACATTTAGAACATGTATAGGCGAAGGCAGAGACGCGAGAGAAAGTGTGCGGTCAAAGATTCTCCCAGAATAGGAGCTCTAAACTGTGATTAGGAATGCGTGTCATAATAACGAAAAAAGTCAATGATTCTGTGAGTGACAATGAAAAAAACACAGATTTCAAGTATAGGGGGTTAGATTTCAAGTTTGTGCATACGACTGGAGGTGGATCGGGAATCCCTGTCTCTACAATCACTGTGGCAAAACAGACATCAGGCATCCTTAACTCCACCACGAGTCAACCATTAAAACGAGCGCTTTGAATCAAATGGTAATACCCATTTTTCCGTAGCAAGATTAGAAGGCGAACTGCTTTCGGTGTGTCAGCTAGAATCTGTAGCAATGAGTCGTTAAGACGTAAACTAAGCAGTAGGTGACGTGAGTCTGGACATGCCTCAAGAATGTGGCGTACTTCGAGAGGGGGCGCACGGACGTTCTCCACTTCTTTGTGGATGTTGTTATCGCTCCGAGTTTGTAGGACCGAATGTTGCTCATCCAATTGCCTCCCTATCTTTGTAAGATGCGGCGTCTATTATGGATAGGTGTTTAGTGGACGGGGCAGGACGTCGCAAGTTAACCAACTCTGAACTTCAGATGATAATCGAGACAAGACGCACGGCCCATAGCGTTCCCGAGGTTACAAAAGGACTTGGTTTTCTGAGGTCAACAAAGTCCAAGGCGAGTCTTCAATTCCGCCTATACAATGTTGACCCACATCAGACAGGAAGACGAACCATTATTTTCTGTTTACTTGTCGATTTTACTAATGGGGACAAATATAGGAAACGACTCTGCGAAGATAAGGAGCGAAGAAGATCATATTGATGTACGGACAGAAATGCGTTCCTACGGAGGTACAACCACTTGCACGCGAAGATACATTTTTATACACTGTGATATCGGCATCACCTGGAAGCAGGTGGATTAAGTCAGACGAACCTGTCGAACATTCTCCACGACGAATGCCTTTATCCGTATCACTCAAAACGCCCGCATACCGTATTACCTACGCATCCTATTGCCTCTGCGGCGGTGGATTTGTCGCTAGTTCGTCGCAACAGGCTACCATGGAGCTGGGATTTCCATCAGCCGGAGTATTCACCGCTGAGCCTATCTTTACGAGGCCAGTATCGTCAACCTTCACAACATTCACATGTGGGCTACGGACAATTCCCATAGTATGGTGCAGTAAGCTATCTGCACAGTTTCAACCTCAACGTATGGACGAGGACTAATGGCGACCGCCTCGTGGTACCAGTCATCCCTCTACAACGCCTGACAGCCACGGCACATCTGCACTTCCTGAGGATAACCCGGCCTCCCTTGGTGTATGTAAGCAGTGCGTTTGGGTAATGATGGTGCTACAGCTCACTTCTGCATTTCAGTACAGAGACATCGCGATTACATCAACCCATGATCGACGGATCGGACAAGGTGGTCATTACATGGCCTTTTTAGATTTCCAGCTGTGGGACAACCACAGAGAAATCGTTTTATGTTGAGTCGATGCTGCCGGGCGTGGCCGGTACTGCCTGTTTTGGTTTTCACTTTTTCATTATTCTATAAGCGAATAATTAGAAACTATCAAAATCAACATGATGAGGATTTTGCGTCTTCAACCGCAAACGTTTCACATGCTTACGCCTAATAAAGACTTGAACTAATTTGTAAAGCTATCAGACGTTTGAATCTGTTTTATACATGAAAGTTAGATTCCTAGACTGTTTTTAAATTCATTTATTCCACACGATCGCTATTTCGGCTTAAAGGCCTAATGCTGTTTTCAAGTGACAAAAAAATGGTTCAAATGGTTCTGAGCTCTATGGGACTTAACATCTGAGGTCATCACTCCCCTAGAACTTAGAACTACTTAAAACTAACTAACCTAAGAACGTCACACACATCCATGCCCGAGGCAGGATTCGAACCTGCGACCGTAGCGGTCGCGCGGTTTCAGACAAGCGCCTAGAACCCCTCGGCCACTCCGGCCGGCTTCAAGTGACAGCCCACTATAAAGTGCGTCAAAGCATCGTTCTTGTAAGAGCATACTGTTCTCGTGTTACCCACATTTAAATATTCGATGCATATAGAAAGATAGGAGTCTTCGGCACTTCTATAAAAGAGCGTCGCACTTCGTATAATAAGGTGCGGTTCGCGACTTGTCGTCACACACACCTAAAGTTTTAGTAGCCGTTTAAGAGAGTTCAATGTGTGCGCCATCTCTAGCACTCAGGATATCTACGCGATATTCCAGTGCCCCCTTGTCAGACCTAGCATGTCCTCATTACCGCGTGCAGTTGCTTCTCTCAAAAAAATGGTTCAAATGGCTCTGAGCACCATGGGGCTTAACATATGAGGTCATCAGTCCCCTAGAACTTAGAACTACTTAAACCTAACTAACCTAAGGACATCACACACATCCACGCCCAAGGCAGGATTCCAACCTGCGCCCGAATTGACGAGCGGTTCCAGACTGTAGCGCCTCGAGCCGCTCGGCCACACCGGCCGGCCTTGCTTCTCTCGTCCGAGCTCGCAGTTCCTGCAGGTCTGGCACCAAGGTCTTGTACACAGCATCCTTCACGAAACCCCAAATAAAAGAATCTAATGGAGTTATATCTGGAGAATATGGGGGCCACGAAATGTGTCCTCTTCTGCCAATCGGCCATCTGAAGATGTGTTGCCGGAAGCCTTCCTAACGATCGAGACCCAGTAAGAAGAGAACTATCACGACTTAACATGATGCCGCATTACAGTTCTTCGACCTGTGGAAATGGAAGTGTTCCTACACCTCCAAATAAACATTCGAGGTTCCTAACGCCTCTGCGAAGAAAAGCTGTCCCACCACACATTTACGTTTGGACAGTCGCGTAAAATTTCCATGCTAAAGGAGGGATTCTAAGAGCTCCAGATCCTTACATTGTGTCGGTTTACCTTCCAGGACACACGAAAGCAAGTTTTGTCCTTTTTCAAATAGTCTGTATCATAGTCGATATTGAGAATGTTTTGCGCTTTGACCTGTCATCTGGTTCAAGTGCATGCAGCATCTGCACTTTGTACGCATGAAACTCTAGTCTCTTGTGTCTGCCTCGCGATTTGCGCTAGTTGCAACTGTCGAGAGGTTTGAAGGACTGATTTGGTTGGGATCACGATAATTGCGTGTTGTATCCGTTCCAGTTCTACGCTCATTCGTGTTCAAACGTCGAGAACTCGTCCTCTTCGTGACACTTCCGGATTCTTTGAACCTCATGTACAACTGGCTGTAAGTCAGACGTGGCAGTGGTGTGCTTCTGCAAAGTGTTAGGATGTTTTGCTAACCTGGGTGTCAGATTTGGTCTGTCAACCACTCCATGCACTGTGCCATCGGCTGGAAGGTGGGAATTTTCGTCAATAAGTTTTCTTGCAAAAAAATAAAAAAAAGTTTAGGTGTGTGTGAGCATCACCCTGCAAACCATACCTTTCTATCTATCACCATTTCTGAAATATACTTACTTACTGCGTTGGCCACACAAACCGCAGTCGGTCTTTGGCCTCACCAATCAGCCTCCTCCAGCGTCCTCGGTCCACGTATTATTCTTCAGACAGACCCAGCGTACTCATATCCTCTCTGACCTGATCAATCCATCGGAGTCGTGGTCTTCCCCGTGGTCTTTTCCCTCTAATATCTTCCTCCACTACCTGCCTGATGATCTGGCCTTCTCGACGCATTACGTGTCCATACCATTTCAGTCTTCTTTCTTAGATCACTGCCACGATGTCCATCGACTTGTATAGCTCATGCAATTCACAGTTCTTTCTTTTCCGCCATTCATCTCCCTCCTTCACTGGCCCAAAAATCTGTCTGAGGATGGCATTCTCAAATGTCAGGAGTTTTCTTTCCATCTTTTGGGTGATGGTCCAGGTCTCTGCTCCATATAAGACTGCAGGTTGTATTACTGTCCTTGAGGATTGCCGGTCGGAGTGGCCGAGCGATTCTAGGCGCTTCAGTCTGGAACCGCGCGACCGCTACGGTCGCAGGTTCGAATGGATGTGTGTGATGTCCTTAGGTTAGTTAGGTTTAAGTAGTTCTAAGTTCTAGGGGACTGATGACCTCAGAAGTTAAGTCCAATAGTGCTCAGAGCCATTTGAAACATTTTTTTCCTTGAGGATTTCGATAGAAGCCGGGACTTTTAACAGCTTGCCTAGAGTAAACCTTGACCTGTTTCCTGCTTGTATCGTGCGGTAATTTCTTGGTCTATCTCGTTCCTTTCATTGAGTATAGCCCCTAGATATTTGAAGTCTTTAATGACTTTGTCCTCCACCTTCAGGGATGAGTCATTTTCTCTCCTAAATACGAGGTATTTTGTCTTAGCCATATTCAACTTCAGGGCTGCTCTCATTGCCTCTTCCATTAATGTTCTTGTCGTCTGAACCAGGCCTTGCTCCTTCTCTGCTATTAAAACTACATCATCCGCATAGGCCAGGGTGTTGATCCTTCTTCCCAGCTGTATTCCTGTTTCTAGGCTTGCTACATCTCTCAGGGCTCTCTTCAGTACCAGGTTAAACAGAAGAGGCAGTCTCCTTGTCGCACTCCAGTCCTCACCTTGAACTTCTTTGATATGTTTCCATTTACTTTCACCATGCATATTGTCTCCTGGATGCATATCAGCGTCAGTCACATGAGTTTTCTGGGAACTTGAGCCCTTTCGAGTTCTTGCCATGTTGCTGAAATATAACTTATCAAATTCGTGAAGACTCTTTACAACATCCTGTATAGAAAACGAAGTGACTGAGAGGAATGGCGGGGTGAGGAGTACACAAAAAATGGGGGAGACAGGAGGGAAGAAAAGGGGCGAGGGAGAGAAGTCGAATCCTATCCCGAACGCCAGAAATCCTAGTTAAACACACAGTCCGACAATTTTACAGCAGGTCACTTACAGACACGTTAGCTGTAGCGTGCTGGCAAGCCTAGGGCCGAGCTGGCACGAGGCGCGCGTGCAGGTGCCTCCGGTGGCACGCTCTCGCACAGTTTCGGCGATCTCGGCGGCAGTGTTATGCAGTGGAGCGCCCGTATTGATCTCGGGGTCAGCCCGTCCGACAGCACGTTGATCTCCCGGCTGACACAACGCCGCCGACTCCACGCGGCCGCCGGCCAGCAAGGGCGGCCCCATCCGTTACAAGAACGGCATCCTCGAGACTCACTGCACGTCCTCCCGCTTATCACTGTTGTGAACGCGGCGAGCAAAGAAGTTTAACCGACTGTTACACCGATGAACAACATACGAGTACTTGATTTCTGCAATAAAAAACACTGAAGTGCCAAAGAAACTCATATAGGCACGCGTATTCAAACAAACAGGCAGAATACGGCACAGCGGTCGCAGCAGACAAAAGTCTGGCGCAGTCGTTAGATCCGTTACTGCTGCTACAATGGCAAGTTACCAAGATTTTAAGCGAGTTTGAACGTGGTGTTATAGTCGGCGCACGACCGATGGGACACAGCACCTCCGAGGTAGCGATGAAGTGGGGATTTTCCCGTACGGCCATTTCACGAGTGTACCGTGAATATCACGAATATGGTAAAACATCAAATCTCCGACATCGCTGCGACCGGAAAAAGATCCTGCAAGGACGGGGCCAACGACGACTAAAGAGAATCGTTCAACGTGACAGAAGTGCAACCCTTCTGCAAATTGCTGCAGATTTCAATGCTGGGCTATAAATAAGTATCAGCGTGCGAACCATTCAACGAAACACATCGATGTGGGCTTTCGGAGCCAACGTCCCATTCGTGTACCCTTGATGACTGCACAACACAAATCTTAACACCTCGCCTGGGCCACACAGTCACCGACATTGGACTGTTGATGACTGGAAATATGTTGCCTTGTCAGACGAGTCTCGTTTCAAATTGTATCGGGCGGACGGATGTGTACAGGTATGGAGACAACCTCACGAATCCATGGACCCTGCGTGTCATCAGGGGACTGTTGAAGGTAGTGGAGGCTGTGTAATTATGCGGGCGTGTGTATTTGGAGTGATATGGGACCCCCGAAACGTCTAGATACGACTCTGACAGGTGACACGTACGTAAGCATTCTGTCTGATCTCCTGCATCCATTCATGTCCGTTGTGCATTTCGACGCACTTGGTCAATTCCAGCAGGACAACGCGACACTCCACATTTCCAGAATTGTTACAGAATGGGTCCAGGAACACTCTTCTGAATTTAAACACTTCCGCTGGCCACCAAACTCCACACACATGAACACTGTTGAGTATATCTGGGATGTCTTGCAACGTGCTGTTCAGAAGAGATCTCCATCCTCTCGTAGTCTTAACGGATTTATGGACAGCCCTGCTGGATTTATTCCAGTACCACTTCAGAAATTAATAGAGTCCATGCCTCATCGTTTTACGGCTCTTCAGCGTGCTCGCGGGGGCCCTACATGATATTAGACAGGTTTACCAGTTTCTTTGGCTATTCATTATATATCCACTGATGGTGCGTACGCGCATGAAGTTAGATTGACATGCGGCCATGTTTTCTGGATGCTACACTTTTTTGTCAGGCAGTGTATTCTGGAACGTAGCATATTATTTATTATTTGACGCGTGTCTCTGGCACTGTAAGAACAGTGCTCTTACAGTCGGGAAGAACGATACTTCAATACCCGTCCATCTATCGGGATTCAGGTTTTCAGAGATTTCCTTGAATCATTTAACGTAAATGCTAAGATGACTTTATTCAAACAACACCTTGCAAACAGTAGATGCAGGTAAACAGGTAGAGTCTACCTTCCTAAACTTTTTAAAGGCGTGCGACCTAGTATCACATCATCGACTACTTGCCAAGATATGATCATACGGAGTAGCTGCGCAGACGTGTGGATGGCCAAGGAGTATTTCATTAATGAAGCTCACTATGTTATGCTAGACGGCGAACATGCCACAAAAATGAAACGTAAGGAGTGGCATCAGGAAGCATAACAGGCCTTCTAAAGCCTCGGTATACATCAACGTCTTGTCGGACAGTATCAGCAGCACTGTAGGCTAGTTTCCTGACAGTGATGTTGTTTACGTGGAACTAGTGTCGTTGGACGATGTTTAGGAAATGCACAAAGACTTACACAAAAGTCCAGCTCACTGTTATGATTTACTTCCAAGTCTGGATAAACAGACATGAATGAGGGTTGACAGCCGTGCGAAATTAATTCGCTGAATGTGAATATTTTGATATCAGCTGTGTTAGGTATAGATATATTGTCTGTAAGTGAAATGTAGAAATTTATGCTAGACCGTGACTCGAACCCAGATTTCCCGCTTACCTTGCGCGATCGGCTTAACGACTTCGGCTATCTATGGACTCTCCTCAGATCGACCCAAACTTCCATGTATCCTACTGTCTACAGCCTTATCTCATAGTCCAGTAAATTCATCACCTAATTCTGGCAACATTACTTGAATTCCCGCACAGAGAGAATGAGACAGTCGGGAATGGAGACCAATGTTGTCATTATTGCCTGCCCTGCTAGGCTTTTAATACTTTCAAGGCCTTTCATACTTCCCTGACATCAGCTTTATTAATATACATCTGCTACCCAGTACGGACATACGAAAATTTGTACCGGACCGGGACTCGAACCCGGATTTCCTGCTTATCGTGAGTAGCCGCCTTAACCACTTCGGCTATCCGTGCACGCTTCCTAGATCCACCCAAACGTAAGAGATGAATGTAAGGAACTTTGACATAAGGACGTGGACGGTGAGACATATGGTGGTTTGAATCGGTCTGGGAAGCGTGTACTGAGAGCCGAAAGGTTAAAGCGACTCAAATCTGGGTTCGAGTCCTAGTTTGGCACATATTTTCATGTCACTTATACGAAGTTTATCTATACCTGACGTAGCTGATAATGCAGCTCTGTTCAAATGTGGATAAATGAAAGATAAATTCTGTAAAAAAAGAGAAAGAATCATATAGCACCTAATTACAAGCTTACCTGTGAAAATCTTAAACATGTCACATCGTGCAAGTATTTAGGGGTAGTACCACAGTCTAACACACACAGTCAGGACACTCCTGTTTTTGACTGCGACAGCGGTGCTCCCAGTGGACAGAAAGCTACACTTCTGAATACGACATCGGATGATGGCTAGTAAACAACAAAATACCTGACCTGCTACAGAAAGACGTATATCTACTCAACAAGGTGAAGTTTTCGCTACACTTCCAGTCAAGTCATTGAATGTGAAACGCAGGAAACTCACATGGAATCTCATTCCTAGATTATTTAAGGTACCAAATAAAGCAGCACAAATGTAGCGGTAGGGAAAATCACACTGATGTGTTATTTTAAAACATCAAAAGCAACAAAACGGGTTTGAATATACAGAAGAAACCAATCCCTCAATTATTGCCACATCAGAGCCACGATCGGCAACACATTCGATTTTGAAGCAGAAGTAATTACATTTCCAAAAATATTCATGTATTTAGAAAGTCGAGTGATTTGTACGAGCGTGCCTTTCATATTAACACTTTGCCGTCCGCACGTCTCGTACAAATTTATTCGCTTGGCGCCGGCAGCGCTAATTCGGATTACTTGGCTTGTCGCCGGCCGCTTGTCACCTTTCCGTTGATGACAAGCTTCAATCACATTGACTTTTGCGCGCTTTAATTTTTCCGGAAATCCTCTACTTTGCCGTATCGTTCCACAAATTCGAATTTTCTTTTCAAATAACTTCTCTGCAAGGTCTACACTGTTATAATAATTATTCATGTAGAGGTGATGCCACCTTCCATACGAAGGTGTCAATAGTTCCATCACTATTTTTGCTACAGGTTGTTCAACTCTTGAATGAGGAAATTTAGCCTGTACTCGAATCACACGGCATCTGAATGAGTGTGCCATATTTCGTAATTTTCGACGGACTGTATACTTCTAAACTTAATTGTCCACGCCACGGTATCATTCCTTCATCAATTGAGATATTTTGACTTACATTAAATGTTTCTTTAAACTTTTTGGAAAAATAATTAATTAGGAATTACTTTGAAAAGCCGGTCGGCATTATCCTATTTATGGTTGTTGTCGGAAAAATGTAAAAATGATAATATTTGTATGAATCGGTTGCGGGACATCGTTTTGCCAAATATCGGTGTGTATCAACGGATTTGTTAACCAGTAATAATCGATCCTTGCTTTTTTTACAATTCCCATAAGGATAGCAAGCCCAAATCATTTTCTAAGCTCGGGTCCCGCAACGTCGACAAATTTGGCATTTTTTTAAAATCCAGTTTCCTTCTATTGCAATTTTGACTGTAATATCCGTTGGTTTCGTTGTTAATACATTCAAATAGACTGTTCCCAATATATAATTCTACGATATCCACGACGCTCTGTTTATCTTTGGGAAATGTGTGTGGACCCGGAGATCCTTGAAATTTATTATTGGTCTTCGGTAAATCAAAGTCTGAAAGTCTGTCCTCTTCGTCTCATTCATCCGAATCATTTGGCAACCGTAGCGTTCGCCGAATTCTTCTTGGACATATTTCACTATCTTCCGGAGATTCTGCTTCACTTTCAGCTTTTTGATATCCAATGTCTTCTTCCCAATCGGCCAAGTCGTCCGGAACGTCAGACAAGACGTCCGCGCCTTCATAGTAAATAATCGTATAGTCTCTTTCGTCTGCCATGATGAAAGAGCACAAGTACTTATAAAAACAAAGAACTTGTTGACGTGTGTAACTTATTTTTACTTAAGCAAAACGCCAACAGAATGAGAAAGATACTACAGTGCTGTCACCGGCCACTGCGCGATACTATGCGCACGAACCACTGTGGTGTCGCCGGCCGGCTTAATGTTAAGAACAGGCAACAGAAATACACACATCAAAAAAAGTTTTGCATCATCTCGGTTCCGAGAGTTCCAAAACCTGTATAGAAAATTGGATTACAGCTAAACATAAACATCATTTCCGCCCTTTTTATTGCTCATGAAAACCACACATTGCATGTTGTACCACCAAGTAGCGAGACCTTCAGAGGTGGTGGTCCAGATTGCTGTACACACTGGTACCTCTGATACCCAGTAGCACGTCCTCTTGGATTGATACATGCCTGTATTCGTCGTGGCACACTATCCACAAGTTCACCAATGCACTGTTGGTCCAGATTGTCCCACTCCTCAACGACGATTCGGCGTAGATCCCTCAGAGTGGTTGGTGGATCACGTAGTCAATAAACAGCCCTTTTCAATCTACCGCAGGCATGTTCCATAGGGTTCATATCTGGAGAACATGCTGGCCATTATAGTCGAGCGATTTCGGTATCCTGAAGGAAGTCATTTATAAGATGAGCACGATGGGGGCGAGAATTGTCATTCATGAAGACGAATGCCTCGCCAATATGCTGCCGATGTGGTTACACTATCGGTCGGAGGATGGCATTCACGTATCGTACAGCCGTTACGGCGCTTCCATGAGCACCAGCGGCTTACGTCAGCCCCACATGTCACCCAAAAAGCAGGGAACCTCCACCTCGCTGCACTCGCTAGACAGGCGTTCAGCCTGACCGGGTTGCCTCCAAACACGTCTCCGACGAGTGTCTGGTTGAAGGCATACGCGACACTCATCGGTGATGCCAACCCTGAGCGGTCCATTCGGCATGTTGTTGGGCCCATCTGTACCGCGCTGCATGGTGTCGTGGTTGCAAGGATGGACCACGCCATGGACGTCGGGAGTGAAGTTGCGCATCAAGCAGCCTGTTGCGCACAGTTTGAGTCTTAACAAGACGTCCTGTGGCTGCACGAAAAGCATTATTCAACATGGTGGCATTGCTGTCAGGTTTCCTCCGAGCCATAATCCGCAAGTAGCGGTCATCCACTGCTGTATCAGCCCTTGGGCGGTCTGAGCGAGGCATGTCATCGACAGTTCCCGTCTCTGTATCTCCACCATGTCCGAACAACATTGCTTTGGTACACTCTGAGACGCTTGGACACTTCCCTTGTTGTGAGCCCTTCCTGGCACAACGTAAAAATGCGGACGCGATCGAACCGCAGTATTGACTGTCTAGACATGGTTGAGCTACAAACATGAGCCGTGTATCTCCTTCCTGGTGGAATGACTGGAACTGATCGGCTGTCGGACTTCCTCCGTCTAATAGGCGCTGCTCATGCATGGTTGTTTACATCTTTGGGCGGGTTTAGTGATATCTTTGAACAGTCAAAGAGACTGTGTCTGAGATACAATATCCACCGTCAACGTCTAGCTTCAGGAGTTCTGAGAACCGTGGCGATCCATAACCTTTTTTGGTGTGTGTATATGTTCTTCATGCATGAAACTCGTGTTTATTCTTTCTTGCCTTCAGGGGAGTAGGCTGTAGTTATACACATATTCGAAAATATTTCTTCACAAATAAATTGAAGCTTCTGTTACTGAATCAATGAGATTCGGCTGTTTTTACATTCACTTCACGATAATTCGTGTCTCTTGATACTTTACTAATTCTTGGAACGAAAAAAAAATGTAACAACTATTTCGTTAAGTAAGTAGAGAAATAATTAGAAATAAAAAAATTAACCTTACGGGTGGGTTTTTCGCCGTTAGAAGAGCGCTAGAGTCGTTCCACCTGCCAGACGGTAACAATTTTCGCAGCAGTGTGTTACGCGACTGTATATTTTATACTGTGGTAACACTAAGAAGCGTCATGAAATGGGAAGACCACTATACTCATCATTAGGGAAGCCGAACGGAAATCATTTGTGTTGGAAGAGATCTGGGAAAGTGCGGAGCGTGTCGTGTTGTCCTTATCATCATTTCATCCTCATCATCGGCCGCAAGTCGCCCAATGTGGCGCCAAATTAAATAAGACTTGCACTTGGCGGCTGAACAAGAATGGGACATCCTGGACAACAATGCCATACGATCATTTCATTTTTATACTTATTACACTGTTTTTGAGAAAAAGCAGTTGTAGAGCCTTTTGTATTTTGACTTTCATTTAATTTTAATTCTGATGTGTTACTTGTTCCGTTTGTTGATACACTTGAAAATGAGGGAAGTTCGAAACTAGCTAGTGGTGAGCAAAAAAATAAAACAGCCTGATAGAAACTATGTCATCCCATAAGGATTCTGCAAAGAAAGGTACTGTCGGGGTAGAACTAGATTTATAGGAATGCAGCCGTGTTTACTTGGCCCGAAATCTCATATTACAGCATTCATGTATATTTTCAAGAGAATGATGCACAGGCACGAACGCGTACTGTCTTCTCAAAAAACTGTTTGGAAGCTGATAACTTGGTCGCCTCTATGCGTGCGTGTATTATATAAATACTCAGGATTGTCTGTATCGCTATGCTATGTCAGCACAGCAAAATCTGAAATTTCAATGGTGTTTGGACTCTTTCAGACGCGCAGAAACAACAACCCGCAGCACATCATGCGTTGTGACACCTTTTGTGGTCTCTGCCTAGTGACGCGGCTGGATGCCTGGACTGGTTCTAAAGCTGTAGACGGCCTCCACAGAACACCCTCCTGGCCGTCACTGCACTCGCAGATAACGGCCTATCAGCGCGACAGACAGGACTGCGAATAAAATGTCCGCGACACGGGACAGTTACATTAGCGGCCGTCGACACGAGTGGCTCGGCGCATGCGCGCGAGCCGCCCCTCTCCTGCCCCCTCCGCTGCCCCACGGGCGCCCTCCTGCACGTGGCGGCCCACGTGTCCGCAGCGCGCTGCTGCTATGCCGCCGTCTATTGATCGCAGCAGACACGCGCCTCTGGCCGTCCTTCCGCGGCGAGAACACGTGCGCTGCCTTCCTCCGACGGCGGAAGGGAAGCCTGCACTTCCGGCACGGACGCAGTGCTCGTGAGCGTCTCGGGGGAGCGCACGCTCAACAGGCCCGCAATACCAAAGCAGACTGACCGTGCCGCGGCGAGCGAGAACAATAGGGGACTCCGAAACAAACAAGGAGGCACCTCCGCCACATACTGATACACACTGCAGGGCCTACGCTGTCCCGATAGCAAACTCGTCTGCACAACCAGCGGTACCTTAACGTACGATCACCGCGTTCCTTAACCCCATGACGGCCTGCTGCAACTCCGTAAAACGGTTTACTTCTTCGATTCGGTGGATGCGTATTATGGTGAGATTATCTCTCTACGAAAAATGTTCTTCCATGCAATTTTTCATGGGGGATTACAATGATGGCGAACACCAGCTTGATTAATTTTGTCACACGCCAAGCTGGCACTCCATTACCTACCTTCTGTATTCAGTTGAATAACGGTGAGAGTACCAATCCAGGACTACAACACTATTATATAACTATTGGTATCGGTTCCTGCCTTGAGCAAAGACAAATTACTCTTTAATACCCATACATGTTTCGGTAAATATTAACCATCGTCAATGGAGTCATTTTATTTCTGACGATTGGACGACTGAGATGGAAAAATTTTCAGAATAATATATACAGTTTCGGGGGTATGGTAGTTATATTTGCACCACTGCCAATAAAACATATATTGGACCTTAATATCATGCATTCTGTCATTTGCAGTACATCTGATCTTTGTCCAGTTTGTCGTCTGCAACAAACCAGGATTCCTCAATGACTTATTTTTACATATAATAAATTGAAGTCCCCCCCCACTGCGTTTTCCTATCTGCATCTTAAAGCTAATCTGACGAACTACAGCAGGGATTTTTGATAGGTTTCCATTAATACACAGATTCAGTCACGAGCAAGGCTTATGTATATAATTTATTATCGCTGTAGATACTTAGTGCTACCCGTGCGAACCTCGGGCCTATCTCTAGTTATATTTATTTACCGAAATGTTAGGCCTAAAATGAAACTTCGCTCTTTATCCTCTGCTCTACTAATTTTAAATTATGCTATTGCCGCTATTCTATTTTCTGTTGACGACACCCATTTGTTAATTATCTTGTAACTATAGTTTGCTAGATTAAAGAAATAGCTTTTCGAAAATGTTGTTAGGACATTATATTTTAACTAAAGTTCAGTCTTGATCACAACTCTTACGTCTCAATAACATAGGTGACCGGTTTCGGTTATATTTATATAACCATCTTCAGACCCATGGCTTCCTTGGAGGATGGTAGGCGGAGCTCTGGGATCAGTTGACTTCGTAGCAGCTGAGGAGATCACTGTATTCCAAAAATGTTTACCAAAATTGTTAGGACATGTTATTTGCACTGATGGTCTTTGTAAATTCGTGAATGGTAGCGGAGGAGGAAGGTCGGGATGCATCAAATTTTTATGAACTTATTTTTTGCTGTTTCCGCATATTCATGCCTCTATGCAAACTCAACTTCCCAACACGCATTGTGTAGCCTACTGTATGGCAGATACTCACCTATTCATCCATCTTGTTTTCTATGTCCTGGGTGAGAATTTCGCACTACGAAGAGACAGTATGGTAATTTTCTTCCATTACAAACTTCTGTGCAGAGTTGTTGCTGGATTTAACAATTTTTAGGGCTATGTTTGTGGCTTTTGGGCTGTGGTTCGTGCGAAACGAAACTGAAGGATCACTTATTCGAAACCACATAACTGTGTCTCATTATGACGCATAAGTTTGAAATTTGGCTCCAAAGTGCCTAGAACTTCCCTTAATAATGGTGCAAAAGCGAGGCGCCCTGTGGCGTCACTCACGACCTCGCTTCAAACAGCAAGGTGTCGACATCTGCTCACAAATTCACATGAGCTGTAAGATGGGTTAGTGATGTCACACTGGCACCAAATTTACCAGACATCTGCCCAACGCCACTGTGGGCGTGTCACACAATAGGAAGGTTGTCATACTCCCTATTATCTACGTATCAGCCCTTCTTTTGATGCCTCTGCGATGGAGGTCGGCCGTCTATTGTTCCTGATCTATATTAACGACATAGGAGACAATCTGAGTAGCTGTCTTAGATTGTTTGCGGATGATGCTGTCATTTACCGTCTTGTAAAGTCATCAGATGATCAAAACGACTTGCAAAATGATTTAGATAAGGTATCTGTATGGTGCGAAACGTGGCAATTGACCCTGAATAAAGAAAAGTGTGAAGTTATTCACGTGAGTGCTAACGAGGGAACCTCCCCATCGCACCCCTCTCAGATTTAGTTATAAGTTGGCACAGTGGATAGTCCTTGAAACACTGAACACAGATCACTCGAGAAAACAGGAAGAAGTTATATGGAACTATGAAAAAAAATAAGCAAAATATACAAACTGACTAGTCCATCCGCAAGATAAGCAACATCAAGGATAAGTGAGCTCAGGATCGCCGTGGTCCCGTGGTTAGCGTGGGCAGCTGCGGAACAAAAAGTTCTTGGTTCAAGTCTTCCCTCGAGTGAAAATTTTACTTTCTTTATTTTCGCAAAGTTATGATCTGTCCGTTCGTTCATTGACGTCTCTGTTCACTATAATAAGTTTAGTGTCTGTGTTTTGCGACCGCACCGCAAAACCGTGCGATTAGTAGACGAAAGGACGTGCCCCTCCAATGGGAACCGAAAACATTTGATCGCAGGGTCACAGGTCAACCGATTCCTCCACAGAAAAACACGTCTGATATATTCTATACGACACCGGTGACGGCATGTGCGTCACATGACAGGAATATGTTGTCGACCTACCTAACTTGTACACTTGGCGAATGGGTAAAAAGATTCTTCTACCTGGCCCGATTTAGGTTTTCTTGTGGATGTGATAATCACTCCCAAAAAGTGATGAAAACATAAGAGTTTGTCACATAAACTGCAACAAATGAATGCAACAGTTTCACAGTCGCCCAGTTTTCCCTGTGCTCTGTCAAAACATATGTTTTTAACGTTTCCAAATTTTTCCGTGTGTAGACCGTCAAATCCTGCATATGTCCAAGCAAATCTGAACATGTCCTGGAATTTTGGAGAGTGAAGTTGATTTTGTGTGAGTGCCTGAACTTTGATAACTGTCTGAAAATAAAAATTTTCACTCTAGGAAGACTTGAACCAAGGACCTCTCGTTCCGCAGGTGCTCACGCTAGCCACGGGACCACGGCGCTCCTGAGCTCACACTATCCTTGATGCTGCCTATCTTGCGCATGGACTACTCAATTTGTATATTATGCTTATTTTTTTCCTAGTTCCACACAACTTCTTCCTGTTTTCTCCATTGATCTGTGTTCATTTTTTCAAGGCCTATCCACTGTGCCAACTTATAACTAAATCTGAGGGGGGTGCGATGGGGAGGTTCCCTTGTAAGAGAAATACGCTAAATTTCGATTACGCTATAAGTCACACAAATCTGAGGGCTGCAAATTCAACTAAATACAGGGTGATTCAAAAAGAATACCACAACTTTAGGAATTTAAAACTCTGCAACGACAAAAGGCAGAGCTAAGCACTATCTGTCGGCGAATTAAGGGAGCTATAAAGTTTCATTTAGTTGTACATTTGTTCGCCATTTCAGGCAATAAAGTTTTTGGTCCCTTTTTCTTCGAAGGTGCTGCTGTAACTGGACTACAGTATCTGGAGATGTTAGAGAATTGATGTTACCTCAGCTCGAACAGGAAGCACAATAATTCATATTTCAGCAGGATGGAGCGCCACCACATTGGCACTTATCTGTCCGTAACTACCTGAACGTCAACTACCCGAGGCGATGGATCGGCCGCCAGGCAGCCCGTGACAGAGCACATCACTGGCCTCCAAGAAGCCCTGATCTTACCCCCTGCGATTTTTTCTTATGGGGGTATGTTAAGGATATGGTGTTTCGGCCACCTCTCCCAGCCACCATTGATGATTTGAAACGAAAAATAACAGCAGCTATCCAAACTGTTACGCCTGATATGCTACATAGAGTGCGGAACGAGTTGGAGTATCGGGTTGATATTGCTCGTGTGTCTGGAGGGGGCCATATTGAACATCTCTGAACTTGTTTTTGAGTGAAAAAAAAACCCTTTTTAAATACTCTTTGTAATGATGTATAACAGAAGGTTATATTATGTTTCTTTCATTAAATACACATTTTTAAAGTTGTGGTATTCTTTTTGAACCACCCTGTACTTCGGGATTACAATTACAAATAACCTAAATTGGAACGATCACATAGATAATATTGTGGGCAGAGCAAACCAAAGACTGCGATTCATTGGCAGAACACTTAGAAGGTGCAACAGGTCTACCAAAGAGACTGCTTACAGTACGCTTGACCGCCTTATTTTGGAATATTGCTGTGCAGTGTGGGATCCGCATCAGGTAGGACTGACGGATGACATTGAAAAAAAACAAAGAAGGGCAGCTCGTTTTGTATTATCGCGAAATAGGGGAGATAGTGTCACAGACATGATACGTGAATTGGAGTGGCAATCATTAAAACAAAGGCGTTTTTCGTTGCGACGGAATCTTCTCATAAATTTTAATCACCAATTTTCTCCTCCGACTGCGAAAACATTCTGTTGGCACCCACCTACATAGGGAGAAATGATCATCACGATAAAATAAGAGAAATCAGGGTTTGCACAGAAAAATTTAAGCGCCCGTTTTTCCCGCGTGGCGTTCGAGAGCGAAACGGTAGAGAGACAGCTTGAAGGTGCTTCATTGAACCCTCTGCCAAGCACTTTATTCTGAATAGCAGAGTAATCACGTAGATTATGTAGATGTAGAGACACCCTGCGTTGAAATCATACTGTTTTCTTATGGGTGGCAGACGAAGACATTCGAGACACTCCACCGCTTTCGAAAAGTCCTCAGGAGTTAGGATACAGGGCGTCAATGAAACCACTCCCTCCCTTGGGGCGTTGATTTCCACACATTTCGCCGTCTAAAACAACAATCCATAGTGCGATGCACAGTGGGATGCACAAGAGGATGATATTACTGACAACATTCGACACTGCTATCAAACCCTTTGGAATGTAGTGCGACAGGAATTGTTGTTTTGATATACAGCATAGAATCACATAGGACTGTTAAAAACCATCCGACGAAATCTGAACGTGTTCCGAAGCTGCAAAGGCTGTTTATGCTTTTACAGTCTTCTGTGGCGTGGTCACGGGAGGGTGCAACATTTAACATACACGCGAATAAAGTGGTGAAGGGGTTCTCTACGCCCCCTCCCCCCTGTTCGGCAGCACACCAGTTACCACCCGTGCATCTTCGTTGATGCACGATAAAATTTTACCCGTCAGAAACTTCGACACCAATTCAGTCTCGAGGCTGCTCTAGTGCCTGAAGGTAGGCAAACCCCACCTAAGTGTGGTCCAAGGGGCTGCTCGGAATGTCTGAAGGGTGAGGGGACTAATACGATTTCGGCAAAAATTTTAACCGTCGTCTTACCGAATGCGAATCCAGTGTACTAACCACTGCGTCACCTCGCTCGGCCAGATGACGAGAAAGAGAGAGAGAGAGAGAGAGAGAGAGAGAGAGAGAGAGAGAGAGAGTAAACAATGAAGTACACAACAGTTTTGTATAATAACTTTTCTAACGCGCCGAGTCAACTCTTAAAACACGATGCAGTCGAGGTCCCCGTGTCGGCAAGGGGCGTAATCTTTTCCATTTTCGAATTTGTTACGGTTGTAAGGTTGCGTTTTTTTTTTTTTTTTTGTTTTTGCTTGCTTATTCTTGAATGGTGAACACTGTGTGATGTGAAATGACAAATTTAATGTCGCAATAATTCTCACCAAATTACAGCTTTTCGCGCAGTTTTCAGCTCGCCAACATAAAAACAGCGCAATGGATAAAGCATCTTGCCTACATCAAAACGTGAAATAAGTTTATACACAACAATGTTAAATATTAACTCTCTGAAATAACATTAATCTTGTGCACAATATTATGAAAGTTTAATTGGAAGTTTCTTTACATTAATCCTAAGCACAATAACATGAAAATTTAATTGGACGTTTCTTTACAAATTTGCTCCTACACATACGTTATGATGTTGGTCAGTACTATGAATATCGTCGAATTCCGGTTCAAAGTTCGGTACTATTTAGGATGACAATCAAGTCTACGGTGGATGGTTAGTCAAGTGACAAACTTGAGCGCAAGATTACCCAAGGCCGCTAGAGGTTACAGTGGACGCAAGCTGGTGAAACCAATAAAGTTTACGCCTCTGCACGCCTTATTTACCTTAAGCTGTGACGTGCTGCTGTCTGCAAGGCCGCTCTCTCCCACTGAAATTCCTACAAAACTAATCTGGCCTTTACTGAAGTTTCCAGCAGAAACTTTCCCTATGTTTCTCGTTATGTGAGAAAACATGTACTCAGCCCTAAGTCTTATTATGTGGCGATATACACGTGCATGGTTGGAGCAGTGTGCATAATAGAATGCCCTCTCAGTTCTCGCAAGAACAATTAACTAATTTGGCTGGTTCATTTCTCCACAGTTGGAGCTAAACGTTGCTACAGCTAATTTTAGCTGGAGTGCAGCCGCTGTGAACGCAGTGTCCACACAGATTTCTTCTCTGGGTCGTATGGAGCGTTAAGCGCTCCGCTCTGCACTTGACCCCAGTTCAGAGAAGAGTCCCCACCACAAATTTCTCTCTTGTCCTACTCATGGCAGAACTGCCTCCCTCCACTTGGGTTCCTTTTTCATGTCACGGGTATTTCCGACGAAAAGGAGCGTTCCTCTCATATTGTAGGAACATCCTCTACCAATCGCAACGTCCCTTCTATCAAACTACGTCGAAACTTCAGTAGTTTTCTCCTTCCTAGTGAGTTTCCGCCAATCGGACGTTTTGTGTCTGTTCTAGACGCCTAAAGTACATTGACCTTTCCGTCTGTCGCACTCTCTGGACGAAAATGCGTCACTTGCTTTTGTTCGTCTCTCGTTGGAATTTCAAAACGCAGTTTTCTAAAGCTGCTTCTCTGCCCTTGTAGTCCGCAGTTCGTGGTCGTGCGGTAGAGTTCTCGCTTCCCGCGCCCGGGTTCCCGGGTTCGATTCCCGATGGGGTCAGGGATTTTCTCTGCCTCGTGATGACTGGGTGTTGTGTGATGTCCTTAGGTTAGTTAGGTTTAAGTAGTTCTAAGTCCTAGGGGACTGATGACCATAGATGTTAAGTCCCATAGTGCTCAGAGCCATTTGAACCATTTTCTGTCCTTGTACCGATGCCCTCGCTACAGGCGGCCCTCCAGCTTGAAGTACCTGGCCCGGGGTTGCTGTCCTCTTTCCTGCCACCCCTTTAAGTGGTCGCTGGCGTAACTCCCGCAGCCCAGTTTTGCTACACCGTTGTGGAGCTGGCTTTTCAAAACTAAAAGCGACTCGACTCGCGTTCCCTGTTCTACCTTCCACTCAAAGACACGCACTGTATAGGAATGGTGTGTTAATTACCGTCGATTGACTGCCATCCCTTTTTGCATAACATATTGATAGGCAAAAGTTCCCATAATTGTCGATTTACGTTAGGTGTCATCTTCACCTTCTCATTGCGATTTGTAAGGGTCTCATGCAAGGTGCCAATCTGGCCATTTATTCTGCCACCTTACACAGTTACTGCTGTCAGAAGTGTGTTAATGTAAATTTCACGGAGTTTATTTACAACAAACACACTGTGATAGCGTTCCAGTGTTTAATATATTAATTTGAGCCCCCTTCAATCTTTCCAGAAGGCGCCCTTTATTACCACACAGCACAACTGTCCAAACTTATTTGACAAATGGCCACAATCGTTTACATGAATTGCTATATAGGTCGCACGGTTGTTAACGACGTAAGAAGGTGGATTAGTGGTTATGAAAACGATTATGTACATTTTGTTGTATAAACACTACAAGGTTTACTAGTTCTGAATTACAGGTAACTTTCAATTGTCTGTTTTCAGTTCACTGCAATAGTTGCTCTGCCTCTAGTACTTCCGTAACTACGAAAATAAGCATTTGCGGACCGATGAACATTTATAGTTTTCCTGATTAATCAGTATCTCCAAATATATTTTACACTGATTGTTCTCAACCTCTCTATTGAATTTCACTCCCACCCTCATTTAGGTTCCTAGAGGGTTATTTAAATAACTTTCAGCGCATGCGTTCAACAAAAGGCGACAAATCATATATCCCCACTGCTACTGCAGTGGTCTCGCGATCGACTGAGCCGATATCACAAGAAGAGGGAGAGTCCTGCTGAAACCGTTAATTCAGCAAAGTTCTGTGACGGGAGTAGCCGCTTTTACCTACGCTGGCATCCGTAAGGAACCAACCTCCTCAGAGAAGAAAGACGATGAAAAACACTCAGACAATTTAAAAAAAAAGAAAAAAAAGAAGGTGAAGCATGTCCCTGGAAACTAAAGGTCGCGGGATCGAACCCCGGTCGGGCCACGGATTTGACAGTCTGATTTTTAACTTGTAATTTCTCTCTCAATGGCGTGCTGCGTGATATGTCCTATGATGATGCCTTTGGCATTTTGTATGAGCTCACCAATGCCTGATGTCTTCCCTTTTGTAGGGAATATTCACAATCTACATGGAAGTGCCTTGCCCGGGATGCTGGGATCACCAAAACAATTCCATTCTCTGTGTTGTCTGAATAGACAAATAATGCCTTATTATCGATCGGTACTGCTGAGTTATTACCAGGTTTGTAGAGAAACTTCATTACTGCATGTTGACGTAGCAGGGTGTCATGTTGATCATCCATGTTGGCTTACCTGAAACAACAGGAAAACAAAAATTAGGGATGGATTACATACTAAGGGAGCAAGGATTCTACTTGCATTAATTCGTTTCTCTGGAACTTAAAACAAGCTAATTTCAAGAGCACTGCGCGTTAATAACTCTAATTAAATTAAATCATATTTGTTTGTAACAACAGATCTCTATATAAAGTCATCTGCAACTTTTTTCTGTATGTATGTGAGGGCTAATCTGAGGAGATACTGCAGGGATTTGGATACTGTTTTCACTACTAGATCGATTGACTCACGAGGAAGGTTTGTGTATATTATTCATTACAGCGTGCCGGACTGGCCCACGTGAATGCCACCGCCATACAGCAGCGTTGCTTAGTCGCAGCTGTCGTACTAATTATTCTTCGTGTTTTATTTGAAAAAAAAATAAAAATAGTGTATACCTCTACCAACCGCGACTAGGGACGAGGCAGAGATGAAGCGCCACGACATGTATAAATATTCGGTTACAACTGATATTAGTATCGAATTCATAGTTTACGGTGTCATTATGCTTGCTGATGACAGTCTTGAACACGTTTCGCTTCTAAGTGTGTGTGGTAGGGGTGGGGGTAGGGGTGGTAGGGATAGGGTGCATGGACAGCCCGTCTCTGTACCCGTAATGTGTGAAGTAATTTCTGCCAAACTTGGCACATGTATCACTCGCAATATCTACGTCTGCGTCGTTACTCTGCTATTCACAATAAAGTGCCTGGCAGAGGGTTCAATGAATCAAATGGGAAAAACGAGCACTTAAATTTTTCTGTGCGAGCCCTGATTTCTCTTATTTTATCGTGATGATCATTTCTCCCTATGTAGGTGGGTGCAAACAGAATATTTTCGCAATCGGAGAAGAAAACTGGTGACTGAAATTTCATGAGAAGATCCCGTCGCAACGAAAAACGCCTTTGTTTTAATGATTGCCACTCCAATTCACGTATCATGTCTGTGACACTCCCCTATTTCACGATAATACAAAACGAGCTGCCCTTCTTTGTACTTTTTCAATGTCATCCGTCAGTCCCACCTGATGCGGATCCCACACCGCACAGCAATACTCCAGAATGGGGCGGACAAGCGTGGTGTAAGCAGTCTCTTTAGTAGACCTGTTGCACCTTCTAAGTGTTCTGCCAATGAATTGCAGCCTTTTGTTTGCTCTACCCACAATATTATCTATGTGATCGTTCCAATTTAGATTATTTGTAACTGTAATCCCTAAGTATTTAGTTGAATTTACAGCCTTCAGATTTGTGTGACTTATCGCGTAATCGAAATTTAGCTGGTTTCTTTTAGTACTCATGTGAATAACTTCACACTTTTCCTTATTCAGAGTCAATTGCCACTTTTCGCACCAAACAGATATCTTATCTAAATCATTTTGCAAGTCGTTTTGATCATCTGATGACTTAACAAGACGGTAAATGACAGCATCATCTGCAAACAATCTAAGATGGCTACTCAGATTGTCTCCTATGTCGTTAACATAGACCAGGAACAGCAGAGGGCGTATAACACTTCCTTGGGAAACGCCGGATATTACTTCTGTTTTACTCGATGACTTTTCGTCTGTTACTACGAACTGTATTGTGACTGTACGACTCTCCTCCCCCTTGCACCCCTACGGCCGAGGGTTGGGGTGACATTAAAGTGTAACTGAGACACGCGACGACTCATTTATTTGTTAGGATGAGAAAGGGTTGAAATTTAAAAATGTTCTAAAACGATCTAATGGTATTTCTTTCCTGTATATAGTTGACTTCGAATACTTTAAAAGTATGAAGTGCAATTTGTGTCTTACTTGTGCTGTTCAACCAGGTCGCAAGAATGAGCATTGCAGGAATAAATAATTTTGTCAATGTGTTTCGGGCTCAAGTGTTATCCCGCATGGCTGAGTATCGTAGATAATTTTATCATCATCTTTGGAATCGTTGTTTGGTTTGTGGGAAGTTCAACTGTGCGGTTACCAGCGGCCGAGCTTTGGAATCCTATAGCGCGAAACATCAGAGAATCGGACACACATGCGGACGAAGCAATGGATAACTGTTAACGGCAGCGGCCCTATTGTTTCACTACGCACGTACGTACGTCGTCAGCTCTACCCACGCGCCATTTCTACATATGGTACACTGTACACGTAACGCAGACAGCATTGGTACTTGGGAGCACCCCTGGCCGCAATTGCGCAAGTCGGTGAAGGAGAGGCGATAGTCGATAGCCACCGATAGTCCTCGACAGGCTATCGACCACGGAGCTGAGCCCCCCGCCCCCTACCACGGTCGCGCGTTGCAGTCAGCCACTACACTCGACACGGCTGTGTGGTCTCACCACAGAGCGTCAGTGGCGGCGAAATGCGGCTCATTCACATCGTTTCTGACACTGTCCTCTTCCCGTGGAAAGTGCCGTTCTAATATTTAACTACATATCTGACACAGTTGACTTCGCACTAATCATCAGCAAAGTGCAAACGTTACAGTGGCGCCAATGAAAACCTCTCTTGTTACGTACTTTTTGACTAACAGCTACCATTCGCTTTTTACGTTATTGCTGTTTAATTTACTGATCAAAACGAGTTTCAAGATTCAAATCTCATCTCTGAGTGTTATAAATACATGATCAAAAATTAAGTTTTTTATTACTTACGGTCTGCATAAAACCGGACACTACGGCACGTTCCCTCTCGTTTTTGGGTTTCTATTATTTTGTAAGCCATTTGTACCTTTCTTAACCTCTCATTTCTGGTTGCGTTAGATAGTAGCCCGATTTGTTCTCAAAAACTTGAACAGGAATCAGACTGTAGTTATATGAGGTGAATGACTTCAAAGGAAAACAGTAGTTGAGAAGGAAGTAAGACAGGTTTGTAGTCTATACCCGATGTTATTCAATATTTATATAGAGTAAGCAATAAAAGAAACTACGGAAAAGTTTGGAAAGGTAAAGAAAGTTCATGAGGAAAGACATAAAAATTATCTTTACCGATGAGAGCTTGGGACTTGGGCAGCAAAATAACGAACGATGGCGCAAATAAAGTGGATATAAAATGAAGATTTAGTACAAAAGAAAGTTTCGGGAAAGCAGAAATATGTTAGCATAGAATATAATTTAAGTCTTAGGGTGTCATACCTGAAGGTATTTCTCTGGAGTGTAACCTTGCATGGAACTGAGATGCTGACAATAAACAGTACAAAATAAACGCCAAATTACATGAGTAGAGACTAAGCAACGAAGAAGTACAGAGTGGAAATGGAGATATGAGGACCTTTACAGTACATATATATGTATATGGAGATGGTATCTGATGGTATCATGTCCCAATGAACAGATACCATTTCCTTATAGTTAAGGCTAAACGGCCACTGACCTCCTGTGCGGATGCACACGCATTGCCCCAACTCTTCCAGGACTCTGTAAGATTGTCTGCCGCGAGTAATGAGTGTAGTGGGCAGGGGCACTATGAATGCAGTGCGTGGACATTAAGTTGGGAATGTGGGTCTCACGGGGAGCGTGCAAGGGATAAAATCTCTGCACTCGCACTATCCTCTGTGCCCTCGGTGTCTCAGATGAATAGCGCGTCTGCCATTTAAGCAGGATCAAATGGTTCAAATGGCTCTGAGCACTATGGGACTTAACGAATGGTTCAGATGGCTCTGAGCACTATGGGACTTAAACATCTATGGTCATCAGTCCCCTAGAACTTAGAACTACTTAAACCTAACTGACCTAAGGACAGCACACACATCCATGCCCAAGCCAGGATTCTAACCTGCGACCGTAGAGGTAGCGTGTAAGCAGGAGATCCCGGGTTTGAGTCCCGGTCGAGGCACACATTTTCAATTGTCCCCGTTGATGTATATCAACGACCATCGATAGTTTAGGGTCTTGATTTAATTATCATTTCTTTATAGTAAGGTCAACAATAGTAAGGAACAGAAAAACATCCTGAGCCGCCGTCACCCGAAGGTTACTTTGATTACCAGAGTGTTTCGAAACGTCTGGCCTGTTGGAAATGCTTTGCTGTTCTCTTTCGCCGACCATTAAACTGAAATATCCAGCCTGTTGTATAGGGGGACCTACAGCTTAACGTGCAATCCGAACAAAGGTGCAATGTGACATTTTACGATTCAACAAACATTACCAGAGTTGAAACAAGCGGTAACTTTATATAGACTGTGTGATCAAAAGAATTCCGAAACCCCGGTGTAATGCGGAACTGACTGCTAGACGTCACAAGATATGGACCCCGCGGCACAGGAGGTGGTGGGGAGTATTGTTTTGTCAGTACAGAAGCAGCAACAGCAGAGGGCTGGTCAGAGGAGGTCGGCGATGTCGACCGTGGATTAGTCATTCAGTGTCATCTGGGTCACAAATTCATCAGGTGCATTTCATGGTTTCTAAATCTTTGAAAGTCACTGTTGCTGATGCGATTGTGAAGTACAATCGCAAAAGAACAACCACAACTAAGCCAAGACCAGGCGACCACATGAACTAACGGATGGGGACTCTTAACCATTACGGAAGCCAGTTGTTAAAAAAAAATGGTGTGAAATCAGGGGAACGTATCACTCGTTAGTTCCAAAATGCTGCTAGCAGTCCAGCTAGCACAGTGACCGTTCTTATGGAGTTAAAAACAAGGGGGACAATAGTCGAGCAACTCACATATTTCTGTAGTCGCTGCTAAGCGACGCCACAGGACAGTGGATGACTGGAAACGTGAGATTTGGTGTAGTGAAACACGCTATACCCTATGGTAGTCCGATGAAAGGGTTTGTCGTTTGGCAAAGGTTTAGAAAACGCTTTTGCCACCAGGTATAGCGCCGGTAGCGAAGTATGGAGGATGTGATGTTACGGTAGGGGAGTGTTTTTCGTGTTTATGTTGTGGTCCCCCCCCCCCCCCTTATTGCGCTTAAGAAAACGCTAAATGCGGAAGGATATGAAAACATTTTACAATATTGTGTATTGCGCTCAGCAGAGAAATATTTAGAAGACGATGATTATTAGTATCAGCATGGAATGCACCTTGTCATACAGCAGCATATATGAAGCAATGGTTAGTGGACAACAACATTCCTGAAATCGTCTGGCCGAGCGAGACCACGGCCTCAACCCAAAGGAGCACCTTCCGGTACAGCTAGAAAGACGACTTCGCACTAGACATCACTAATGTTTCCTGGTTTCGGCTCTTGAGGAAGAAACGGCTGTCATGCTTCCACAGACATCCAGCCACCTGACTGAAAGTGTCCCCACGAAAGTTCAAGCAGTCAAAAGTCGAATGGAGGGCACACACCATACTAATGTCCATTAATAGGCGTCCCGATACTTTTGATCACATAGTGTATGCAAGTATTCGTATGAACCTTAAGGGGTTAACAAAATTACTTACTAGTGATAAAATAACGCGATAAGAACCAAAAGGAGAAAACTTAAACTGAAGTAAGTAATCAGCACCCTCAGTTGGAGCAACCGCTCTGACTTTGTAATG
This sequence comes from Schistocerca piceifrons, assembly GCF_021461385.2. NCBI lineage: Eukaryota > Metazoa > Arthropoda > Insecta > Orthoptera > Acrididae > Schistocerca > Schistocerca piceifrons. The sequence goes on along the minus strand of NC_060142.1, from coordinate 279,473,437 downwards.
TTAGCACATGTTTGAACCCTGTGGCGCATAGTGCCCACTACAGAGGACAGCTGTTAATGGTCGCTTGTTTGAAGTTCCCAGTCAGTCCTGGGTCTGCAAATGCACACAGTCCACTGAAGTTGCCGCTCCCTACTAATATTGCGCCCTGCATCCATTTGCACACCCGTGACTGACTGACCATTAAAAGCTGTCCACTGCAATGAACTTCATTCACCACAGTGTCAAAAAAGTACGCTTCGTCACATTTTTAAGCTCATGTTTTCGATATGTATGAAAGTAATGCCTTTCCACTACCTCATAATTTATTGTTTACAAGATGTAGATTGTTCATTAGCTGTACTTGGTTTTCTCTTTTTTTGCCGATCTGAAGATGGTCGCCACTGACCAAAATCAATAGTCTGACGACAGTTTTTGTGATCACAGACTGAAATAAAAGAAACAAATTCTCCAGTTCTTGGATCACAGATTTTCTTCGCGAATAGATTACATCTTTCTGGTCTCAAACTTTGCTGGCGCTTTCAATTACATCAGTTTTTGCGACTGTATCACCACGCCCTATGTCCTTAGTAATTCTCAAGCCCCGCTTAGATCTTAATACATAACGCTGCCGGTGGATGTCGGACTCACAGTTCGTGCCGATATCAACTTTATCTCAATTCCCGGAAATTCTCTGCATTGTTCAAAATTGTTATTAAAAGATGGTCCGTTGTTAAATCCACACATTTGTTGGAGACAGAAAGTCATGCTCTAACTGCCCTGTTCATCATGTGTGCGTCCAGGATGCTTCATAGTAATCTAATTGCAAGGTATCCGGCGGAAGGCGTTTGCCCCGTGATAAGATGTACAGCGCCCCTACTCGGATTCATACGGATAACTGCCAGTTTGCAACCAAATACAAACATTCCTCGTCAAAGGAAATTCACAGAATATTTGCAAAATAGTAGCCGATCTCCGGCAGCCTTCATAACGAAACTTACACGAGTCGTAAATCTACATCCACATCAAAGCTCTGCAAACCACTGTGAAGTGCATGGCAGAGCGTATGTCCCACTGTATCAGTTATCAGTGTTTCATCCCGTTCCAGTCACGAATGGAGCGCAAGAATGATTGTTTAAATGCCTATGTAAGTGCTGTAATGATTCTAATCCTGCCCTCATGATCCCTATGTGAGCGATACGTAGGGGGTTTTAGTATATTCCTAGAGTCATCGTTTAAGACCGATTCTTGAAGCGTTGTTAGCGGACTTTTTCGGTTTAGTTTACGTCACTCTTCAAGACCTTTCCAGTTTAGTTTCTTCAGCATCTTAGTGAGTCTCTCCTATGCGTCAAACGAAGCTGTGATCGTTCGTGCTGCCCTTCTCTGTATATACGTTCAATATTTCCCATTAGACATACTCGATACGGGTCCCACACACTTCAGCAACATTCTAAAATCGGTCGCGCGAGCTATTTGTAAGCAATCTCTTTTGTAGACTGACTGCACTTCCCAAGTATTCTACCAATAAACCGAAGTTTAACACCTGCTTTACCCACGACGCAGCCTATGTGATAATTCCATTTCATATCCCTACAAAATGTTATATCTAGGTGTTTTTATGAGTTGGCGGACTCCAACAGTGCCTCACTGATATTATTAGTCATACGGTACTATGTTATTTTTTTCGTTTTGTGAAGTGCCCAACATTTCTGAAAATTTAAAACAAGTTGCCAATCATTGCACCATTTTGAAATATTATTAAGAACACACTGAATAGTAATGCAGCTTCTTTCGCCCAGATAACTGCATTATCTGCAAAAAGTCTGAGGTTACTGTTAATATTGTCTGCAAGTTCATTAATATGCAACATTAACAGCAAGCGTCCCAACATAGTTTCTTGGGGCACGCCCGAAGTTACTTCTACATCTGACGGTGATACTCTATCCATCCCTACCAAAAAATCGTGTGATTTAAATGTGACTTGTCTACTTTGTGACGCAGCACGTACGTGCAATAATGTCAATCTACAAACAGTCTCAAAAAAAGCGATTTGGTTGCGTTGATTCTTACTTTCGTGAAGTTGCAGCCGCAGCATTATCTCCGATACACGAGCGATTACGCACAGCGCATCGAAAGCAAAATGAACTAACTTGCACGACAGCTAATGGACCTCATCAAAAAGTGTAATTGAGCATTCAGAGCACAACCATCGCGATGCTGCTTTATGTTTATCTGTGACCTGCAACAGTTAATTATTATTAATAGCTAATTATTCTCAGTCGCCTGTTCGGTGTTTGCTGTGGGGGCCGGCTATCTGTCATAATACGTCCACGTGCGCGGCGCGCGTATAATTGGACGCATGAATAATTACCGCCCTTAATGGTATTATTTTGAACTGGCACTGCCTTTGGTGTAGTTGATGAACTGCGCCAGAAACGTACTTCGGCAAGGTTGCAGCACGCACTGCCACGCGAGGATAGCCACGGTCATCGCGTGCTTACGTTCTTTTCTGGTCTCAGAAAAATCCCTGACGTGTGTAAAATCTGAAAGGTACCTGTCTGGCGTCCTCTTGAGTAAAATATTCCGGAGGTAAAATAGTCCCCCATTCGGATCTCCGAGCGGGGACTACTCAGGAGGACGTCGTTCTCAGGAGAAAGAAAACTGGCGTTCTACGGATCGGAGCGTGGAATGTCAGATCCCTTAATCGAGCAGGTAGGTTAGAAAATTTAAAAAGGGAAATGGATAGGTTAAAGCTGGATATAGTGGGCATTAGTGATGTTCGGTGGCACGAGGAACAAGACTTTTGGTCAGGTGAATACAGGGTTATAAATACAAAATCAAATAGGGGCTACTACAAACAGCATAGTGAACGCATTATTGTGGCCAAGATAGACACGAAGCCCATGCCTACTACAGTAGTACAAGTTTACATGCCAACTAGCTCTGCAGATGATGAAGAAATTGATGAAATGTATGATGAGATAAAGGAAATTATTCAGGTAGTGAAGGGAGACGAAAATTTAATAGTCATGGGTGACTGGAATTCGAGAGTAGGAAAAGGGAGAGAAGCAAACATAGTAGGTGAATATGGATTGGGGGGAAGAAATGAAAGAGGAAGCCGTCTGGTAGAATTTTGCACAGAGCATAACTTAATCATAGCTAACACTTGGTTCAAGAATCATAAAAGAAGGTTGTATACATGGAAGAATCCTGGAGATACTAAAAGGTATCAGATAGATTATATAATGGTAAGACAGAGATTTAGGAACCAGGTTTTAAATTGTAAGACATTTCCAGGGGCAGATGTGGACTCTGACCACAATCTATTGGTTATGAACTGTAGATTCAAATTGAAGAAACTGCAAAAAGGTGGGAATTTCAGGAGATGGGACCTGGATAAACTGACTAAACCAGAGGTTGTACAGAGTCTCAGGGAGAGCATAAGGGAACAATTGACAGCAATGGGGGAAAGAAGTACAGTAGAAGAAGAATGGGTAGCTCTGAGGGATGAAGTAGTGAAGGCAGCAGAGAATCAAGTAGGTAAAAAGACGAGGGCTAGTAGAACTCCTTGGGTAACAGAAGAAATATTGAAGCAGGCAAAAAGGAATACATACGTCTCAAAAATGAGATAGACAGGAAGTGCAAAATGGCTAGGCAAGGATGGCTAGAGGACAAATGCAAGGATGTAGAGGCTTATCTCACGAGGGGTAAGACAGACACAGCCTACAGGAAAATTAAAGAGACCTTTGGAGAAAAGAGAACCACTTGTATGAATATCAAGAGCTCAGATGGAAACCCAGTTCTAACCAAAGAAGGGAAAGCAGAAAGGTGGAAGGAGTATATAGAGGGTCTGTACAAGGGCGAAGTACTTGAGGACAATATTATGGAAATGGAAGAGAATGTAGATGAAGATGAAATGGGAGATACGATACTGCGTGAAGAGTTTGACAGAGCACTGAAAGACCTAAGTCGAAACAAGGCCCCGGGAGTAGACAACATTCCATTAGAACTACTGATAGCTTTGGGAGAGCCAGTCCTGACAAAACTCTACCATCTGGTGAGCAAGATGTATGAGACAGGCGAAATACCCTCAGACTTCAAGAAGAATATAACAATTCCAATCCCAAAGAAAGCAGGTGTTGACAGATGTGAAAATTACCGTACTATCAGTTTAATAAGTCACAGCTGCAAAATACTAACACGAATTCTTTACAGACGAATGGAAAAACTGGTAGAAGCCGACCTCGGGGAAGATCAGTTTGGATTCCGCAGAAATGTTGGAACACGTGAGGCAATACTGACCCTACGACTTATCTTAGAAGAAAGATTAAGGAAAGGCAAACCTACGTTTCTTGCATTTGTAGACTTAGAGAAAGCTTTTGACAATGTTGACTGGAATACTCTCTTTCAAATTCTAAAGGTGGCAAGGATAAAATACAAGGAGCGAAAGGCCATTTACAATTTGTACAGAAACCAGATGGCAGTTATAAGAGTCGAGGGGCATGAAAGGGAAGCAGTGGTTGGGAAGGGAGTGAGACAGGGTTGTAGCCTCTCCCCATTGTTATTCAATCTGTATATTGAGCAAGCAGTAAAGGAAACAAAAGAAAAATTCGGAGTAGGTATTAAAATCCATGGAGAAGAAATAAAAACTTTGAGGTTCGCCGATGACATTGTAATTCTGTCAGAGACACCTATGGTCTTGGAAGAGCAGTTGAACGGAATGGACAGTGTCTTGAAAGGAGGATATAAGATGAACATCAACAAAAGCAAAACGAGGTTAATGGAATGTAGTCGAAGTAAGTCGGGTGATGCTGAGGGAATTAGATTAGGAAATAAGACACTTAAAGTAGTATACGAGTTTTGCTATTTGGGGAGCAAAATAACTGATGATGGTCGAAGTAGAGAATATATAAAATTTAGACTGGCAATGGCAAGGAAAGCGTTTCTGAAGAAGAGAAATTTGTTAACATCGAGTATAGATTTAAGTGTCAGGAAGTCATTTCTGAAAGTATTTGTATGGAGTGTAGCCATGTATGGAAGTGAAACATGGACGATAAATGGTTTGGACAGGAAGAGAATAGAAGCTTTCGAAATGTGGTGCGACAGAAGAATGCTGAAGATTAGATGGGTAGGTCACATAACTAATGAGGAGGTATTGAACAGAATTGGGGAGAAGAGGAGTTTGTGGGACAACTTGACAAGAAGGAGGGACCGGTTGGTAGGACATGTTCTGAGGCATCAGGGGATCACAAATTTAGCATTGAAGGGCAGCGTGGAGGGTAAAAATCGTAGAGGGAGACCAAGAGATGAATACACTAAGCAGATTCAGAAGGATGTAGGTTGCAGTAGGTACTGGGAGATGATGAAACTTTCACAGGATAGGGTAGCATGGAGAGCTGCATCAAACCAGTCTCAGGTCTGAAGACCAAAACAACAACAACCTGTCTGGTGTTATATGGAACGAGACATCATCACTACACTCACTTACGGCACTTTATTGTAGTTTATGTGAATCGAAATTATGATTTGGATTTCTTGCAAATTGGTTAACATTACAGCTCGAATACAAGGAAATTATACATTACGTATGGCTACACTACTGTGTATTCGAGCACACATACTATTATTTGATGAACAGCTGAAGTCTTTGAGAAACATCTCCAGTCCCATAGAAATGGTCACCGTGAAGCCCTGACATTACCACCCCAGACAACTCATCGCAGACAACAATTATGTCCTAAATGGTTCAAATGGCTCTGAGCACTATGGGACTTAACATCTGAGGTCATCAGTCCCCTAGAACTTAGAACTACTTAAACCTAACTAACCTAAGGACATCACACACATCCATGCCCGAGGCAGGATTCGAAGCTGCGACCGCAGCGGTCGCGCGGTTCCAGACTGCAGCGCCTAGAACCACTCGGCCATCACGGCTGGCTAATTATGTCCTATGTGGCCTCACCTCGGTTCAGGACTAATGAAGCCTTTCGAAGTACAACTCCTGATATGCTCACAAGATGTCGAACAGGACACATAGACGCATAGATTGTTACGTCACGCGTTGTCCCTAACATGGTACAATAAGTTTATGAGCAGATGCAATGTAACTTTTTCTCCCACCTGCAGCGCATTTCTTCACGAAAGGGACAGATTTCCGTACGGATGTCGTGGAACATCACAAATATGATACAGTTAGTTTAAGCACGAGTATGAGACGGGATGAGAAGTCTTGAAGTTTTCCTTTACAGTGTTTTTTGATGCAACCACGTTTTGGTGCGGAAAGCCGAGACAAGCTTGTTTCAGTCGATCGAATCGCGTTCTGTATTATCACTATACAAAAGAATGTACGGGCAGCTCAAACAGGGAGCAGCACCGGAGACACCGGAAATTGCGAATGTAAGTGGAAATTTTGAACTCTTTGCAGAGCGGACTACAAGGGAAGTCACTTTGAAATGACTGTTTATGAAATGTGACTATACTGTAATATTGTGTCTTGAGTATTGTCTGGTCTTTGGCTTTGATGAACATTTAAAAATATTACGCGTACAGACAAGAAAAAATGAATCGATAATGTTAAAATATCAAGAATTTCTAGGTGTCAATACGACTAATGTTTCGAGCAGATAATTCCTAGATCTTAGGTTTCTCTTCACTTAAAGGAGAAAATGTATAATTCTATGTTTCGAATTCATACTCAGTGTGTAAAGATGTGTTAATATTTGTTTCAGTACAGTAGCGCAAGAAAAATGACATTTTATACTTTTTTTCCGTCTGGACTTATTGATGTGTGTGCTATTACTAAGGAAGCTACAGTCTCTTCATTGCAACGATATGACATATTAATGATTATGCATTTATAACTGATTACTCGGGGGTTTGCAGTACTGGAACTATATAATATTCAACTTACATATTACAGCTCGGAGTCACAACCATTACTCACTTTATGGACTGTGTCTCAAAGAACAACATTGTTTTCGTTCTTGATCACTAGTATAGCCGCAAATACACGCATGAGACATGCTAACGGATTATGTGGACTTGGTTCGTGTGTGTAGCGACGAGTACCGCCAAGTAGAGGTCAGAAACGGAGCGAGTACGAGCCCAACGTTGGGGTTGCACACTTCACAAATCGGGGCGCCGCTGCTACATCAGTGCTAACGGAGCATTCAGGAGTGTAAGGCTGGTCGTCACTTATTGTTAGGACGGAAGACGAGTGCACGATCTTGCTGCTGTGAAGAAGTACTGACAAGGCGAAATGATCGATTTTCGGCATCAGGCGGCCTTTAACGAAGCTATGTTCTGTAAGAATGTGGATGGTACAGACCGAAAATTAATTTATGCATAGTACACAACTGAACACATGTTCCACTAGAGGAAAATGGTATCTGAAATAAGTTTCACGCTATAGTCCACACTTCAGACGAAAAACATACAGTTTCGTCCCGTGCAAACAAAATGGTTACATTCTTGTTTATTCCACCTCCAGCGTGAGAAAACGTATGTGTAGCGTCAAACGGAAATTGCGCACATAGCAACATCTATGTTATATCCCCGCGACCAAAAAGCGCGCTATTTCTGTATTCCTTTGGTCATGTAAACTTGTCTTTAGGGGCCAACAACGAGTTGTTTAACTTATCACTCATTAATATAATTTATTTTTAATTATTAATCACCGTTTAGAGGCCGGCCGGGGTGACCCAGCGGTTCTAGGCGCTTCAGTCTGGAACCGCGCGACCGCTACGATCGCAGATTCGAATCCTGCCTCGGGCATGGATGTGTGTGATGTCCTTAGGTTAGTTAGGTTTAATTAGTTCTAAGTAACTGATGACCTCAGAAGTGAAGTTCCATAGTGCTCAGAGCCATTTGAAGCGTTTAGAGACTGCATCTCGTCCTCATGTCATGTTTTCTGGTACTGTTGTTACAGACTCGGTAACGCCTCATACGTCAACGTAATTGTTGGACATTCTCTGAATAGTTATTAAGTATTAATATAAATTTACAGCAGGTTTCGAAAAAGCTTTACCTATGTAAAAGTACATACAAACAGAACAATATTCACTGCTAACGGATCAGTTGTTATTTTGGTACAGAACTTGCTTCTGTCATTTAGCAGGTCGGACGTTTTGTGGCATTTCAACTCGCACTTGAGAAATGCTACAATCATTACTGTGTGAAATAAATGAACAGTAATTTACAATTTAATGGCTAGAATTTCTTTTAAAACTTGTGTACGTAGCGGGAATGCTACGAGCCGACGGTTATACTTGCGAATTCGTGTAATCGCTCTCCTTTCTGACCGAGTCGAGTACCAGAGAACAGACTCAGGTGACGAGTGGGCTGCGGCCGAGACTCCGAGCCGAGTCTACGGGCACACGACACGGGTAGTTCGCAGCGAGTATACGGAGCTCACTTCTGATCTCAGCCGCCAAGTTGTATTAACATTGTTTTCCTTGGCGGTGAGGGCCCACCAGGAAACAGCAGTGATTGTAACTGTATCATGGTTCAGCTGAGACGCGATACTATCTCCGTGTTTGGCACGGTGGTGCGCACACGGGCCTGCTGGATACATTGCTTTTATATATACTCGTTTGTCTTTGGCCTACGGGGACTTTCCGAACACACTGCGGGACTTTTAAAACCATGCGTGTGCTTGCTAGGCCGAACACACGGCAGTTGCAGGTAGCGAAGTCAGAGAAATTCGCTTAAGAATTCACACGTGACAATGATGCAGACACACAAAGACATAATGACAATGAGTGGCACTGAATGACTGAGAATGGATGGCTGTGAGCGACTTAAAGCGATGACTAGTGGTTGCGAGCGATTTACGGTTAGGAGAACTATTATTCTCGTGTCAGCAACATACAGGTACATGAACATACATTTTACACAGTTATGATTAAATTACTTTTCACCAAAACTTGGTCACTTCCAATGCATTTTCTTTTGCTTCTTGAAGATCGTCATCTGTACAGGAGACTGGTCACAATCGACGCCGAAGAATGTGCCGAACTGTCTGTTCTTCTCCACAGTCACACAGAATATCGTTTGGGTCAGTGTTTCCCCAACTTGCCAAGTTAACTTTTGATCTTTAAACTCCGGATCCCAGTCTATTCAAGGACTTCCAAGTTGTCCATTTCCCGTCATGGCCTGGAGGTAAAGCTTCAACAACTCTTTTCCAACCTGGGGGAAGGTAGGTCGTAGTCCTCCATAGTTTTAACTTAGCTTTTTCAGTACAGGTTCTAAGTTCCTTTGATGTCCTAAGGAAACTCTTCCTTGACTTCAGTCGTTACGGATGCGGTTCATGCCCATACAGAGGATGGGTAATTTCCTGTTCCACTGCCTTTCTTTCCTGGTTCGCAGCTCTCTCTCTTCCAACACGTGGTGGTGCTACTCCTGCGAGGTGGTAAAGCAATTCGACTGGAGTGGATTTGAAGCAACGTGTAATAGTTCCGCAGGTTTCGTTGAGAGCTACATCCACCTTTCTGGCATGAGTTGAATTATACTAAACAGGACAGGCATACTCTGCCGTAGAATAGCACAGTGCCATTGCAGATATTCGGATTGTTTCAGGTTGACTACCCCATTGTGATAGGGCCAGTTTCCGTAGGACTTGTATTTCATGCACTGCTTTTTGAAAGTGAGAGATCTGTCAAGTGTCACTCTGGGTATTTTGGAGCCTCGTAGTGTTCCAGTTAGACACCCGACCACACTAGTTTCGACTTGCGAGTGGCTTCCTTGTTTCTCAAATGAAAAGCACACACTTGGGTCTTTCAAGGGTTTGATTTAAGCTGGTTTGTGTTTTAGTATCTGGATAGATCTTCAAGAGCATTCGTGAGGTTGTTCTCTACTGATTCAAAATCAGTGCTCTGAGTGGCTAGAGCGAGGTCGTCAGCATATAAGAAGCTCCTGGTGTTTGGGACCATAGATTGGTCGTTCGTGTATATATTAAACAGAATTAGAGCCAAAACACTTCCTTGCAGAAGGCCAATCTTCTGTAGTCTCCATCGACTACGCTGTCTTTTAAAGTCGACGAAGAACCTCCGATTCTGCAGAAGGGAGGCGATGAGTCTAAATCTTTGGTCAGATTGTAGACCTTGACTATTAGTAGCTGGTCTTTTAAATAAACAGGTACAAATTTGCGATTTTTGTGCTCCGATAGCAGTATTTTTCCGCTGGTCTGGGAATATACTACAACACAGACTAATACAAGCACTGAAGCAAAATACCTCTCTCTGCAAGAAAGGATCAGAAAGAAACCCTAATATATGCCACATTGGGAGTACCCTCTGTCATACATTTCAACGTATAACAGGGGCAGTGCATTGGCACAGCTGACACTTGTACTCAGGTGTTTTACGTGACATGGTTTGCTACGTGATTATGGCCGCACGACGGAAGTTAACAGACTTTGAACGCGGATTGATAGTTGAGCTAGATGCATGGGACATTCTAAGACATTGTCAGGGAATTCAATATTCAGAGAACCACAGTGTCAAGACTGCACCGAGAGTAACAAATTTGACCCCATTACCTCTCACCACGAACAGTATGATGGTCGACGGCTTTCACTAAAGACTGAGAGCAGCGCGCTTGCCTAGATTCGTCAGTGCTAGCAAACAAGGAACAATGCCTGAAATAACCGCAGAAATCAATGTGGGACGCACGAACGCGAGTGCCTTTGCTAACAGCAAGACATTGCCTGCAGCGCCTGTCCTCGGCTCAAAACTACTTCGATTGGACCCTAGACGAGTGGAATACCGTCGCCTGGTTAGATAAGTGCCGATTTCAGTTCGTAAGAGCTGATTCTAGGGCTCGAGTATGGCGCAGTCCCCACGAAGTCATGGATCCAAGTTGTGAACAAGGGACTGGGCAAAATGGTGGTGGCTTCATGGTGGTGTGGCCTGTGTACACATGGAATGGACTGGGTCCTCTGGTCCAACTAAATCGATCATTGAGAGGAAGTGGTTAATTTCGGCTACTTGGAGACCATTTGCAGCCATTCATGGACTTCATCTTCCCAGACAAACGATGTAATTTTTGTTGGTGCCAATGCGCCATGTCACCGTGCCACAAATGTTTGCGTTTGGTTTGAAGAACATTCTGGATAATTCGAGCAAATGATTTGGCCACTCAGGTCGGCCGATATGAAAGACATAGAACATTTACGGAACATAACCAAGATGTCAGTTTGTGCACAGAATCATGTACCGGCAGCACCTTCGCGATTATGGACAACTATAGAGCCTGCATGGCTCAATATTGCTTCAGGAGACTTCTAACTAATTATTGAGCCCATGCCACTTCTAGTTACTGGACTACAGCGGGGCAAAAGGAGGCCCGCCTCGATATTACGGGGTATTCCATGACTTCTGTCACTTCAGTGTAGACGCATATGAAGTAAAGAAGAACATGAAGAAGAAGAAGAATGTATTTAGTACCTTAGGGCCCGTTACCTGTTTCAAAGAGAAGTCAGCGTTCATCATCATACGTCATGATCCCATGAGCCAAGGCGTCTCTATAGAGCACGGTTGCCAGCTTCTCTTAGAGTCTGCTTAAGATGCAGACTTATCATCTTGTTTTGATCTATCCACCTGCTCGTTGCTCTTCCCCTCGGTCTCTTGTCATCGATCTACCTTTCCATCATTACTTTTACTATATTTTCTGTATCTCTTATCACAATATGGTCGACGAACTGGAGAACTTTTTTGGTTGATATGGGCAGAAAGGCGCCTGGAGATACTGAATTGCTCAATAATGGACACATTTGTTGTTCTTTCGGTCAATTTTACGAGCGTCATCCTGCGCCAGCACTCAAGCTCAGCTGCTTCACTAAGCTTCTTGTCTCTGGCCTTAACGGTCCACGTTTGCGACCATGAAAGAAGACTGAAAACATGAGTGTTTCAAGAAGCCGCATCTTTATGCTGTTTGCTATAGCTCTGCTCCGTCAGATCCTGACGAGCCATTCGCCCTAATGTGATTCGTCTTCTTATCTCATTTTCACCGATTTCCCTGTCGCACAAGGTTGAGTCAAGACGGATGAAAGAATGTAAGACTTCGAGATTGTTCTTATTATTAAAATCCCAGACATCTGTGATACGTTGAAAGTGGAGCTGACCGCAAGTTATATTTGGATGGGGAAGGTTGTTTAACGAACTGTGATCGCCTCCCGCCCCCAGCCTAACCCTGGATCCGCACCTGCCCATGCAGAGCGTAATGGTCAACGGTTTCTTTTATGGCCTTTTGGAATCAACAATAGAGCCATTCACAGACCATAAAGAACAACCATTATATGTGATATCCATTTAAACTGAAGTAAACGATCTAAGTAAATTAATATATTTAATATATTATAAAAATAATAATAAATCTGTTTCTGGCAGATTAAAACTGTGTGCCGGACCGAGACTCGAACTCGGGACCTTTGCCTTTCGCGGGCAAGTGCTCTACCAACTGAGCCACCGAAGCACGACTCATGCCCCGTCCTCACAACTTAACTTCTGCCAGTACCTCGTCTCCTACCTTCCAAACTTTACAGAAGCTCTCCTGCCAACCTTGCAGAACTAGCACTGCTGAAAGAAAGGATATTGCGGAGACATGGCTTAGCCACAGCCTGGGGGATGTTTCCAGAATGAGATTTTCATTCTGCAGCAGAGTGTGCGCTGATATGAAACTTCCTGGCAGATCAGTTGGTAGAGCACTTGCCCGCGAAAGGCAAAGGTCCCGAGTTCGAGTCTCGATCCGGCACACTGTTTTAATCTGCCAACTTCTCCACCACGATGACGTGGGATTAACAGTACCTTCGTAATATTTTTCCTTGTCAACGTCAGTTAAGTTGCAAGGAAGAGAACGATCAGAAAGTTCAAGAGCAGGCATTATTTACATATTTATTTAACGTATGGCTTACATACATATTTTAAAGGGACATACAATAAAAACAGATGTTTAAAAATTTTAATCGCCCCAATGAATGTGCTCGTAGCTATATTATTGCATGGACATACAGCACATCACACGGTTGGTGGAACATTAAAGCATTCAAATGTTTTGGAGACAACGAACAGCTAGAACACCTCCACATAGGTGAAGATCTTTTCCTATTCCTGTGCACTAAATTAGGGAATGTTTTGTCACGAGCCGCTGATTGTGTATGAGAGCCTCTACCATTAAATGAGACAATGGGTACAGCCGCTTACAAAGTAGTAGCATTTGTAGGATATAGGCTTGAAGCCAAGCAGTTCTGTTTTGCTTACCCAGTAAATACAACAGCATTTATTTACCTCTTTACGGCTACTAAAAGATAAATGTGCTTCTCTTTAATTAAATAATGGGAATCAATAACTTACGGACCAGATCAATAATACTACGTTTTCCACACAAAAACATCTCATCCATATTATACAACGCCTTAAAGACCAAGCAGCAACCTGACAACCCAAACACGAATCGAATGCGGTAAAGCGTTTGCATGATGGCGAATACAAGGTGTGAGTGACTTAAAAAGCAAAAGTATCAGCATAAAAAAGGTTCAAATGGCTCTGAGCACTATGGGACTTAACATCTGAGGTCATCAGTCCCCTAGAACATAGAACTACGTAAACCTAACTAACCTAAGGACATCACACACATCCATGCCCGAGGCGGAATTCGAACCTGCGACCGTAGCAGTCGCGTGGTTCGGGACTGACGCGCCTAGAACCGCTCGGAAACTCACAAGAAGAGGGAGAAAGCGGAAAGCACCGGCTAGAGATGACCGATATTTGGTTAACTGGTCTCTCCGCCAGTGCACTGCGACTGCCCGGGGCCTACAAAATCATCTAAGGGCAGTAACTGGTTGCAGTTTCAGTGACGAAACAATATATAACAGATTCCGAGAGGCCGCTTTAACACCAAAAAGAGCTCATAGCGTCCCTCGATCAATTGCTCGGCACGTGAGAGATCGACTTCGATTTTCTGAGGAACATAGGCATTGGCACATGCTTGACTAGCGCAATGTATTCTTTACAGACCAGTTGAGCTTTCGTCTAACACGGTGTGACGGATATATACTGGTAAATCTTCGTCGTGGTGAACGTTATAGCCGGCCGAGGTGGCCGAGCGGTTCTAGGCACTACAGTCTGGAACCGCGCGACCTCTACGGTCGCAGGTTGGAATCCTGCCTCTGGCATGGATGTGTGTGATGTCCTTAGGTTAGTAAGGTCTAAATAGTTCTAAGTTCTAGGGGTTTCATTTTCCAGAACAGAGGTCTGTTTTACTCCAAATTTCTCTGAAAAAATAATGTAGATGTTTAAAATGTTGTCCCTCTAACTTTTTGGGAAGTGTATATTACCATCTTAGAATTTTACACGCTTTTAATTCAGGTGTAAAGGAGTATCTGGGCTAACTAGAGCGTTAGCGCGAACTGCTCCGATGAAGGGGACATCAGGTGCCCACTAAAGTCGAGTGCAATTTTGGAGCGGACGCGGGCCGGGGGAGTGCTGAATCATCAGCTCTTCCATTCAGCGCGCGGGTGTCGTGAGTGTGCCACTTGTCTCGGCAATTCTGGCCAACCTGTTTGTTGTGGTCTCCTCCGACAGAAGCCGTACGTATCCCGCAGGGAGAGAGAAGCCAGACAGAGACGCCGGCCAACAGGTAAGTCGGTATGCCCGTAAAGGGGAGGGAAGGGTAGGACAGGAGAGGGGTGCCGGTGCCGGAGATGGAGTCTGCGGCGGCGGCCCTTGCGGCAGGTCAGCCGTGGCTTCCGCGCGGCGCGACATCCCGGTGACCGAGATGCGCCGTCTGCAGCGCCACGGCGCAGGTCGATCACCGCCACGTGCGCCGCCGCCACCTCGCAGACTCCACGCGGCGCGCGGCTGCAGCGGCCGGCGGCGCCGCTACCTTATACACACCCCACCTGGTCCAGAGATCAGCAACCGAATGACTGTTTACTACTTAGTGACTCGAAAAAGCGAAAGTCATTCTCGTTTTCGAAAAGGGTTCTCGAACAGATGCATATAATAATAGGCCTCAAAGAAGTCAATCTGTGGAAGAATTTTGGAACATGTTTTATGGTCGCGTACTATGACGGCTTTACAAACGAAAATCCCTTTTATAAAACTCGTCATCGATTACACAGAGCCAGCCGGTGTGGCAGAGCTGATCTAGGTGCTACAGTCTGGAACCGCGTGACTGCTACAGTCGCAGGTTCGAATCCTGCCTCGGGCATGGATGTGTGTGATGTCCTTTGGTTAGTTGAGTTTAAGTAGTTGTAAGTTCTAGGGGACTGATGACCTCAGATGTTAAGTCCCCAGAGCCATTTGAACCTTTTTTTGATTCCACAGATAGAGATGCTGCGAAACTCAGATCGCTATGTTGGCCATGAGATCCAGCACGCTGTACACATCAGCGCTCAGGTTGACGCAGTATTCCTTGGCTTCAGGACATACATCACTGTCACTTAAGAGTTAAAAAAAGGAAGACAAAGATTATCAAGTGCTGGACCCCATCTATGACTGTGTAACTGGATTGAAGAATTTTTTTACAGATAAAACTCAACACATTGCTCTTAATGGAACAAAATCATGACAAAGTTAATTCAAAGAGGACCTAAAGGAAGTTGACAACTAGCATTTTCCCTGCGCCTTCACCTGCATGTGTATTCGACACATATTGATCACACCTCCTACTCCCTGTCTGTGTCCATCCCTTCCCCCGCCTATCTGTCCACATCATCCTCCCACCTATATCTGTCTATCTCCTCCTCCCCTTTCTCTGACCATTTCCTCCACCCCTCTCCCTCTGAGCATATCCTCCTCCCCCTCTTACTTTCCTACCTGCCCACTACACCTTCCACCTGCCTCATGCACCTCCCCTTCATGCCTTCTCAGCCCATTCCATCCTCCCCTTCCCTCTCTCCATACCCTCCTCTATCCCTCTCAACATGCCTCCAGCCAAAAACATCGGCACGTGTAGCCCATGCAATACAGTTCAATAAAGCAGGCCGATATTACTCCCACAAAACACCTGTCATGCAGGGGATACCACACATCAGCGACAAAAAAAAAAATCATTATTTGCCCCCTGATGGTCAGGCTGTCATGCAAAGCAGGCCAATACTACTCCAACACAACAAATCACACTCATCACACAGAACAGCCTACATTTTGGGGCCTGAAAAATTATTGCTTTCTCCTTACGTGCAGGCTGCTCTGTAAAGCAGATTAATGTGGCAGGCCAATACTGTTCCCACGGAACGTACCAGTTGTGTAGATCGGCTTATACGTCAGAGGCTGGAAAAACACATTTTTGCCCACATCTCCATTCCTACTGAAGTTAGGACATTATAAACACTACAGTGCTGCTGTTTCTGTGCCCAATTTTGATGAAACCGGTCCTGGGGTTTGGGAGGAGATCCTGGACATACACACATACACACTGCTTTATATATGTATAACACACGATAATGTCAGAAGCTCGATGAGGTTATTTTTACATGATGCGGTTGTCAATAAAAAAAGTAGCAATGTTAGAAGACTGTACTGAAAGGCAGCAAGACCTGCAGAGGATAGATGAATGGTGCAGCGATTGGCAGTTGGCCCTGAATGTAAATAAATGTAATGTATTGCACATAAACAAACAAAGCGACCCACTACCGTACAATTAAACTACTGATGAAAAGTGTTGGAAACTGCAATTACTGTAAAATATCTAGGAGCAACCATTCGGAGCGACCTTAAGTGGAATGACCACATAGAACTAATAGTTGGGAAATCATATGCCAGACAGATTCATATGAAGAATCTTAAGGAAACGTAATTAACATAAGTAACTTACTAAACACTTTTCTGACCGATTGTTGACAACTGGTCATCAGTGTGGGACCTTTGCCATGTTGGATTAACAGATCAGAGAGACGAGATCCAGCAAACAGCTGTAAGTTTTGTCGCAGGGTCATTTAGTCGCCGCAAGAGCATTACAGAGATTGTTCAACGAACTCCGGTGGCAGACGCTGCAAGAGAGGGGGTTACTACTGAAATTCTGAGAGATACGTTTAGGAAGAACTGGGCAACATATCACTTCCTCCCACACACATTTCATGAAATGACCACAAAAGGAAATTCGAGAAATAATACGGAGGACAATCATTCATTTCACCATTTCACCCGGGGGGAGGGGGGGGATCAGATAGTGGTACAGGACTTAACCTTCGCCAAACACTGACAGGTGACTTACGGACTATAGACGCAAATTTAGTACCTTGTGGTGTTAGCAGTCCTGCATTAAAGGATATTGTTCAAAAATGACTTAGCCACGGCCTTTGCAATTCGTCGCGGAATGAAACTTACAGTCTGCACCCAAGTATGCACAACATAGAAACTTTTACTTCTGAAAACCATAATGAAGTGCATGGGAGAGAGTACTTAGCTTTGTACCACGTGTTAAGATTATTCCTTTTCAACTGCGAATGTAGCAGGGAAAGAATGAACGCTTAAATGCCTCTCTGCTCCCTCTAATTGAATCTAGTCTTCGTGGTTCCTAAGGGAGCAATACATAGGAAGCTGAACAACGCCTCTACAGTTTTCACTTAATACTAGTTCCTGAAACTTTGTATGTAGGCTTTTGCGGGATGTCTATCTTTAAAAATCTCCCATTATTTCTCATATAAGTTAACTATCTTCCATCTAATACACAACAAGAACTAGTTTTTCGCAGATGACACTAGTGTTGTAGTCAATCCAGACACACATACAGCAACAGAAGAAATGACAAATAATGTTCTGGAAAGTATTATTGAGTGGTCTCATTCTAAAAACATTCAGTTCTGCACTGCTAGACGTGCTACATCAGTAACAATTAACACCTATGGTGAAGAAATAATAACTAGTGAGGAAATTTCAAAATTTTATGGTGTCCATATTGATGAGAATGTAAACTGGATAAAACAAATTTTGGAACTCGTAAAACAACTTAGTTCCGTTACATTTGCACTTTGCATCATTGCGTATCTTGGAATGATACAAATCAGGAAGTTGACGTATCTTGCGTATTTTCATTCACCAGTATCGTATGGAGTAATGTTACGTGGTAAATCACTAAGAATGAAAGTCTTCATTGCGCAAAACTGATCAGTAACAATTATGTGGGCTCACCAACAATCACCTTTTCAACAGTTGTTTGTTTAAGGAGATAGGCATTTTGGCTACAGCTTAGCAGTACATTTCCCTCATGAAATTTGTTTAAATAATCCATTGCAGTTCAAAAGGAACAATGATCTACATAATTACAATACTCGAAGAAAAAAATGCATTACTCCACATTAAGGGTGTCTTAACATAAAAAGGGATGCACCAGTGCTGCCACCAAAGTTGTTGATCACTTATCCAATGATATAAAACTTATAGAAAAGTAAAATTTGAAAACAAACGGAAAATGTTTGTACTTGGAAACTACTACTATTCCGTAAAAGAATTTCCGCTTTTCTGATGTATCAAAGGTGAAAATAGGTATTACTAACTCACGTCCGTACTTCAGAACACCCACTTCTAAATGGTCAGCTTTTAGCCACATTTCCACACGAATGTGTAATGCGAATGTAAGAGGACTCGTTCCACATCATTAAAATAAATGTACTGTAACAGGAAACTGACTAATAACTTTTCGCCGCGCTGGGTTGCCGCGCAGTCCGAGGCTCCTTCTCACGGTTCGCGCGGCTCCCCCCATCGTAGGTTCGAGTCCTCCCTCAGGTATGGGTGTGAGTGTGTTGTCCCTAGCGTTAAGTTATTTTAAGTTAAATTAAGTAGTGTGTAAGCTTAGGGCTGCGATGACCTCAGCAGTTTGGTTCCATAAGACCTTACCACAAATTTTCGAATTACCAATAAGTTCTCAGCATTTCCCCGACGCACTCCCACGAGCCAAACGAACTTGTGATTATTCGTGGCACCCTCCTTTGTATAGTTTCAGCCTCCCCAGATAGCCCAATTTGGTACTGGTTTCACACACTTGAGCGATATTGTAATATGCACAAGCGATTTATTAGTAGTTTCATCTGTAGAGTGGATGTAGTTGTCCAAGTATCTTACCAACGAAACAAAGTTTGCAACCTGCTTTTACCTTCGAGTACGCTTATGTAATCGTTTCATTTCATATTTGTTCGAGTTCACTAACTTTATCTGCGACTCATTGATACTGCAGTCATAGATATGACTTTTTCTTGTTTTAAGAATTGCACAATTTTACATTTCTGAGCATTTAAAACAAGTTGCACCACTTTCGTATCTTAACAAGATGTGATTGCATATTTTTGCAATATTTTTCAGATAGTACTTGATTACAGATAACTGTATCATCGGCGAAAAGTCTGAATATTATTAATATTGTCCGCTACGTCTAAAATACACAATACCAACAGCAAGGGTCCCAAAAGATTTCTCTGGGGCACACCTGCAGTTACCTCTACTTATGTACATGACTCTCCGTCCAAGATAACATGCTGCGTACTATCGACCAAGAAGACCTGGATTCAGTCACAAATTTTGTTGATACGCCATATGATAGTATTGTAGTCAGTTAACATTCGTGCGGTACTGAGTGAAATGCTTTTCGAAAATCAAGAAGTACCACATCCTCCATATCGAGGGCAACATTATACAGACATCAAAATGCCCCAAGCTGTGTACTTAAGACGTCAGCAACCGAGTAAGTATTTCGTACCATGCGGCGGCTAGCATTCCTGAAAGAAAGGGCGTTGAGAAATGGCTTACAAAGAACTTTCTGGCAATCACAGTTCAGAGAAATTTTGAATAACAAGAAAAATACTCTAATCCTCAATAACCATTCGAATTATCATAAAAACGTAATTACATTTTTCTGGAGACATAGCGAGTCTCAACTGTATCCCGGCCTTGGCGCAAATTTTACTTCACTCCGTCAGCATCCATTCTTATCATAAAAATTATAACGACTAAAAAGTCAAGCATAATGAGGTGATTCCAAAGGTCGCATAGCTGTATAGGTGCTTTATACACAACTAACAGTTTCACGTCAGTATAGACGCATCTTCAGGTTTATAATTGTTATATTTTCATAACCCAGTGGACAATTACGGAGTCCCAGCATTCAGTAAGTTATCCACGGAGAGAGTCAAACCACGTTGGTGGACTGTCATAATAAAATTGAGTACGCCCAAAAGATGCTTGTCAAAATGTACAAAGCATAACTGCCGAATGAGCCAAGCCGGATAACACCCCGTACGATATATTACTGTATCCCATACACACCAGCTGAAAACCAATGAAAATACAACTTAAAATCCTGTGTGATTGCTAACAGGACGACGCGGTGTGAGCAGCCCATGGAGGCTAGTAATACACTGGTTTAGCCACGGCACAGGGGACTGTTCCCAGAATCAGTTTCTCACTCTGCAGCCGACTGTGTGATGTAAATTCCTGACAGTGTGTTGCACGGGGACTCGGAACGTGGAACCTAACCTCACGCACGTCTCGCGAAACGACCGCGGAGGGGAGAAAAAATCGGTGAAATTAAAGGAAGTCGTTATTCCTATACATTCGCGAAAGGAATAGTGAAAGGGACGTAGGTGATAATCGTACCAGAAGCACATCCCGTAACGTGGCTTGCAGAGTATAGACGTAAATGTAGTGTGCTTCCGATCTCGGCTGATAGTGGTAGCATTAAGACACATCCCCAATAACGATACAGTGTACAGAACTCCCATGTTCTGCAGCATATTGATCCAATACGCTGTTGTCGACTTCGATTCAGTCTCTATTTCCGTGGAATCATATGCGGGTATCCAACACAGACTTGAGCTAGCACTGAATGCATTGTTCCGAAAGCTTTACATACGACGGTTTAAGCCGATCACATAGTTCACTGGAGGCAAGCCGCCAATCTGTGCGGGCGATCTCATTGAGGCGCTTGTCATGGAGATGGGTTGCAGATGAGCACGACGCTTATCGTTCACGCCCGTTTCCAGCACTCCTCAAAAGCAAATCCTCTCCTTGTCTATGTTCGCATCAATTGCATCGATTTCGATTTTACAGTCATTCGTCCAGCGTCAGTGAATGGGGGTAGAGGTGGGAACCGACAGACAGCAAAGAGGAATGATACCTACTTCACACAAACACACACGCGCGTGCGCGCGAGGGAGAGAGAGAGAGAAGTCCATGTCCGAAATCATTTTGGCACACTACGCAGGCACTGCTTTATGTTGCACGACAACAATACCGACCGAACATTAAAAGGAATCTGCCCCCACAACCACATCAGAAAATGGAGCAGGTACTGTACGGCTGTGGACGTGCATAATTCGCTATTCTGCACGTGCGTTAAATCTGCTATGGCCTTTGATGCATCTAATGCAATTGTAAAATGTATCCCGGAGTTGGACGTACATGCATGTAAGGAATATACCCAAATAAAATCTTAAGCTTTCTTTGAAAATTAAAAATCTGCAATCCTATGCGTAAGTTAAGATTTATCCCTAAGTTTCTAATTTCATTCATATAGATGAAATAGCCCCGTGAAATTAGATAAATTGTTGGAAACAATGTGGACAATAACAACAAAATATGGTGTCTGTTCGCAGTTTGTATTTTGTTCGATAGGTCGTGTGGAACGCGTCAACAGAAGAAACAGGGAAGACATATTTAAAAAAAAAATTTAAAAAATATTTAAAAAAAAAAACATTCTTTATGCGGCTACACGCCAGCCAGTTACTGGTTTTTCCGTACAATTTACTAGTTATTTTGAACAAACAATTTCACAATGATACACGAGTTGTTAAGGAGAAACTTTTATAATCTATATTTGAAAACACTTGTTCCATCTGTCAGATTTGCGAGGGTAGATTCTCAGAGAGTTTTATAGCTATACATTTCAGCTCTTTCTGCGCCAAAGTCAAATTCATTAAAGGATAATGCAGACTATTTTTCCCTCAAGTGTTGTACGGAAAATACCTTTGTTAATGTCACAGATGGGTTATTGTCAAATTTCCTAAGTGGATAACGTACTGTGAGGCTGTGGTTAACATTCCCAGCTGCTTAGAGATGCCGGAAAGTTGTACGACTGTGAACCCAACACATAATTCTACTTACCTTCTTTTGAGAGATGAATACTTTCTCAATGAGGAGTTATCACAGAATATTATCCCATAAGTCATCACTGACTTATACAGGGTGGTGAGGAATTGTCTGAAAAGCTTACAATGGTGTTGCAATGTAGATTGTGCTGGGAAGTAATTGTTAAGAAAAACATTCGATGCTTTGCGCTGTTCTGAAGTTAATTAGCATTTAAGTTAGCCGTTCAGGTAGTTGCACGTACAAATTCAAGCTGTCCGCCAGAGATGGCGTCGCCAAATGTGTTCCTCGTTTGGTTTCCTAAAACTGAACAAGAGAACGATACAAGAATTGGGCACGGGACGGTAGTAAGGATAGAACCCGAGCCAAAGGCTGAACAGTCTCGTGCGTCATCACCTACGCTATGACAAAATTTGACACTAATTTTACCTAGGAAGCCACTTTAATTTGCGTGCGCAATAGCCTAATTAGCTAACTTCAATGCTAATTAACTCTGAAAGGCGCAACGTATCGAATTTTCTTGAGAGTTATTTCTAAGCACGACCTACTGTGCAACACCCTTATCAGCTTCTCAGACTGTTCTGACTATCCTATGTATCCCCAAAGTTGGCAGTTATTCTTCTGATCCAGTGACTTAAAGAATGCGGCGCTTAAATCCGGACAAAAGAAAATTTTCTTTAAAAGTAAATTTATTAAAACAAAATACAATTGAAAATGAAAATCCTTCTATACATAAGTAGTGGTATTTTGCAAGAGTAACATTACTCGAGCCGGCCGGAGTGGCCGTGCGGTTCTAGGCGCTACAGTCTGGAACCGAGCGACCGCTACGGTCGCAGGTTCGAATCCTGCCTCGGGCATGGATGTGTGTCATGTCCTTAGGTTAGTTAGGTTTAATTAGTTCTAAGTTCTAGGCGACTGATGACCTTAGAAGTTAGGTCGCATAGTGCTCAGAGCCATTTGAACCATTACTCGATGTAACACCCTTAGATGCAATGACCGCCTCCAAAACAGCGCTGTCCATATTCGCGAATACGACTTCGATAGCGGTGCATAGGGATGCGACATTACGGTGCCTCGTCTTATTGGTAACTCTTTCGACTACGCTCTAAACATAGTAACGGAGGGGGTTCAAATCCGGGCTATTGTGGGAGGGGGCGAGGGGGGGGGGGGCGCAGAACTCCTTTGACCAGAACATGTGTCCGACCCCGGTACCTGAGTGGTCAGCATGATAGAATGTCAATCTTTAGGGCCCGGGTTCGATTCCCGGCTGGGTCGGAATTTTCTCCACTTAGGGAGTGGGTGTTGTGTTGTCCTAATCATCATCATTTCATCCCCATCGACGCGCTAGTCGCCGAAGTGGCGTCAAATCGGAATACTTGCACCCGGCGAACGGTCTACCCGACGGGAGGCTCTAGTCTCACGACATTTAAATTTTACCAGAACATGTCAGTTTCGA
This sequence comes from Schistocerca piceifrons, assembly GCF_021461385.2. Lineage (NCBI taxonomy): Eukaryota > Metazoa > Arthropoda > Insecta > Orthoptera > Acrididae > Schistocerca > Schistocerca piceifrons. The sequence goes on along the minus strand of NC_060142.1, from coordinate 279,449,929 downwards.
ACTAAGTGCCTCGTATGAAGTCTTTCTCTACTATCCGACGTATTGTTCGCTCGCTGACATTCAATACTCACGTCAGTTTCCTCAGCGATTGCCTCGGGTCCTCCGAAATCAGCGCCCGAGACTTTTCGATGAGTGCCGCAGTTCGTGATTCGTGTTCCCTCGAACGAGGTTTCGTCGTCGGGTTAGAGGGGCCTTCCCCAGACTTCTCCGAAGCATTACACAATATCGTAAACAGTTGATCCCGGGTACCTGAAGAATCGAAATATTTCAGTGTGTGAACGACCTGCGCGAAGACTTCCGATAATCGCGCTCTTCGGTTGTACTCCGTACTTGTCCGTAACATCTCGGCCATTTTGAGGTTCCGAGTGCTTAATAGATGTCTATGGCTTTCCTGAACGCCACTCATGACCTCCAGCGGAACTACGATATGGCGGGAAACTCATATTGGAATTAGTACGGATTTTAGCGCCGCACCCCGTACAAAGCAAACTTCTATTGGATTGGTCCACGACTGGCAGCACGCTGTTAAAATCAGACAAGATTTGATGTGTTTCTCAAGAATGTCAAAGCTCTAAAGCGCCTACATTTTGAGACAAGACAAACTCGCGCCACTTCTCGTCCAAACTGTCTTCCGTGTGCCGTGTGAGGATGCCTCGTGACAATACAGTGAAGCAGGTACAGGAGCAGGTGAGTAGTCGAGCAACGGCAGACAGCAGCAAGCGTGAAGAGACACGGCAGACAGGCCGATGGCGCTCCAGGGAGAGCGGCAACCAAACACGTGGCGATGTGCCGGCGCCGGACTCGGCGCTACGCCGGAGCTATTTCCACGGGCGCTCTGGGACTCCAATCGAGTCTCCCTAGAGGGCCGCTGCTATCGATCAGCGGAGCCCGCCCACCTCCACCGCTGCTCCTCGTCCTGATCGCCTAACGCCACTTACACGCTCCCCACCACATAAATTCTCAGCCTCTCGTTCAGCAAAATATGTCCAGAATGAAGAGGTAGGAGATGAGGTACCGGAGGAAGGAAAGCTGTGGTGACTGGTCATGAGTCGGGTTTGGGTAGAGCACTTGTCCGCAAAAGGCAAGAGTCCCAATTTCGAGTCTCGGTCCGGCACACAGTTTTAATTTGCCAGCAAGTTTTATAACTTAACTCTCCATCGAGTGACGGTATTTACGCTATTTCTGTCTACAAGACGGCACTTTAGTGCAACTGTCTACGTCTACATACATACTCTACAAACAACTGAAATACATGACAGAAGGTCCTTCCCATTCCACCATTTATTAGGACTTTATCACATTCCATTCGCGCATTGAGCGCAGGAAGTATGACCACTTAAAGTACTTCTATGCGAGATGTAATTAATCTTTTTCTTCTCGGTCCTTGCGAGAGGGTACGTAGTGCGTTGTAGTATATTACTAGATAAATCATTAAAAGCTGGTTCTTCAAACTTTCTAAACAGGCTTTCGTAGGATAGTTTGCGACTACCTTCAAGCAGCTGCAAATTCTGGATTTTCAGCATCTCCGTGACGCTCTTCCACTTGTCAAACAAAATACTGTACATTTGAGCAGACCTTTCTGTATAGATTCAAAATCACTCGTTAGTTTTATATGGTAGGGCCCCACACACTTTAGTATTACTTTGGGATGAGTTTTCTGTAGACACAATGCATCTACATCCGTAAGTCACCTAAGTGCATGGTAGAGGGTACTGTCTATCACTACAAGTCACTCTCACAAATGGAAGGAAAAACAACAGCCTATACGCCGCCGTATGAGCCTTCGTTTCTCTTGTCTTGTCTTGTCTTCGTGGTTCTTACGTGAAATGTACGTTAGCAACAGTAGAATCGTCCTGCAGTCAGTCGCAAATCCTGGTTCTCTAAGTTTTTAAAAAAAAGTGGTTCGCGAAAAGAACGTCGCCTTTCCTATAGGAATTCCCTTTTGACTTCCCCAAGCATCTCCGTACGTGTTGGTCGAAGCAACTAGTAACAAATCTAACAGCACACACCTCTGAATTTCTTCGATGTCTTCCTTTACTCCGCCCTGGTGGGGATTCCAAACCACTCTATCAACACTCCAGAGTGTGTCGCACAAATGATCTACACGCGGTCTCCTACACTTTCCTACAATACTCCCACTAAACCATTCGCCTTTCCTGCTACGGCCCTTGCGTGCTCGTTCTATTTCACATCGCTTTGCAACCTTACGCTTAGATACTGAATCGATACGCTTAGATATTGAATCGATGTGACTGTATCAAGCAGCACACCTGTAATACTGTTTTCGAACGTTACACGATTGCTTTTCCTACTCATTCGCAATAACTTACATTTTTCTACATCTAGATCAAGCTGTCATTCATCGCACCACATACAAATTGTATCCTACATCCTCTTACAGCCACTCAATGACGACGCTTTCCCGTGCACTACAGTGTCATCAGCAGGCAGTATCCTACCTATGGACGGAAATCTGACACCCTGTCACCCGATTTACCTATGAATAAGCCGACATGATAATTCCATTTGATATCACAACAAACTGTTGCAGTCAGGCTACGTTTTTCCGCTTCCTTACAATTTGATATTTCTGAACATTAACAGCGTGTTGTTCATCTTTGCACCATCTTGAAATCATATCATGATTTAATTGAATATTAGTACAGATGTTTTCTGAATGTACTTCATTGTGAGTATTATATCATCTGAGAAAATTTTTATGTTTACTATTAACAGTGTTTCCCGGATTATTTATATACAACATGAACAACAAAGGTCTTTCAAGCGAGGGCGTCCAGAAAATACGTCACACTCGTGTGCTATTATAGATGAAACGTTTTTCTGCAAATAGTGCTGTACTCACTGTATGGTATACGAACATTAGACCACAGATCGACAAACTGTGGCCACATGCGGTCTGCGAAACCACTGAGTGCTGCGTGCGGGCCCATCATTGTGTTGGTAATGATATGCCAAACAAAACACCACAGATTTTATCATTTTCGTAGAAAAACTTTCAAGAAATACCTTGCGCGCACAGCAGTATCACTTTCGGCAATTATCGCTTTGCCTCCATTCAGAGTTTCATCTTCGACGACTACTTTATTCATATATCATTGTCGTACGTGGCGAGTCAGTAGCTACCAGTAACGAACACTTTCAAAACTTATATATATAAAAAAAAAGTTCTGCTTCTGCTAGTTATCGCAGATAGGGAATCCATCCTCTGTCAGATGTGCAATTCAGTCATTAGTATGCAGCCTTATCTAAAGGATTTTAAACTGTTTAGTGATCATGGCTCCTATTTTTGCTGAACTTTCGTGACTTCATCAACTTTGCCACTCCTTTATTGAGAAGACTGAGGTGCATCTCTGATATCAAAATTAATAGAAAAGAAAACACTTTGATCTGTTGTGTGTGTCATGTGCTGATATCGCAGCATATTTAAAAATTTCGCAAACAGTTTATGGTAACGTGAGCAGCATTCGTCCATTCTTCTAAACAAATTTCATCATGTATATCGACGTTTTTCAATGTTTTCAATCAAATTCAAGATACGCAACCTTTGCTGAGCTTGGATGGTGTTGGATAGTGACAGATCGGAATAACATTTTCAGAATCATCTACTGAAGAACAGGAACTAACCACTCTTCATCGCGTTTTTCCCTTTATTTCCTTCCTAGAGTGCTATAATGTTGAGTTGGACATGTAAACCATCTTCTGTGTACAGCTGTAAGCGCCTATGTAAATTTTTGTTTTTCCCTCTGTTCAAATTACACTTTAGAAACATTCAATAAGTTTCTTTCACAAACTTAACACACATCTTTTATTTTAAGCTAATTTCTAATAATGTTACGAGCTAAACAAAACATGTGGTAGAATTTTTAGCTTATTTCTAAACCCATAAAATACCTTAGAAACATGCGCGGACCAAAAGATATTCAGGCTTAGACAACGGGGCCCGTTGGTACTAAAAGTTTGCCGACCGGTGCACCAGACTCTCTCTCTAAATGAGTATGTCGCGAATGATGAAAATTTATGCCGGGCTGCGACTAACCAGGATTTCCTGCCTTTAGCGAGCAGCTGCCTTAACCATTCCGCTATCAGAGCACGCCTGGAGGTCTGGCTCGAACTTTCACTGTCACTAATGTTGGTTGTTTGAACATTACTACCAAAGATAAAAATACGTTAGCTTCCACGACTGAAGTCAGGCTCATCAAAAACCTTCTGGGTGCTTGCAGCGTCATGTTATATAATACTTCAAATCCTAAAGTAAACCGACGTTCCGGTCGAGTTGAGGCTTACTTCGTCAGGACAAAAGCCTTCTCCCGGAGGAAGTTAGCTGCAACTCAGCCGAAACGTCTGTTTACTTTATATTTCAAGTAGTTTATAACAAGACGCTGGAGAAAAGCCAGGAGACTTAATGAGCGTAGTACCACAGGTTGTCCGCCTCCGTAGATGAAAATAATAAAGATTCCACTCCATAGTAGCAACAGTGCATACTGTCAACATACTCTCATACGCTTGTATCCTACAAAAATTTTTATGCTTATGACATAAAATTATTTATTTGTCCACTTTAATCGTCAAATAGGAACTTATATACAATGAGGAAAGAAGTCAAAAAGACGTAACTCGAAAACTTCATAAAAAGACTGAAAGCATTCCGAAAACATACACAAGAGAAAATATCCTAAAATCGAAACCAAAACGAACTCTAAAACATCAAGAAGATATTCAATGAAAATTTAGTAAAAGAGGGCAGTTTTAAAAGGAAAATATGAAACGAAAAAGAATGTAACATTTTTTAATAATTTTTGATATTTGTATGTATACACTAAATTGAATGAGTTTCTTAAAAAAGTGGTCAGAGCGGCTGACTGCCTCGGGGAAGACACACGTTCGATTCCCGGTACTGGTTTTCCTTGCTCGGAGGTCGGGAACTGAGTGCACCCAACCTCGTGAGGCCAGTTGTGGAGCTACTCGATTGTTTAGTAGCTGTTCCAAGATCAAGGAGCCCGACACGACCGGAAGAGCGGTGAGCTGACCACAAGCTCCTCCACGCCGCATTCAATGGTGCTATTGGTAGAGACCGACACGGCGGTCGGTCTGGCCCGTTTTCTCCGTCTCGAACCGGGATTTTACCTCTTACTTCAACAGATTCACTCACGGCGTGTGCGGAACTACGTTGCCACAAGGCCTATCTAAACCTTCATCATACTTCACAAGCGTGGTGGGGGTTACCTTGTTCTACTACTAGTCATTTCCTCTGCTGTTCACTTGCGAATGGAGCGAGGGAAAATGGACTGTCTATATGGTTCCGTATGACACCTTATCTTCGCGGTCCTTAAACAAGATTTAAGTTGGCGGCAGTACAATCGTTCTGCAGTCAGCTTCAAATGTCGGTTCTCTAAACTTTCTCAACAGCGTTTCGCGAAGAAAACGTATCTTCCCTCCATAGATTCCCATTTGCGTTCTCGAAGTATCTCCTCAATACTTGCGTGTTGTTCGAGCCAACCGGGTACAAATCTAGCAGCCCGCCTCTGAACTGCTTCGATGTCTTCCGTTAAGCCGACCTGGCGAGGCGTCCCTAACACCGAGCGAGGTGGCGCAGTGGTTAGCACACTGGACTCTCATTAAGGACGACGACGGTTCAAACCTGCGTCCGGCCACCATGATTTAGATTTTCCATGATTTCCCTAAATCGCTTCAGGCAAATGGCGGGATGGTTCCTCTGAAAGGGCACGGCCGGCATCCTTCCCCATCGTTCCCTAATCCGATGGGACCGATGACGTCGCTGTTAGATCACTTCCCCCAAATCTACCAACCATCCATCTTGAATGCTCTAGCACTTCTCAAGAATCGCAAGAATAGATCGCACAAGTGTTCTACTCGCTGCCTCCTTTATAGATGAGCTACACTTTCCTATAATTTTGCTAATAAAACGAATTCGACCATTCGCCTTCACTACCACCGACCTCGTGAACTTTAATTGTCGACATGAGTCACTAAGCACACTACTAATACTGTGTTAAAACATTACGGGATTGTGTCTTATGCATTAACTTACAATTTTCTGCGTTTAGAGGACGCTGACAACGATCACACCAACTAGAGGAGATGGTATCCGAAAGTTACCGAAATTTAAATTTCGCGGGCACATATTTACTAGTACACTGAAACACCGGTAGGTGTCTCTCCATATAGCCTTCTTGAAGAGGGCTATGAGCCGAGTGGTTCGGTTAGTTATTGATAATCATGTTTCCAGTGTCGTGTTTTTGTAAGTTAATGGTTGTGATGCCCCGCCCTCCTGGGGTGACAAAGTACAGAGATCAAAATAAATGTTGCGTACTGCCGAAACTCTAATATTGAACGTTGTGGTCCAGGAATATGTTACGATATCAATACATTGTTTTGTAAAGTAATTCTAGCGGAAGCAGTCCCTGTTTCTACCATAACGGGGCATATACAGCCTATGGCAACCCGTTACCTGTAAATGCTGCAGTACTCGTGCTGTGCGTCATTACGAGAGTTATGTTGCTTTAGGATAGTTCGGATAATAACTTACGATCAGAGGCTCCGTACAGTCATTCTAATGGAACAGGGAGCGAAACAAATAAAGCGAATGTCGACGTAAGTCAAAGAGATGTGTCTAGAATATAGAAAAAGTTTGTAGTGACAGGATCAGTTGAGAATAATCACAGAAGTGGCCGCGGAAGAAAAACAACTGGAATGCAAGATCTACATCTGTGTATAAAAGCAAGCAAAAGCTCTCAATACAATGCTACACGTTTACGGCGGTAGTTCCAAAAAATGTTTACCCTGCGTCTGCACTTCAGTTGTATCATAGGCCGCCGCTCATATGAAGGCGGTTCAGTCATGTTTTGGGGTGGAATCATATTCTGGCCGCAGGACACCCCTCGTGCCAAGACATGGCATGGTGACTGGTGTGAAGCACCGGGACGACATCCTTGCACGCACTGTGTTTCCCTTTGGTGACCATATAGGAGTGGGATTCACGCTGATGGACGACAATGGACGCCCCCAACGCCGCAATCTTGTGAACAGCTACCTAGTGGAGCATAGAATCAGTCAGACAGAATGGCCTCCATATTCTCCAGCTCTCATCTGCATTGAGGATGCATGGGTCACGCTGAAACGAGCTGTTTGCAATCGTCCTGTCCCATCAGAGGCCTTACGGAGCATCACAGAGGCTGCTGTGGAGGAATGGGGCAGTATCCATAGGCTGATCGGGGCAGTTTGGTAAGCAGTATGCCTAACTGCATTCAGAAATGTCTCCAATTACGAAGAGAGCCAACTGCTTCATAAACAATGTGTTGCGCAAGATCAAAGTGAGAAGGAACTGTACTGCTTGCCGTGGAATCTTTTGTAAGGTTTGTTTTGTTTTTTCGTATTTACTATCAAGTGGAAATGTGTTTATCATCTAAATTTTTGTTTTCTTGTAACTGTACCTGACAGAACAAAATAAACTTTATTGCCTATTATGTCCAGTATTGATGGAGTATTGCCACAAATTTTGGGGGTCGTGAATGGTAGTAATACAGGTGATAGCAATTTACGTCAAGACGGTGGTTTCCGTTGTTTTAACGGTCCTTCACGCAGGAATACATCAGAGAGGTGCCAGAAAACCGATCCTTCTCGATTATTTTCCCAATATAATGGACGGAATAGTTCGTAAACAGTCCGCTCTCATTGTCAGGCCGCCAACAAAAAGTTCTATTGCGACTTTCTAAGACGTATGCAGGAGGGCGGGAAGAGAAAACGTCCACAGATATAGTGTCGGAACGACTGGATACTCCACTATGACAATGTACGATCGCATACGACTGACATTATTCACAATATTTTCAGCATAAACGGGACGACACTTGCTCCCCATTCGCCATACTCTCCGGGTTTGGCTTCCTCTTCCCCAAAATAAATATCTAGCGGGAGTGACGAAGATTTTATAGAGTAGAGGAGATTAATGAGGAATCCCAAAAGACACTAAACATCCCGAATAAAGAGGAGTTCCAGAATACATCTCAAAGGTGGGAGAGACGTTGACGTCAGTGTATTCGCTCACAAGCAGGCTATGTTGAAGGTGCTGATGAAGAATAAGACTTGTCAATCTTAATTAGTACGAAGTGTGTCCGGAGAAAAGGTTCCAATAATTACAGAAGATGCACAGCGCATCAAAGGAAGCGAAAAGTTCCTGCTAACATTTGTCGTAAACCTCCTATCTTCGTAGTTATGACTTGTTTGTGTACGAGGAACACATCTTGCACACCAAGCGCTTTGGCACTAAACAGATGAGGAAACAGCGTACGTACTAGACATTTATGCAGTACAACATGTCTGCATTGGTGCCAAGCACGCACCCAACATAAAGACACATTCAGTATTCCACAGCATACTACAGTATCTAGTGAATTGGGCAGGCACATCATTTTCATCTGGTGTACCCGCTGGGTTCAAACGGCGCACTGTCTGTTGTGACACAGCAGCACATTACTGTTATTTGTTTCCATGTCCGTCACTGGATGTACAGCTCCCAATGGAGGCCTACTATTCAGTACAAGAGATAGCAGATACGGTCTTCTGCTACGGGCATGCAGATAGAAGCAGCGTACACGCATCTAAACTGTATACTGGCAAATATCGACGACGCTGTACACCATCTGTAGTAAAGGCGTTTACTACCTTGTTCACATCGAACACATGTTGTGAAAACTAGTGCAGAGACATGGTCATCAATAGTAGTAGTAGACCACAGCTCCAAAGATGTTAGGTTTACGACCAATCTTTATTGGAACTCTTTCTTCCCTCGTTGCATACATTCTCTGTAAACATTGGAAGCTTTTTTCCGTACACCCTGTATTTTGGGATACCAATTCTATGTCATTCACTCAAATGTACGCTCACGAGTTATTTATGCTAATCAGAAGCATTACTCTGTGGTTAACACTAGCCCAAGGCAGCAGGTAACCGTCGATAAAGCAGCAAACTTTCCTTTCCGAATAGCTGATAGACATAGCAACTATAAAACACGTACAAAAGAAACATCGGCACACAGTCTCTTAAAGAAAGACAAAATCATATCATAAAGTATCTCGAATATCCAATAGATTCTGTCCCGTTAATTAGACTGGACTCCCATGAAATATGAATTTAATGTAAAACGATGTCAGTGAACAAGGCTCTGAACAATGCGTTCGTTGCACAATACTCGCTTTTGTATAAATTTTATAAAATTAGTATCTTCCGTTCTTTAATGACGGACTCGCGAAATGAATGGATAACGAGCTTACGCTCTGAGCTCCGATGTATTAGTTGTTCCATCCAGAGCAGCTTCCTTTTGTATCTAACTCTTAAAATTGTATGTAAAACATAATAGCTCAGAAGTATTTTTCATCTGTTTATTTCATGCGAATATGAACAACCGTTTTAAACAATTCATAACTTTTATTTTTAGTATGGAAGATTATGAATACTTTTGTCGTACTCTGTTTTATTTATTCCTGCTAAACTTCTAAACTTTTCATACGTATCTGGAATGCAGATAGTTTCTCACAGTCCATGTATCGCACCGGTAAGTAAATTTCGTGCTAACTCATTCACTGACATTTATAGGAGCCTCGCAAAAGCTTCCAACGTGTACGTGAGATTTGCCGACAGTTCAACTGTTTATCACCTATACAATACATCAGGTATGGCGTTTATCACTGAAACAACCGGTTTTCGGTTGTACCAGTTTTTTCGTCTACAGTTTAACCTGACTTAACACAGTTCAAAATAACCGGTTTCTGAAATAACTGATTTTCGAATTTTTTTATTGCTATTACTTCCAGTAGTAAACGTACACTTTGAAGAAAGATTGGAAAATTCTAATGAAGGTAAAGGAGCAGGAGTTCTCGATCGATATGGGGTTGGCTGTGGCAGAAATCGGTCTTATCGTTTCCAGCATCGAAGGCGAAGGTTGACGAGGCGGGAGCGAGGATAGCGAGAGCAAGGTGTCAGAAGTTGATACCTGCCCTGCGTCTTTACTTTTGGATGTTAACTTTTCGTTCTAAAGGAATCGCAAAATTATCCCAAGTTTATAGCACGACAGTAAAGTTATAGGCATTTCATTCAAATTTACATTCTTTTCTACGGGAAACTGCGGATGATCTACTTGTACGATCTCTCAAGTCTGCCTAATAGGCCATGCCACACGGCAACATGTGCACGCTTTTAACTGTAGGCGTTTTTATTAATATGGAATGATCGCTTTTCCCATTTTCCACAATAACACAGTATTTTAAAGACTGGAAGTCTTACATTTAACACTACTCATTATAAATTATTTGAAAACCAAAATTTTTGCAGTACTGCTACAGAAATCTGATGTGCCGGTTTTTATACAAGGTTATTTGAAAAAAATGAAAATACCTGTTATAACAGAGACCAAAAACCTGCCGAAAAAATACCGGTATCGGTTTCAACCAGTTGGTTTTTCCCATCCCTATGATACATCCGCAGTGTTCCCGATACTAGGCGAGGCAGTGCTGTACACTCTGTTAATAGCGGGTATTTCACGTGCGGCCCAGGCCAATACCGGGCTCGCAGGATCAAGAAACGTCGTCTGCTTGGACTTTTTAAGCTATTCCTTTGTTTGGCACGGGCACTGCTGTTGTTTTGTCTAATCTCACGTTGGTTTGCAGCACTACACATTTATCAGCGTGAAATACAACAATATAGCACCATTGTTGTTTGTTTCCTTGTTCCTGGCTGAACGTGTTCGTGCGTCTTTTTGTGTGAGTAGTGTTGCCATCGTAACCGCTAATTTTGGTCTGCAATTTATCTAAAGATGTTCTCTTCGTCTGTGGTTTGTCATGTGCGTACTACGTCGTTTTACAATCTTCCTCTGTAATAGTGTAAAGCATGACGCCCTGCATCGTCACCCCCTCAGGTTCGGCGACTCATTAAACAGCAGGGTGTCGGAACATGAGAAAAAATGGCCACAAAGTTCATGTAAGGTGTAAGGTGGGATAATGATGTCACAATGGCATCACATTTCACCACAGTTCTGTCCAACGTCACCGTGGACGTGTCACATGATGAGAAGGCTCCGATCACATTTCGCGCCTTCTTTTGGCGCATCTATGATGAACGTCAGAAAAGCGGCAGCCTAATTTGAAGTCGTGTGGTTTTCTTACGGGTGACCAAGGCAAACCTCTCAGACACACTGCCGTTCCTAATCGACAAGGAAAGACCACAGAGGTGGCATAAAGGACGTCAGTGACACCATCTCTTCCCTTGGGGCTCTGATTCCCACACATTTATCGGTCGGAAACGACTGTTCGCAATGCGATGAGCGACAGGGCGACGTCCTTGACAGCCTTTGACATTGCTGATGCGCCCCCCCCCCCACCCCATTGATGATTCATCCCTTCGCTAAGGACTTCGTGGGCCTGGAAACCAATTAAATGTGATTGCCCCTCCTTGTGGAATGTTGTGCGACTACAGTTCTTGCTCTGGTGTTGCGTATGGAACCACTAGCGACCGTTCAAAACCATTCGACGAAATCTGAATGTAATCTGAAGCAGCAAATGATGTGTATGCTTTTTTAGTGCACGTGTTTCGTACCCTACCGAGACGTGGTGACGGGAAAGTGGGACTGTGACACAGTCGTGAGTAAAATGGCAAAGTGCCCCTCCAAGGCCTGTCCCCCGCGCCCCATGCCGACAACACCCTCATTACCATAGACGCACCTTTGTTGGGCACTCTAAAAATGTCCCTATACGGAGACAACGATTCACTGACTCCTAGGCATCAGTGTGATAGGCAGACAGCCGTTTAGACACACCTCAGCTGAGTTGCTAAACTAGCACCTGCTGGCCGCATGCTAGTTTCTAAGAGGTGTCGAAACGAATGCCTGTCACGCCGGCGCCTTGAAATCAACGAACAGCTGTCTCCGTACAGGGACATTTCTAAAGTGCCAAACAAAGATGTGCGGGCTGCACCAAGGTTGTTGCTGTACTGGGGGTCATCTGGGATCTTGCACTGTTGATGAGGAAGGCTGTAGGCATATTTGACCGACATTTCAAATTTATGCGTTCGAGTGGAACACAATTGTATGGTTTCGAAAAGGTGACCCTTTAAAATTATATTGTGCGGCGTATATCAACGTTGTAGAGGGTGTATACACTTTCATAGTCGTTCAATATGCCCGCCTTGAGATGCACGGCATATGTCAACGCAGTATTCAAATTGTTCCCACACTACGGCGAGCATATCGTCAGTTACAGCTTCAACAGCTGTTTTTATGCGATTTTCAGTTCACTCACTGTTGTTGGTAACGGAGGCACATAAACATAGTCCCCCCCCTCCCCCCGCAAAAAATAACATACAGTCAGCTCCAGTGACGCTGGAGGACAGTAATGTAAGGCTGATTATTTGGTTCAGTGCGACCGATCCGTTGTTCAGTAATCCTTTGATTTAAAAATTCCCTCACTTATAGATGCCAGGGTGGCGGTGCCCCCACCCTGTTGTAAATGTCGTTCGGATCAGTCTCCAACTATGGGAAAAGAAAGTTCTCCACCATATCGAGATAAGTGCTTCTTGTAACAGGGTTCTCGGCAAATAAAAATTGACTATACATCTTTTCCCGTGAAACTGCACGAAACACATTAAATTTTGGACAGTCCCTCTCATGTTGTACAACTTCGTGTGGTTGTTCCGTGCCCCATATTCTTACATTATGAAGGTTCACCTTTCCATTTAATGGAATGTTACCTCGTCACGAAACACTAGGCGTGGAAGAAAATTATCCTCCATCTTGCAAAGAACGAAATTACAGTACTCCACTCACTGTTGTTTGTCACCTTCACGAAGAGCTTGCAGTAGCTGAATTTTTTATAGTTTCATATGTAAACGTAGACGCAGCACCCGCCAAACGGACATCGGCGGCATGTTGAGCTGTCGACTTGCACGACGAACAGATTTATGCGGACATCTTGTGAAACTATGGCGGATGCGGTCGACGTCTGTTTTAGAAAGTCGGGGACGGCCCGGAGATTTGCGTTTACACAAACAACCTGTTTCTCGGAATTGTTCATGCAATCGTCTAATGCTCTGAGCAGTTGGGGGATCCACACCATACGTAGTACGAAAGTCACTCTGAACAGTTATTACTGACCGCACTGCACAAAAGGTAGGACACAAAATGCATTTTTTACTAGAACTGAAGTAGACGCACATTGCTGCTACCTAGCGGGAAGCATGTGAAATTCGAGAGTTTGCTCGTTCCGACAGTACGTTGTTCAAACAAACACATATCTCAAATAACACACGATTTTTGTTTTAATCGGATGAATTATTTTGATATACCCTGCACATTAACTGCATCAATATTGTAGAATGCGGCAAAATCTCAGATCATGTTCTTCGCCTTTTTAACGTATTGCCTGGTATGCAAACGCGGTATTTACGTGCATTCTATCATTTTGTTGCAGTTATTATATATCGTTGCTGTAGATACAAATGATAGCGATCGGGCACATGTGTTGGAATTAATGTCGTTTTTTTATACCTGAGGATCATCTGTTTCATCGAAATGGTAATTTTAATAAAGCGTCAAATATCGTTTTTCAAAAAAAGTTCATATTTTTTAGGGAGTCACTGGGGTACTACTGAAGTAAAAGCTTTTTTAAGTGAAAAAATCACACAATTACCTTGTGACCAAAAACATCGCTATTTTGTATTACAGCTTCCGCTCGCCCATAATCTGTGTGACAGCGGCGCGATTGTTACGCTGTTAATGACGTCGTCTGACTTGTCTCTAACACGAGAGGAAAGGCGGTGGCCACGAAAATAACGACAAGCCTTTACAGCGCCGTCGAAGGCTCGTTATCGTGCTCACCGTTTTCTGGCTCCCATTTCACCCGTAATTTGTTTCCCTTTATTTTGCATCACGCGCCGATCACCAAGAGATTTCCGCCCGTTTATTACGTTCTTTCTTTATTCCACTTTCTCTGCAATCAGAAACGCCTAACAAGGTAACGACGCAACGAGCGGAAAAAAGCTTTTAGATTATATGTATAAAAATGTTTATCGAAACTAAAAGCAGTATTATTAAGCCACATCACTGTACTCATTTTGATACCGAAAAATACTGTTGCCTACTACTCTTTCACCAGATGGCCAGTTTGCTCGCAAGAGCTTGTTTATTGAGATAAGAATGTAATCTCCTTCCGTTGGTTATAAACAACTAATATATTTAACAAGAACTGGCTCGCTCACAATCATTCTCATAACTAATGCTTGTTTAGAGCTACAGTTATCATTTCAGAATGATCTGATTGATAACTTAAAAGAAACCGAAAGGTAACTTGATCAAATCCCAGTCGAAGCGCGGAATTTTTCGGTCTAATTGTAACCTAGGCCTCGCCTCTCAGGAGGGAACAGCGCCTATTCATCACCACCGATTTACTCCAAATTTATGGTATATACAAGGGTTGACCAGAAATAGAAGTGGAAGTTCCAGAGGGCCAAGCGATTAGAAAAAAAGTAGGTCCGGCGATCATGAGCCAGTTATGCTAATGTATAAGTTCCAGGCAGCGGTTCGCGGAGTGAAAAGAGTACAGAATGGCAATGCCATGGTTGTGGGATCCAGTGCCCACGTGGAAACACTTTTTTTTAAATTGCAGTTTATACGTTACTTTCACTGCAAGTAAGCTATGCTCAACGTATTGTCTTTATTAACAGGAATGGGTGCTGAAAATTAAAGCAGGCGAATTTATGTGAAAATTCTTAAAGGTTTTTTTAGAAGTCAAACAAAGGTTATCATTATTCTACATCATTGTTCTTGATGTCAAAATGCTATTAGCAGTCAACTAGGTGCCGAATTATAGCGTCTGCCATGGCGTTGTATAACGTAACTCTGTCGGTGCGTGGGAAACAACGTGCTGTAATCGAGTTTCGAATTCGAATAATTCGTCCACACATGGAGTATGACAATGCCAGGTCACACACGAGCGTTGCGAATCTGCAACAATCCGGCGCATTGGGTTTGCAGTCATCGACCACCCACCATACAGTCTCGACTTCACCTCACCCGGTTTTCAGTTGTTTCCTTAATTTACAGAACTCCTTCGAGGACTTCACTTTGATAGTGATGAATTGGTGCAAGCAGTGGTGAAGTTGTGGCTCCGACAACAGTCAAAGATTCTACAGTATCAATAAAGTGGTCTCCCGTTGGGAAAAATGTGTTCATCGCTAGGGTGACTATGTTGAGAAATAAATATGTAGACGTGAAGAATAAAAATGTAGAATGTTTATAACGTTTTATTTAAAAAGCCGTAAGATTTTTCACATAAAAATTCGGAAGTATTACTTTCTAGCACGCCGTCGTATTTTCATAGAAGTCGTGGAAAGGTAGGCGTAGGAACATTTTGGAAGGCAAATAAAGTTCCCAGAATTGATTGTAGTTACAGCGTCCACGAGTGTTCTGCAGATAACTTTCCAAGAAAGGATTGTAATTGAAGCATCATATCCCGTGAAGACTGCATCAAAATACATTCTATTGTACATTTGCAGCTGTTCTTGCCTATATTTGGCGAAATGATGCGTACGCGTGGCTTACTGCCAAACAGTGCGGTGAGAGAGAACCTTTTATGAATGTAAACAGAGTTTGTTTTTCTACAGACACTTTAAAACAGCTATTGTAAAACTGCGGCGTTTATAACGTATGCAAGCTGTCTAGAACATTACTGCTTTCCATGGTTTTACCAGAAAGATTATCCTACCAAGTATAATACGTCAATTGTAAAAGAATAGAAATATCTAATTTTTCATAGGAAGTTCTCGTGTACGCTTTACAATTTCTTCTTGGAAGTGTATTTGCAGTCGAAAATTTTCCTTTGCCTTCCCTTCTCATGCGTTTTATGAAAATACTAATTAATGCGATAAAAAGGAAACATTAAAAGTTGTTTGGCTGTCTTTTGGTAAACTAAAGAATTTTCAAAAGGAACCTAGTAATGTGTGAAACTGAATCTTCACATGGAGTGCATATTACCAGTTTTGTCATATGGCGGTGAGATACTCATCTTAAACACAAAAACCATTTAAGACTTTGGGTTGTTCAGTCACCTTTGGAGTGATGCGTGTTGGGAATTGTTAAGAGAGATCGGAAGACCAACTAATAGATCCGGGAACAGACTGTGATAGAAGTCACAATTATGACTGTAAAGAAACTGAAATGGAGGTGGCTAGGACATGTAGGCAAGCCAATGAAAGGTAGATGGAACAAGGAAGTTTACTAGATTGTAAAAGAACTGACCGAGGTGTCAGCAAACGAAATGTGGCTAGAGAACATCAGAAAATATTCCGCGGCGGCATAATACGTATTACTGAAAACTAATACATGGCAGCCGCAGACAGAACTGGCGTCGCCTAGTGATGAGAAGTGATCGGTGTTAGCCAGATCGCAGAGTCACAGCGGGACAGCGGCTGCCGTCGTGTATGCAACCCGCCATGCGGTTGTGCATGGCGCACTGCATCGTTAAATACGGCAAGGGGCGTACACTGCCTCGCACATACGTAGCCGAAGTTCAGTTTTAAATGACTGAATTTAGAAGCAGTACATGTTTACTCAGACAGTGAAAAAACACTTATTCTGTTCGAAACACTTTCATCGTTTATTTAAATTATATCTACAATAGGTATATAGCGTTTCTGTTCGTTGTCAACAACATATACGCGCTATAACCAATGATTCATGTGTGGTAGTAAAAAAAACTAGCAACACCAATGAGACCGAAAACCCCACTGCACACAAGCTCACTGAGGTGTTGGTATCGAGGAGCAATTAAAGCCCATCTGTTATCTTCGATTGGGTGAAGTCACGTAGTGAAATTTCTGATAATTTAGTTGTTGAGCATCTCGCCAAAGAAACAATTGACGTAAACTGTGTTCTAATAAAGATCTCGCACCTGAAGTGTGCGAAGGCGGCAGTTTTCTATCGGCGCGTACAGTATCAAAGCAACGGAAGATTTCCGGCATTTCGACACGCTGTTGCCAGCTTTCAATAGTTAAATGCAAAAGGCTTTTGAAACACTAAATGCCACAGTTGTCTAGAATTGCGAAAAGTGAAGAGTTGACTAAAAAAAGTATGAAAATCGCGTTACTTGGCTGGTCCTGACAAACACGCGAAGCAGCTCACCATGACCGCTTTAACTGTCGCCAATATTGTGTGGCTGAATGAAGCACAAACATCGTTGGCACAAACTGGGAATTTGAGAAGAGCGAACAGGTGCCAAATTGGAGATACCAACGGTTTTACGTCTCGAATCTTTCGCTAAATCATACTTAGAGGCCTGACTGTTGCAGCTGTCGCGCCTCACTCTTACAGCAGTGAACTGCTCGGCCTGTAATATCAATAAGTTAAATTTAAACTATATTTATTGGCTACTGTCTAGAAATCTACTAACTGCTGAACATTCGTTAATCATTAGTTTCTTACTAACCATGTTTGTACACAGACACGCCGTTACCGCTGCCTTGTGATTGGTTTATGAACACACAGGAACACGCCATATCTGATTTCATTGTTCTTAAGGTAAAGCGTCGAATCTGGTAGTTTTGGATTGGAGCTTTGGAGAGAGAAAAACAGTTGTTTGTAGTCACAGACGCATTAAAGACCCATCGAAAACTCAGTTTTTATATGATTTGCTAAAAAAAAAATAATGGTGTATACAACGTTCCATTGCGGGAGCTTATGGATTGGACTGTGATTACACTTTAATTGTCCAATGTAGTACATACGTACCTCTACTATGTAGTGTCTCAGTGGGTAAATAGTAGACCACAAAACGAAACGCCTCAATTTTGTCAAAAATTTTCCCTGTCGCTTGTCGCTTTTTCACCCTTCCCAATGCTTACAGGAAATCTTTACCCTCTTTGCTTACTATCCTTCCTAATTTAATATATCCGTTTCATTATTACTGCAGGTACTGTGTTATTGTGCATCCGAGAAATATTGTCAGTATCAGTGATTGTCCACGAGCCGCTTTACGCATCTGCACTAGATGCATTAAGTGCTGCACCTGCGGGTACCGGCTTAGCCAAGCAGTGTCAAATGGGGCACGTGGCCCAGTTAACTCTCCTAGTGGACGGCTTTGACACACCTGCAGCCAGCCACCTGAAGAACGAGCTGCTACTATGGAGTGAGAGAAATGCTGGCGGGTGGCTATCGACCAGTCTACTACCTGAAAATTCGCTGAAACATCACAGTTATGCTGTGTTCGCTCTAGCATTATCCGCAGGAGCACAGCCAGACTTTGGCGATCCAACATGTAACACCTAGAGAACACTTGTTGTTTCGCTCATAAACAATCTGCTTTATACACTCATATCTAGATTACCCCCCATGATTTTTTCCTTCTATACTCTAACACAAGCTTGTGACCGACGATTCAGCGATTCAACTTGCGGCGGCCAGCCGCCAGCCAATCACAGTTATTTCTCGAACGCCACGAGTTCGCTGTATTGCCAGTTTTGTAGGTAATGCAGAGCCTTGTGTACTGTCGCTGGCTGCACGCCACAGTATAACATCCCTTCAGCTAATATTTTCAGCAAAGACTTATATACTAACAAACGCCCGAACCATTTTACGTCTTCAATTCATCATGTTCCTCACTGGAGAGTTCTTCCTCGCAGACTAGTTGCACGTCGCTTTCATTTCTTACTCGTTCAAACTATCTTATCTTCAACAGTCTCCCGTAAGCTACATTTCTGAGGCTACCAGTCGTTTCATGTCTTGTCTTCCTCACTGACCACGTTCTGTAACTATACAAAGCTTGCAAGATAGCACAATCCGTTTAGTTTTGTCGCCGTAATATGTTTGTTTTGTTATGTGATCTTTCATGCGGCTTTTTCTACAGACGACGCTCACTTGAACAAATACATCACTGCTTCAGACTCATTTTCATTTCTCAACGACGGAAGCAGGAAAACCGAAAGCGTCTTCTTCTGGTCGTATTCGTCGCCACTAGACGCGAATCAGAAGCGCGGCCGCGTTTTCTATCTGATTTAGTGACACATAGTGATAAGTCTATAAAAAATTTGGTGTATCCTCCATTAATTCATGGGAAACAATTATAAATACCGTACATGTCTAAGCTCTTCCACAAAGCAGAAAAGAATTGTGGAGTGCAGATGACAGAATTGTATTGTATATGGCGGGCCGCTTGAATTTGCGCGCCCAACGGCCTGATTGGCTAACTTCAATGCAAATTAACTCGGGAGGTGCCTAACGTATTGATTCTTTCTCTTCAGAATTATTTTTCAGTACAACCTTCCCAGCAAGACCCTTACAAGATTTTCATACTCTTTCTGACCACTGGGGATATTACCAAGCGACTATCCCGGTGCACCGAACCGAGACCTAGTCGCAGGGTGCCCATCTAATGGCTTCTACAGATAGCAAAAAGTTTATTTTCAATATTTCAAGTAATTATTAACAGAATTTAAAAACTGAAAATATTGTCACAATCTATTCATTAAGTGGAATAATCTTAATGGTTCAAGATCGTAATATCGGGTGATCAACCGACATAGGTGTTAGGTGATCAAGATTGGTTAGTTTGGGGGGGGGGGGGAGGAACTATACAGCGAGGTCATGGATCCCAGTAGATTAGGGAAGGATGGGGATAGAAGCCGGCCGTGCCTTTTCAAAAGAAGCATCCCGTCAATTGAAACTTCCTGGCAGATTAAAACCGTGTGCTCGATCGAGACTCGAACTCGGGCCCTTTGCCTTTCGCGGGCAAGTGCTCTACCATCTGAGCTACCGAAGCACGACTCACGCCCGGTAGTCACAGCTTTACTTCTGCCAGTATCTCGTCTCCTAACTTCCAAATTTTGCAGAAGCTCTCCTGCGAACCTTGCTGAACTAGCACTCATATCAGCGCACACTCCGCTGCAGAGTGAAAATCTCATCCCGGCAATTGGCTGAAGCGATTTAGGGAAATCACGGGAAACCTAAATCAGGATGGCCGGTCGCGGGTTTGAAATGTCGTCCTGCCGAATCCGAGTCCAGTGTGCATTGTACTACTTTTCTACATAGTTGCCATTTAAATTAAGGCACTTATCGTAGCCATGGACGAGCTTGGAAATTCCTTCGTCGTAAAATTCGGACGCCTGCGCCTTCAACCACGTGGTTACCTCTTCTTGAAGCTGTGCGTCGTCATCAAAACGCTGCATAGCCAAGCACTTCTTCATTGCTGGGAATAAGTGGAAGTCGATCGGTGCCAGGTTGGGACTATACGGCGGATGAGGAAACAACTCCCACTTAAAAGATTCGAGAACTTCACGAGTGGCATTTGCCGTGTGGGCCCGGGCATTGTCGTGAATCAGCAAGATCTTTGAGCCCAACTTTCCCCTGTGCTTGTTTTGTATTGCTCTTCTGAGGTTGTCCAGAGTTTGGCAATACCTTTGAGAGTTTTTGTAGTGCCTCTTTCCAGGAAATCCACAAAAATCACACCTTTTCTGTTCCAAAACAGGTAACCACGTGGTTGAAGGCGCAGGCGGCCGAATTTTACGACGAAGGAATTTCCAAGCTCGTCCATCGCTACGATAAGTGCTTTAATTTAAATGGCAACTATGTAGAAAAGTAGTATTTAAGTGTGGCTTTCATCTGTATATAATTAAAAATATTTCCAATACTATATTTATTTTTAATTCCAAAACGTAATGTACTTTGTGGATAGCCCTCGTATTAAGAGGAATATTACAGTTCGAAACGTCAAATATGTAACACTCTAACTCATTCGTAAATTAATCAGACGTCTGAAGCGGTTTCACACCTGGTAGAATCGGGGCTTACTGGTATTAGACTAATTACAGCGTGCAAGTGGCATTTAAGCAACCACTTCTTCCTCGTCGCATACGTGAATGGGACGCGAAGAAGCCCAACTAAGTGGTACAATAGGAATTACCCTCTGCCATGCACTTCACAGTGGACTGCAGAGTACGCATATAGATGCAGATATAACGTGATACATACCAGCTGAGTGTTATCTGCGTGCATAAAATGCGGACTGCGCGAATAGGAACGTGTAGGTGGAGTAAGACTCTGGTGAGTGACGCGGCGCAGGGAGGCACGTTAAGGGGATACGGAATCGGATTTTGGGTTAAAAAATCGAATTTTTTTTATTGGCGTATTATATTCTGCCATGTTTCCTCTTTAAAATGACGTATCATACATAGCTCTACTACAATTATAACTATTTTATTTTTATATATTTGTGAGATCGGGTATTGCGCTTTAGTTATACACGTCTCTCGTGGCTGACCATGAACTTTTTGGCAGTACCTTTAAAGTGACATGAATTCAAATATCCCTGTTTCCAGCGACTATTTATACACTAGTTGCCCGAAAATGTTTCTCTCTGGTTTCCTCAAGTTACTCTTTGACTTTGTGGCGGGACTGTTTTGTAAACAGTGTGATATAAGAAAGTAGTTGTTGTTGAGTTATTTCGTATTTAGTGCTTCATTTTTCGCAGTGAAAATGCCTAGAGCTAAAGCAAAAGTATTTAAAAAGCGTGTGAACTGGCAAAAGAAAAGAAATAATGATTCATTAGCAAAGCAAAGCAGTTCATCATCATCACTGTTGGAAAATGTGAATCCACTTATTACTGATTTGCCGAACGAACTTACACCAAATGAAAACAGTGCTTCTCATAAAAAACTAAGAGATTTGGAAGAGAAATATAATTTACTTGATAGAGGGAATGAAGTTTTTGAACTCATTGATACGAATATATTGTGTGAAGCTCTTGAAAACAGTTTGTGCTGCAAAAAATGTCATGGAAACGTTTCTCTGAAAGTAGAATCCCATGTTGGCCTGGCTGCCCAGTTTAATTTAATATGCAGTGTTTGTAAATAAAGCTGTAAGTTTCCAAGTTCGGTTTCAGTAACTGTAAATAATGGATACAAGAAAACTGAACTTTATAGTGTAAATATTAGGTTAGTTTATGGATTGCGAGCAATTGGTAAGGGCAAAGCAGCTGGTGATATGCTATGTGGTGTTCTAAATCTTCCAAGTGCACCTTCAAAGTTTGAAGCTTACAATTATGTACTAGGATCTGCAGTTGAAGATGTAGCACAGAAGTCAATGCAGGTTGCTGTGGAAGAAGCAGTGGAAGAAAATGACGGCAGTCGTGACCTCACAGTGGCGTTTGATGGCACGTGGCAGAAAAGGGGCCACACCTCCAACAATGGTGTTGTAACAGCAACTAGTGCTGATACTGGCAAGGTTATTGATGTTGCAATAATGTCTAAATACTGTAGGTGCACAGGCAGGCTGAAAAATGAACACAGTGATGACTGTATTGCTAATTATTATGGTAGTAGTGGTGGCATGGAGGTTGCTGGGGTGAAGAAAATTTTTCATCGCTCTTCACAGTGGTATAATGTTCGCTATGTCAAATATCTGGGAGATGGTGACTCTAAAGCATTCAAAGAAGTTTTGGAAAGCAAACCATATGGGAACAGTGTAAATATAAGCAAACTTGAATGTATAGGACATGTGCAGAAGAGAATGGGTGCCAGGCTGAGAAGGTTAAAATCAGTTATGAAAGGGAAAAAACTAGATGATGGGAAAACCTTGGATGGCAGAGGAAGATTGACTGATTCCATAATAGACCACATTCAGAACTGCTATGGCCTTGCAATCAGGCAAAATACAGGCAATCTTGAAGAAATGAGGAGAGCTATATGGGCTTTATATTTCCACACCGCATCCACGGATGAGCATCCACAACATGGTTTGTGCCCCAAAGGTGAAAACAGCTGGTGTAAATACAATAGGGGACTAACAACAGGAGAGAAATACATTCACCACCACAGTCTACCATCAGCCATCATGGCAGAAATAAAGCCCATTTTCAGAGATCTGGCTGACAGAAGTCTTCTGATGAAATGTCTTCACGGAAAAACGCAGAACCCCAACGAGTGCTTGAATAGTGTGATATGGCATCGTCTCCCAAAAACAGTGTTTGTCGGAATTAATACACTACATTTTGGTGTGTATGATGCTGTGGCAACCTTCAATCTTGGAAATGTAACTAAATGCCAGGTCCTTCAAAAGTTGGGTATGTGTGTTGGTTCCCGTACGGTACGTGCTATGTTCTTTTTAGATCAGCACAGACTAAGGCATGCTGATAATATAATCAAGACATTAGTGAAAAAAGCAAGACAGGTGCAGAGGGGTGCCAAAAGAAGACTTGAAGATGATTATGAAGACTGTGAAGGGGGTATTAGCTACGGATCAGGAATGTTTTAATCTTCTTTCTCCGTTTCCCGTAAGTTTACTTTTTACTTCATCTAGGAACATTATCTCAGGTACTGGTCAACCTAGAAGTCTGAAATTTTTATGACGTAGTGACATAGGTCCCTATTACATACTGAAACAACGATTTTTTAATTACTTGATTTACAAAAGACTTAGGGGTGATAGTCTAGTAAAAAGCGATGGAAAAAATTTACTTAAAAATAAATGTACAATATCTCTGTAAGAAAATACTTTGACAATAAACTGTTGTTTCAGTATTGTTGTAACATATGAATTCACATACAGTAAAATTTTTACCTCTCTGTCTCCAGTAGTTTGTGAGAAAATGTTCCCTATAGTAGGCATATATTAACATTGCGGGGATAGGTGATTCCGTATCCCCTTAAGAGAGCAGGACGAGGCGGCCGAGGTGGGGGTCGGGTCGGGTCAAGGGTCTGGCAGCCAGGCGGCTCCGCCCACGGGGACACGCGCCGGCCCGCTCTGCTGGCCGCGGAGAACTCTGCTCTTCGGCGTCACTACTTGGTTCCGCGGATAACGCGATAGGTATTATGTCAGGGAACGTGCCAATTGATCAACAGAGTGCAAAGAGAGCTATACTGGGCAGTTTTACTAAATGGGGACAAACTGCAGTAAACGATTGCTGGCAGCAAAAAACATCATATCGGTTAAGACCGGAAATGCATTCCGAGGAAGGTACACCCACTTCAAGATAGAGAAAAAGATCTTATGGGGTGTCATTCATTTGCAGAAATTACATGAATCTTATACCTGTATGCCACTGATCAATATGCCGGCCGGAGTGGCCGTGCGGTTCTAGGCGCTACAGTCTGGAGCCGAGCGACCGCTACGCTCGCAGGTTCGAATCCTGCCTCGGGCATGGATGTGTGTGATGTCCTTAGGTTAGTTAGGTTTAATTAGTTCTAAATTCTAGGCGACTGATGACCTCAGAAGTTAAGTCGCATAGTGCCCAGAGCCATTTGCTGATCAATATAATGAAGTATGAATTTTGTCTTATAACACGTTTGGCAGAATCACCCTAAGATACAACACGTTACCTATTTGTCACTGGACAACACATTTTAATTTGTATTTGTCAAAGTAACTTAAATAATACAATCTACACAGTGTTTCTCAATTCCGGTAGGGTAGTGGCTTTGAAAAATAAAAGTCACTGATTATGTTAATAAAATAAGTGTATTGATTCAAAATGGTCTCTCCCTGATACGAAGCACAGCAAAATCCATTTTTAAGGTGTTTTGAAACAGATATTACGCTCCTTTTTTGGAATTGCATTTACAATGAAGCGCCAAAGAAACTGGTACAGGCATCCATATTCGAATACAGATGTAAACAGGCAGAATACGGTGTTGCGGTCGGCAAAGCCTATGTAAGACAATAAGTGTCTGGCGCAGCTGTTAAATCCTGATAACCTGCCATTGTTGCAGCAGTAACCGATCTAAATGAGGTTGAACGTGGTGTTACAGTCGGCGCACGAGCGATGGGACACAGCATCTCCGAGGCAGCGATGAAGTGGGAATTTTCCCGTACAACCATTTCACGAGTATACCGTGAATATCACGAATCCGGTAAAACATCGAATCTCCGACATTGCTGCGGCCGGAAAAATATCCTGCAAGAACGGGACCAACAACGACCGAAGAGAATTATTCAACGTGACAGAAGTGCAACCCTTCCGCAAACTGTTGCAGATTTCAATGCTGGGACGCCAAAAAGAGTCAGCGTGCGAAACATTCAACGAAGCTTCATTGATATGGGCTTTCGGAGCCGAAGGCCCACTCGTGTACCCTTGATGACTGCACGACACGAAACTTTACGCCTTGCCTCGGCCAGTCAACACCGACATTGGACTGTTGATGACTGGAAAAATATTGCCTGGACGGACGAGTCTCGTTTCACATTATTTCGAGCGGATGAACGTGTACGAGTATGGAGATAATCTCACGAATTCATGGACTCGGCATGTCAGCAGAGGGCTGTTCAAGCGGCGCCGGCAGTGTCCGCGCAGTTTGAGGCGCCATGTCACGCTGCGCGGCCCCTCCAGTCGGACGTTCGAGTCCTCCCTCGGGCATGCGTGTGTGTGTGTGTTGTTCTTCGTGTAAGTTATATTATGCTCGGTTTAGTTAGTTTAAGTAGTGTGTATGTCTAGGGACCGATGACCTAACCAGATTGGTCCGTTAGGAATTCACACACATTTCAACATACGATTTTTTACTGTTCAAGCTAGTGGAGGCTCTGTAATGGTGTGGGGCGTGTGCAGTTGGAGTGATATGGGACCCCTGATACGTCTAGATACGACTCTAACAGGTCACACATACGTAAGCATCCTGTCTAATCACCTGCATCCATTCATACCTATTGTGCATTCCGAAGGACTCTGACAATTCCAGCAAGACAACGCGACACCCCACACGTCCACAATTGCTACAGAGTGGCTCCAGGAACACTCTTCTGAGTTTAAACACTTCCGCTGACCACCTAACTCCCCAGATATGAACATTAGTGAGCATATCTGGGATGCCTTGCAACGTGCTGTTCAGAAGAGATCTCCATTCCTTCGTACTCTTACGGATTTATGGACAGCCCTGCAGAATTCATGGTGTCAGTTCCCTCCAGCACTACTTCAGACATTACTCGAGTCCACGCCACATCGTGTTGCGGGGGACCTACACGATATTAGGCAGTTTCTTTGGCTCTTCAGTGAATAATCGACTCTCCCAGAGTCCGGAATCAGATACCAGTTCCGGATTGCCTATTTGACCGCTTCCAGGAGCAACAAAAATTTGGTTTTAATATTTCGCGTGATTATAGACCGAATTTAAAAATTTAAAATGTTGTCGTAGTCTACTCATTAAAAAGTATAGTCTTTTGTTTAAAGTTTAACGCAAGAAGACAAGTATTACAGTTGGAAACAATGTGTCTTGAGGCAGTGTAAATGACGGCGCCCATAATACATGGACTATATTTGTCCAATATTTCCAACGAACTGCACACTAATTTTAAACCCTTTTCCGAACTTTTTCTCGCTAACATGCTTAAAGTCAAATATTTAGCACATTAATTCAATTGTAAACTAATCATACTTCGAAGTTGTTTCCGTTCCTTGAAGAATTCAAGTTCACTGGTTTTACACTAAGTTGATCAACATGATTGTTCTGGTTACTATATTGTGCGTGTTCTCCCATTAATGATAGATATTAGGGGGAAAAATTTAGAGATGTCATTTGTGTCCCATGTTGCTTACTGGGGCGCTATGTTTGTAACTAACCTCATGGGAGCCACCAAAAACGAGGCGCTTTGGGCGGTATGCTGCAACTCGACATCCAGTTTAGGTAGGGATCACTGTGCCTGGCTGCCTATTCGTCCCAGTACCTGCGCGGTAAAGGTCGCGAACGAAGCGCCAAGCGAGTTGCTGGATGTACGCGCAGCACTGTAAGCAGCAAGGAGCGGCCCCTGAGCGTCCGTTCCCCGTCTCTCCAGCCATTTAACGTCCCGTCGACAGAACGATCAGTCGGGCCTCGCTGGGCCAGCCCACTGTTTCTCCCTCCCTTTCCAGCCTCCGTTTGTGCGGGAGAGGAAAGGAGAGAATACAGCACTGCCTCCCCCCAGCAATCAATGGTGCGCAGTCCGGAGCAGATCAGCGCGTACACTGTCTTTCTCCCTCCGCATTCTTATTCGCCTTTTTTCTTCCATTTCCTGCAGACATCGGCTTAAAACTCTGGCTTTACCGCGCCAGTCCGTAGAAGTACACGACATACCACTTAACAAACCATTACCTTTTACGACATGTTGCAAGTTTCACATTTTGTTCATTACTAGCTGCTCCCGGCCACCCGTTGCTGTCGTTCAGTTTGGTTAAATGGAAAAGAAAGCAATGAGAAAGCACACGTTTGTAATACGTATCAGAACTGGATGTTGCTGTGGTCTTGTTAGATATAACCATCTAATCTTCAGCAGTCTTCTGAAGCACGTTATTCTCAAAGTTTCTATCCTCCTCTTGTCTGAATTGTTCATCGTCCACGATTCCCGTATGTACAAGACTACATTCCGCACAAGTAGCATCAGAAAAGTCTTCCAAACATTTAAATTTATATTCGATGTTAACAGATTTCTCTTCTTCAAAAATGCTTTTCTTGCTGCTTTTTTACATTCGCCATCATTTATGTTGATGCCAATTTAGCAAAACTTGTCTAGTACTTTAAGTGTCTCGTTTCCTAATCTAATTCGCTCAGCATCATCAGATTGCTTCGACTACATTACATTGATCTTGTTTCCCTTTTGTTGATGTTCATCTCTACATTACATTGAAGTACTCTTCAAAGTCCTTTGCCGTCTCCGACAAAACTGCAATGTCATTGGCAAACCGCAAAGTTTTTGCTTCCCTCTCCGTGATCTTTAATTGCTTGTCCAAATTTATTTCCTTGTTTCCTTCACTGCTTTCTCAGTGTGCAGATCCGTGTCTCCTCACACCACCACCTCCCTTCCACGATGTCTTGGTCTGATGCAGTCCTCCATGCTATTTTATTCTGTGTGAGCCTCTTCATTTCACCCCCACACCTCCCTCCAGTACTAAACTGGTGATCCTCCGATGTTTCAGAATGTCTCCTATCAACTGAGCCTTTGTTTTAGTCAAGTTGTGTCACAAATTTCTTTTCTCTCCTCAATTCTACTCAGTACCCCGTCATTAGTTATGTGGTCTACCCATACAATCTTCACCATTCTTCCGTAGCACCACATTTCAAAAGCTTCTATTCTCTTCCTCTAAATTGCCAAACACATTCAGGAAACACTTGCTAACATTCCAGTCCGAACTCGATACTAACAATTTTTTTTCTTCAGTAACGCTTTTCTTGCCATTGTCACTGTACACTTTATATCCGTTCTACATCGGTCATCATCATTAATTTTGTTGCCCAAATAGCAACACTCATCTACTATTTTAACTGTCTTGTTTCCTACTCTAATTACGTCAGCACCACCTCATTTAATTCGACTATATTCCATTATCCTTGTTTAGCTTTTGCTAATGTTTATCTTACAACCTCCTTTCTTGGATATACATCGTAATCTTCTTCTCTCCTCTCCCCGTCTTCCCCCCCCCCCCCCTCTCTCTCTCTCTCTCTCTCTCTCTCTCTCTCTCTCTCTCTCTCTCTCTCTCTCTCCCCCCCCTCCATCACCTTCTCACCCCTTTCTATGTCCAGCTTCTCCACCTCATCCTGTCCCCCTCGCCCTGTCCATCTCCTACTTTACGCTTTCTAAGTACATTTGCTCTCACCCCTCTGTCCATCTCCAGTTCCCCCCTCTCTTTGAACCTGATTCCTGTTTATTGTTATTACTAATTCAAATTCAGTAGTAGTATTTTGATCATAATCCGATAAGCCGTGAATACTCCTTTCCTGTTTGCTCACAACGCTTCACTATTATGTATTTTATACACATATTTACGTGTCAAAACGCTTATTACAGTAACACATAAAAATTTGAAGTAAATCGGTGGCGTATTTTTTGACATTTTTGGTCATAATGTTCCCCCCACAAATATTACATGTATATTTATATACTGTATATATATTAAAAATATACACTATGTGGTCAAAATTATCCGGACACCTGCCTGAAAATGACTTAAAAGTTCGTGGCGCCCTCCATTGTTAATGCTGAAATTCAATATGGTGTTGGCCTACTCTTAGCCTTGATGACAGCTTCCACTCTCGCAGGTTACGTTCAATCAGGTGCTGGAAAGTTTCTTGGGGAATGTCAGCCCAATCTTCACGGAGTGTTGCACTGAGGAGAGGTATCGTGCATTATGAACAGGTGCTCGATCGTGTTGAAAGATCGAGTCGCCATCCCCCAACTGCTCAACAATTGGATGCAAGAAGGTGCTTAAATCACCAATGTAGGCATGTGCTGTGATAGTGCCACGCAAACAACAAGGAGTGCAAGCCCACCCCCCGCCCCCCATCTCCCCCATGAAAAACACGACCACACCATAACACCATCGCCTCCGAATTTTACTGTTGGCACTACAGATTCTGGCAGATGACGTTCACCGGTCATTCGCCAGACTCTGCCATCGGATCGCCACATTGTGTCTCGTGATTCGTCACTCCACACAACGTTTTTCCACTGTTCAATCGCCCAATGTTCACGTTCCGTACACCAAGCGAGCGCGTCGTTTGCCATTTACCGGCGTGATGGGTGGCTTATGAGCAGCCGCTCGACCATGAAATCCAAGTTTTCTCATCTCCTGCCTAACTGCAGTGGATCCTGATGCAGTTTGGAATTCCTATTTGATGGTCTGGATAGATGTCTGCTTATTACACTGTCGGCGGTCTCTGTCACACAACAGACGAGGTCGTCCTGTACGCTTTTGTGCTGTACGTGTCTCTTCACGTTTCCACTTCACTATCACATCCGAAACAGTGGACCTAGGGATATTTACGACTATGAGAATTTCACGTACAGACGTATGACACAACTGACGCCTGGCGCGGTGGTCTAGCGGTTCTAGGCGCTCAGTCCGGAACCGCGCGACTGCTACGGTCGCAGGTTCGAATCCTGCCTCGGGCATGGATGTGTGTGATGTCCTTAGGTTAGTTAGGTTTAAGTAGTTCTAAGTTCTAGGGGACTGATGACCACAGGTGTTAAGTCCCATAGTTCTCAGAGCCATTTGAACACAACTGACACCCAATCACCTCACCATGTTCGAAGTCCGTAAGTTCCGCGGAGCGCCCCATTCTGATCTCTCACGATGTCTAATGACTACTGAGGTCACTGATATGGAGTACCTTGCACCAGGTGGCAGCACAATGCACCTAATGTGAAAAACTTATGTTTTTGGGGGTGTCTGGATACTTTTGATCACATAGTGTATATACTATGTCCGTCCGAATGTTCATTGGAGTATCGCGTAAAAATTCGAAGTAAACCAGTCTGAATTTTTCGATTTTTGGTAATAACGTTTCCCCTTTATATTTGTATTTATATATTAAATACATTAAAAACAGATACATAAAAAAACGCGGATATTCGAATGCAACGTTGTGTTAAAATTTCGAGCAATCGATGAAGAACCTTCGGAGTTTTAAGATTTTCAACAGACGAACACGAGATTTATGCTACCAACGTACCTACTTTTACCAAATGGCGCTTCAGTAGGAATGAAAAACCACCACAGTATTCGAATGCAACGTTGTGCAGAAATTCAAAGCAATCGGTTAAGAACTTCCACAGATATACAATCTCGAACAAACGTTTACAATTTTATTTATGTAGATTGAATTTACTCTTAGTCCTACTGCAATAAAATCAAGTGCTGGCAGGTGTCAATATTACCTAACCATCAGTTTAATAAGTCATGGTTGCAAAACACTGAAATTATTTACAGGAGATTGGGAAACTGGTTGAAGCCGCTCTCCGAGATCAGTCTGGTCTACGCAGATCTGTAAGAACCCAGGAGTCCATACTGACCTGACCCAACGAATCATCATAGAAGACACTTTCAAGAAAGGCAAACCTACGTTTTGAAGCACGTGTGGACTTAGAGAAGGTTTTTGACAATGCTGACAGAATACAGTCGCCGATATTCGGAAGGTAGCAGCGGTAAGACACAGGGAGTGTCAGTTCATATAAAGCTCTAACAGAAAAAAAAGACTGCAGTTGTAAGAGTCGAACGACATGGGAGGGACGTGATGGTGTGAGGAGACACGGATCTCTACACTGAGAACGCAATGAAGGAAACCAAGTATAAATCTGGAAAAGCAATTAAAGTTCACGGAGAGGAAAGCAAAAGCTTTGCGTTTTGCCAATGACACTGCAGTTCTATCGGAGATGGCAAAGGACTTTGAAGAGTTCTTCAATGCGATGTAGTGTCTTGAAAAGAGCAGAGAGAGGAACATCAACGAAAGTAAATGTTATGTAGTCGGATCAGATCAGATGGTGCTGAGCGAATTAGATTAGGAAATGAGACACTGAAAGTATTAGAGGAGTTCTGCTAAATGGGCATCAAAGTAAGTGATGATGTCTGAAGTAAAGAGAATATAAAACGCAGCAAGAAAAACATTTTTGTAAAAGAGTAATATGTTAACATCGAATATAAATTTAAATGTTTCGAAGTCTGTTCTGATGGTATTTGTGTGGAATGCGCCTTGTACGAACGTGAAAGGTCGACGATGAACAATTCAGACAAGAAGAGAATAGAAAATTTGGAAATAATGTGCTAAGAAGACTGCCGAAGATTAGATGGGTAGACTGAATAACTAATGAGGTGGTACTGAATCGAACTGGACAAAAAAAGAAACGTATGCCAAAGCTTGACACAAGAAGGGATCGTATAGTAGGTTACATCCTAAGGCACCAGGGAATCAAGCCCAAGATATCTGTAACATTAAACACTTTTAACATCAAAACAAATTTGTAGACGTCAGAAGGAAAAAAAAATAAAACTTCACTAGATAAAAGCATTGACTTACAAGCTGAAAAATGCTTTATAAACGCAAATAATGAACTGCACACGAAATAGTCGAAATGTTAACACCTTGTTGAAAGGGGGGAAGATACTATAAAAGAAGGGTTCAGGTGCTTGGGAAGCTGTATTTCTTCTGATGGAAGACTTAATTAGACGTACGCGCTACAACTTTTCATGCCAAAGAACATTAGCAAAGCGCATAGTCTGCTGACACATACGAATAATTTCAGGGACAAGGAAGCTAGAATACACAATGCATACGATGGACATTTGATGCAATTCTTTTACCTTCTTTATTACCGACATCTTGCGTGATTAAGGTATGTTGCTCACAATTTTTGCGTTACACTGAAATTTGATGTTTTTGTCATGTCGTCTTTCACAAATGACATGTCTTAATTTTAACTTCATTCCCTTGTTTTATTTGTACAGTTTTACAAATTATTTGCATTTAGGTACAAGCTTGGTAATATTTGTCTTGAAGTATTCCGGCAGGTTTACAATTTGGCTCGCTCCGATGATGGTTTTAACAGCATACTGTCCTAGTCTTGCTAGCCCATGACACGCATGTCACTGTGTGATTGTTGCTAATGATTATGTTTTTCAATCCATACTCAACTCGTTTTTACGGTCTGAACGGTAAGTCATCTTAAACGCAGCAACATATTCCCTACACAACATTGTTAAGTGGATTTAATACATGTTCGTTTTTACTATTACAGTAGGTTCGTCTCATACATTTTGTTCAGATTTTATAGATTTTTTTATATTCTATTTTACTGTAAAAAATATTCTTAGGGTATTTTTTCTCTCTGCTTGTTTACTAATCTGAAGATGGTAGTTGTACGCAATCTAATCTAGTAACTGTGCAATAATTGTATTATGTAAATTGCGGTTTAGGCAGTGAAAGTTTTTTATACCAAAATTTTTACGGGACAATGTCAGGCTTCACTGATACCCTCGTTATAACTGTATCATATTTAGGAAATCCCATTTCCAAGTCCTCAATGCTACTTTGTAATTGATAGTCAGTACTAAACTGTCGGCATAGAGCAGCGTCTTTTGAAGCTAGTTTAGTGACCTAAGAGGCTTGGTTATGGGACTGACCTATTACAAAACCACAACTTGGCGATCTACGAATGACAAGAGAATAGATGGGTTGATTCTTTACGGTAAAGTATCATTACATGACGCACTCCAGTAGTTGCCGCTATCTTACATGACGCAGCACTCCCGAACGACCTTCTCTGTGGCGAAGGGAAAATCTGCTCTCGTAACAAAAATTTGAGCCATTCCACTCTCTGGATGGGCCCTTCGCTACTTCGCTACGCCGTCGGAATTAGCACTGTAACAGAGAGAGAGAGAGAGAGAGAGAGAGAGAGAGAGAGAGAGTAAGTGGCGGGACGGGAAGGGGGGGAGAGGTGGTGCGGCAGACAAGTGGCACGTATGCTATGCAGCGTAACGGAGGTTTCAGCAAACTTACAACGTCTCCGTTATAGAACGACCATCTTTTCGTTACTTTACTTCATTCGATTCAGTTGAACAGACTTCACAAGAAGACTGATTTAATGCAATAAAGTGTTGTTTAAGAATGTGAGTATGACCGTTCTTTAGAATCATCAATTCGTTCATTCACACACGAGAGAAGAGCTTACGGCTCACTTCAGCTAGCCCAGAATGACGGTGCACGACGATATGGCTAGTCCAAGACAACGAATGTTGACTTTCGCGGGATGATAACGCTACGAGTTGCAATAATACGACTAATATTCTAATGCTGATTTCACAATAATAAGTTCGTGGTAGGAGATATTTCTTTGGGTAGTCGGAACAAGACACGTAGTCCACCGTGCCGATCTCGATGTTCCGGCTTAATTAAGCTCTCGTTATTCGGCCATTAGTCAAGCAGCCGTGCGGTAGTTCGGGCATTACAAACATTAACAATAATCAATATTTATGAGCTTCATTTCTCCTTTCTGATTTTTTTGCCTTCATTACGCCTTCTTTTCTAACGAAGTAGATGAACCGTATAGATCACGCTACAGTTGTGGAAACAGTGGGGCGAAAGCACGATTGGTCCGGATTTTTACGATGGTGACCGGGGAAATATATACAAGCCCGGCCATTCCGATTCTTGTGTAGCTTTCTAGTGCCGCAGTTGAGAATGCACAATTATGGCCGTTCCAAGCTAA
Source organism: Schistocerca piceifrons (assembly GCF_021461385.2). Lineage (NCBI taxonomy): Eukaryota > Metazoa > Arthropoda > Insecta > Orthoptera > Acrididae > Schistocerca > Schistocerca piceifrons. Next base: position 279,415,920 of record NC_060142.1, on the reverse strand, counting down.
TGTCGTAAGCGCGAGGAATAAGGAGATATGTCAGTCATACAGATATTCCAACCAATGCTATTCTTATATCTGTGGTCAATCTTTTTCTTCGTAGGCCGAACTAGCCTAACAGACACTGTCACTATCAGACTAGGCCCAGAGCGAGGGAGGGAAAGTAGAATATGGCTATCACTCGATGCCAACGCGTCACTCTCGCGTGTCGCTTGTGTAGGTTCTTTAAATGACCCACACACATAAATATTCGCGCCGTCTCCGTACTCCAAAGATACCATTGGGATGTACGATTATATCTACGGAGACAGAAAATTGAAGAACAAAAATAGAAATTATTTTACGTACCTCATTTGTCTTTTTTCACCGATCTCGCTGTCTGATGGTCTTCTGAGTTGGCGTGAGAAAGACGCATCCATCTGAGTCTCAGTCTTATGTTAAGTAAAAATTATAATATGAGGAAGTCGCAAGTTTTCATTCTACTGCCGCGTTACGTCATAATTTACTTGCTTTTTTAAATGGACACATTCGCAGACGAAGTTACACTCCTGGAAATGGAAAAAAGAACACATTGACACCGGTGTGTCAGACCCACCATACTTGCTCCGGACACTGCGAGAGGGCTGTACAAGCAATGATCACACGCACGGCACAGCGGACACACCAGGAACCGCGGTGTTGGCCGTCGAATGGCGCTAGCTGTGCAGCATTTGTGCACCGCCGCCGTCAGTGTCAGCCAGTTTGCCGTGGCATACGGAGCTCCATCGCAGTCTTTAACACTGGTAGCATGCCGCGACAGCTTGGACGTGAACCGTATGTGCAGTTGACGGACTTTGAGCGAGGGCGTATAGTGGGCATGCGGGAGGCCGGGTGGACGTACCGCCGAATTGCTCAACACGTGGGGCGTGAGGTCTCCACAGTACATCGATGTTGTCGCCAGTGGTCGGCGGAAGGTGCACGTGCCCGTCGACCTGGGACCGGACCGCAGCGACGCACGGATGCACGCCAAAACCGTAGGATCCTACGCAGTGCCGTAGGGGACCGCACCGCCACTTCCCAGCAAATTAGGGACACTGTTGCTCCTGGGGTATCGGCGAGGACCATTCGCAACCGTCTCCATGAAGCTGGGCTACGGTCCCGCACACCGTTAGGCCGTCTTCCGCTCACGCCCCAACATCGTGCAGCCCGCCTCCAGTGGTGTCGCGACAGGCGTGAATGGAGGGACGAATGGAGACGTGTCGTCTTCAGCGATGAGAGTCGCTTCTGCCTTGGTGCCAATGATGGTCGTATGCGTGTTTGGCGCCGTGCAGGTGAGCGCCACAATCAGGACTGCATACGACCGAGGCACACAGGGCCAACACCCGGCATCATGGTGTGGGGAGCGATCTCCTACACTGGCCGTACACCACTGGTGATCGTCGAGGGGACACTGAATAGTGCACGGTACATCCAAACCGTCATCGAACCCATCGTTCTACCATTCCTAGACCGGCAAGGGAACTTGCTGTTCCAACAGGACAATGCACGTCCGCATGTATCCCGTGCCACCCAACGTGCTTTAGAAGGTGTAAGTCAACTACCCTGGCCAGCAAGATCTCCGGATCTGTCCCCCATTGAGCATGTTTGGGACTGGATGAAGCGTCGTCTCACGCGGTCTGCACGTCAAGCACGAACGCTGGTCCAACTGAGGCGCCAGGTGGAAATGGCATGGCAAGCCGTTCCACAGGACTACATCCAGCATCTCTACGATCGTCTCCATGGGAGAATAGCAGCCTGCATTGCTGCGAAAGGTGGATATACACTGTACTAGTGCCGACATTGTGCATGCTCTGTTGCCTGTGTCTATGTGCCTGTGGTTCTGTCAGTGTGATCATGTGATGTATCTGACCCCAGGAATGTGTCAATAAAGTTTCCCCTTCCTGGGACAATGAATTCACGGTGTTCTTATTTCAATTTCCAGGAGTGTATTTACAAAGAGAGAATTTCCGCCGCAACCACGCCGGCATTGTTGTACATCATTGGGGAGAAAAGGTATATTACTAAGCCGCACACACCAAAACGACGATATTGACACGTATCTAATGTTTTAGACTGCATTTATGCCTTCGTGTGTTTCTGGGCAGACAATTTTTGGCCCGGTAATTAATGCATATACTCGAATATCTCTTTCCCCAACCAATACACGCTCCTGCCGGTACCGAGACTCTCATGTTGACGTACGATTATCTTAGGGAGGACACTAATAAATTAAGGAGACTGAGCAGTTAAGTTGTTACCGTAATTGCCAAATTATACGGCTGTTTACTAATTTCTTATTTTAATCACGCTTATGCTTGACCTCCCAAAAATCTAACCGTAATTGATTGCTAACAATCATTTGAAACTACCCAACTGACGATTTCTGTTTAAAATATGCAGTCGGCCATTTAAGGTAAAATTTGTGGCTAAATATAACGCCGAGTCTGGTTTTTCTGTTTTTGGACCTGGCAACCCTAGGCGGAAGACTTATTTAACCGACATTCAGTTGTCGACTGCTGTAAGGTTGTCAAAGAAGATCATTATTTTAATGGTTAAAAGGATGCACATGAGGCTCAAGAAATAAACAATGGAAAATGGCGTAATAACGAACAAACTTTATATAAATGAAACAAGTGGTATCTTGAATGTAAGAAGCGCCTTTTTCAGTGAGTTTTCTACATAAACGTATAACAACCTCGTACTTTGCGTGGTGTGCGGTGAATCTAATAACTCGTTTGAACTTTCGTGTACGTGTACGGACCACTGAATACCTAACATTATGAGGCAAGTGAACCAATGAACGTCTGTTCATGATGTGGTTTTTACCTTTTTTGCACAGCTTGTCTGATCTGTAACTATGAACGAGATCCATGAAGTCACAGATAAATGGAGCTCTGGTATGAAATATCCTGGCAGATTAAAACTGTGTGTCAGACCGGGACTCGAATCTTGATGAATTGCCTTTCGCAGACAAGCACGACTCACTACCCGCCCTCACAGGTTTCCTTCCCCCTGCCAGTAGCTAAGGCATTTCTCCGCAGTATCATTTTCTTCTACACAACAGAATTTTTCTGTAGTTTGGAAGGTAGGAGATGAGATGATGACAGAAGTAAAGTTGTGGGGACGAGTCGTGAGTCGTGCTCGGATACCTCAGTCTGTAGTGAAGTTGCTCGCGAAAGGCAAATTTCCTAGGTTTTGGTCCCGGTCTGGCACACAGTTTTAATCCGCCAGAAAGTTTCAATCCAAAATTGTTCGTATCTGTCACGCGGAGGGGCAGATTATTTTTTTTTTCGGCGGTTTGTTTTCTGCAGGTCGCCTAGCCAGTCTGACAGGTATAGCAAATTTATTTTATTTTTATTTTTCGTTTGATATTCTCCAGTAATGTTCAAGCAAAATTCATTGTAGCCTACGTGCCTAGTGGGATCGCCACTTCAGCAGAGGTAGGTTGTTCCTATGGAACGTGGTCTGTTGACGAAATGCTCACTGCACACCCTTTCTGTTTAGCCAATAGCCGGCCGGAGTGGCCGTGCGATTCTGGGCGCTACAGTCTGGAACCGAGCGCCCGCTACGGTCACAGGTTCGAATCCTGCCTCGCGCATAGAACTAATTAGATCTAACTAACCTAAGGACACCACACACATCTAAGTTCTAGGCGACGGATGACCTCAGAAGTTAATTCGCATAGTGCTGAGAGCCATTTGAACCATTTTTTTGTCTAGCCAATAAGAAGCATGGAAGAGAACTGATGTGTCGAATGCACGCCGCCGCAAAGCGTGTCAGTTCCAAGCACAAGCACTTTAGCTCTGGCTTTCAGCTACAATGACGTGATTCCATTCCTACTCATTTTTTATCGGGCACCAAAATTAACATCACCTTATAACCGCAATGACTGGATAAGGCTTCGTAAACTAACTTGACCATCCTGACTGTATTCCGAACAAGCATTAAACTTCCTTTTCCTTCAGAAATATTTACACCGTATGCACTGAGGTGACATAACTCATGAAATACTTCCTAATAGCGTGACTGAGCTCCTTTTGCCCGGCGTGCTGCAGCAACTGGACATGGGGTGGACTCAAAAAGTCGTTGCAAGTCCCCTGCAGAAAATATTGAGTCATGCTGTTTTTATAGCCGTCCATAACTGCGGAAGTATTGCCGGTGCAGAATTTTGTGTACCGGCTGACCTCACGATAATGTTCCATAAATGATCAATGGGATTCATGTCGGGCTATCTGGCTAGCCAAATCATTCGCTCCAGTTGTCTAGAATGTTCTTCAAACCCAACTAATTGATACCGGGTGACGTGGTGCATTGTCATCCATAAAAATTCCGTCTCTGGAAACAAAAATCCATCAACGACTGCAAACGGTCTCGAAGTAGGCAAACATAAACACTTCTAGTTAATTATCGGTTCAGTTGGACCAGAGGATCCACCCCATTCCATGTAAATAAAGACCGCACCATTATGGAGCTGCCACCAGCTTGCAAACTGTAGTGTTGATAACTTGGGTCCATGGCTTCATGGAGCATGTACCACACTCGAACACTGCCGTCGGCTCTTGCCATATGAAATCTGGACTTATCTGACCAGGTCACTGTTTTCCAGTCGTAGACGGCCCAGCCGACAATTGTAACGAGCCCAGGAGATGTGCTGCAGGCGATGTCGTGCTGTTAGCAAACTCAACTCGGTCACCTGCTGCCACAGCTCACTAACGCCAAAGTTCGCAGCACTGTCCTAACAGATACGTTCGTCGTACGTCCCACATAGATTTCTGCGGTTATTTCATGCAGTGTTGCTTGTCTGTTAGCACTAACAAATCTACGCAAACGCTGCTGCTCTCGGTTGATAAGTGGAGGCCGTCGGCCACCGCGTTCTATGTAATGAGAGAGAATGTCTGAAATTTGGTGTTTTCGGCACACTCTTGACACTGTTGATCTCGGAAAATCTGAATTCCCTACAGTTTCCGAAATGGAATGCCCCAAGCGAATAGCTCCGATTACCATTCCGCGTTCAAAGTCTGTTAACTGCCGTTGTGCGCTGCATAATCACACCGGGAAACTTTTCACACGAATCACCTGAATACAAACGACAGCTCCGCCAATGCACCGCCCTTTTATACCTTGTGTACACTCTATAGGGCCGTCTGTACTTGAGCATATGGCTATCCCATGAAAAATGTCACGTCTGTGTAATTCAACAGACCCTAAAGGATTACCGCACCATGCCTACCTTGCCCAGGTCCCTCTGCGTCAGTACAGTTTAACGGAAACACACACAGGTAGGACAAAATTAAAGTGGCCGGGGGAATATTTCATGCACCGTAAGATAGGAAACCCAGCTTACATCATCTACCCCAGATGCGGCTGATGCAAGTTGGTTGCCTATCGTAGAGCGGATGAAACATTTGCCGGGCCCGTTTTATTCTACTCACGCTGTAGTTTGATAAAGGTCTTGTACTCGTTTCGACAGTATAATAACGGAGACGTAGTTACTGAAGTTTCACAAAAAACTTGTTATTTTCTAGTAAAGAATAAAATCTTCCAAACAACATGAGAGTACTCATCTCTGTGAGAAAAGTTTCATGCTGGTTGCGCATCTACGTGTAGAATAATTTTGACTTTATTCAGATTTGAGATGCAATGAAAATTATCATTCCTAAGACGTTTAAAAACATGTTCCCATGGTTCGTATCATCCAATGGCACTAGCAACGAACAAGCTCAGAGCAACATTGCAACAAGGAGTGACAAAGAGTGGTTTGGCCATAAGAGAGAAACAGAGAATGAGGTAGAACTCAAAGCAACGTAGAGAAACACTTCACCTTCGTGAAAGAACGTCTGGAAATGTATCTGGAATATTTTCAACCCTACCCTTCACCCCCCCCCCCCCACACACACACACACACACACGATTTCTCAACATGCAGAGCACGAAGACTAGGTCACGTCATCTGAATCTTATCGGTGACTCAGATGTCCAAGGACATTACCAGGGCTACGATTTCGCAATACTACTACTGTCCATCCGTGACATGCATGGAAGTGAACTAGCTAGTGCTTGAAATAAATACAAGTCGCTCAGTAGTGTTAGCGAGTTGCGTTCAGGCTCGATGAACACGGGTGAATCATTACCGCGAGTTCGCAGCTATATTTCTTTGCGAATTTTAGCAATACATGTGAAACAGTGGCGCCCTGGAGCCACGCACACTACGGCAGGAAAGCGAAAATCTTGCTCTGCGACCATCACTGCATCGCAGCGATCTCGTCGATCGCCGAGATGCTGCAGTCGCTGTGGAAGAGTTGCTCAGTGCACATGTGTTCGCAGCCCTAGCCACAACTGCCAACAGCTTACCACGGGTGTGGAATTGTTTACTGAAGTGGCGAAGAAATACCCTCAAACGTCAGACACCTCGTAACGTGCACCAAAAATGATTCAAATGGCTCTGAGCACTATGGGACTTAATATTTGAGGTCATCAGTCCCCTAAACTTAGAACTACTCAAATCTAACTAATCTAAGGACATGACACGCACCCATGCCCTACGCAGGATTCGAACCTGCGACCGTAGCAGCAGCGCTGTTGCGGACTGAAGCGCCTAGAGCCGCTCGGCCACAGCGGCCGGCTAACGAGTACCATAAGTTCAGGAGAGAGCCGCTTGGTTCCTGATGTGTGGAATGTTGGTCAGGGTTTTGCTGCGGAACCCCTTCGGGAGAAGGATGATATCGGCAAGCAGCACTTTTAAACTATTTTACTTTTTGTTCTAGTGTTTCGGTTTTGCTCGGACGTGGCTATTCAGAATTGTAAGTAAAGTTAACCAGCAAATGCTTTGATCCCTGGCAAGGAGGATCCTCTCATCAGAATGTACAAATTTTCAGTCAATAACAACAGTTTAAGACATCTTCTGTTACTTCAGCCACTTCAGTATAATCACTCATTTATTCTATAGCTGCAACAATGCATGTTTTTATTTGCCTACGCCAATACTTACCCTCCTTTCTAGTACCGTTGCGCGATTACCGCTGCGGTGTCGCTGATTTTCGCCGCGCTGTTAAGAATCCCGTCGTAAGCGGCACACTACACATCTAAGAACTGTATCTACAACAATACGGAAAAAATGAGATGTTGCTACGCATTTTCTCATTGGCTGACAGTCACACCCAAGAATTTTCTGCATTATATTTTAGTCTCTGTACCCAGCTGTAGATCGCCATTATTCCGACGCTTTCTTAGCAATGGTGCACTCAGATATACAGTGAAAAGACAGGAGATGAAAACTGCTAAGGAGGTAGGAATTCCACGGTGGAAAACACACAAACTGGTGGCCACGTACTGAGAGAAAATACAAGTACGTTGATGAAACACATACGGAATTCTGTGGTCTATATTTTAGATGGTTTATGACATTGTTATAGATACTAGAGGGCAAAAATAATGCAGCTCATAACTTCTTACCTTGGAACGTGGATGTAGGCAACAGGTAGGTTTTCGAAGAGTGTTTGACATAATGAAACACAGTACGTTGCCCTGGACTGCGAGTGTATCAGAGACGAAGATATCAAAAGGAGAGTCCCAGGGAAGTGTGATAGCACCACTCCTCAGCAGACGGATAGGGTGAGCAGCAATCTGCGACTGTCTGCTGCGGTGTGCACGTGAAAGTGTCATTCAGACAGCTTCTATTTGGTGTGATTAAGTGCAGCTGGGCATAAATATGGAAAAACATAAATTAATGCAGGTGAGTATGAGAAACAATCCTGAAATGTTCGAAAACAGTATTAGTGGTGTGCTGCTTGGGACACTAACGGAGATTCGGTATCTAGGCAGAGCGATATGAAATTGGACGATTTTAGAAGGCGAATGGTCTACATTCGTTTATACGGAGAATTCTAGTAAACTGTAGCTCATCTATTAAGAAGACCGCATACATGATACTTGTGGGATCCATTCGTACGTACTGTTAGTGTGTTTGGGATCCACACCAGGATGGATTAAAGGAAACATCGAAGCAATTCAGAGGCGTGCTGGTAGATTTGTTAGCGGTATGTTCGATCAACACGAAATATTACCGATATTCTCCGTGAGTTCAAATAGAAACCTTTAAGGAGGAGAAGCTCTTTCTACTCAAATGGCTCTGAGCACTATGAGACTTAACATCTGAGGTCATCAGCGCCCTAGCACATAGAACAACTTAAACCTAAGTAACCTAAGGACATCCATGCCCGAGGCAGAATTCGAACCTGCGGCCGTAGCGGTCGCGCGGTTCCGGACTGAAGCGCCTAGAACCGCTCAGCCGCACCGGCCGGCAAGCTCTTTCTGCGAAACACCTTTGAGAAAGGTTACAGAACTGACATTTGCGACGGACTACAGAACTATTCTACTGCCAACAAAAAAAAATGGCTCTGAGCACTATGGGACTTAACATCTGTGGTCATCAGTCCCCTAGAACTTAGAACTACTTAAACCTAACTAACCTAAGGACATCACACACATCCATGCCCGAGGCAGGATTCGAACCTGCGACCGTAGCAGTCGCGCGGTTCCGGACTGAGCGCCTAGAACCGCGAGACCACCGCGGCCGGCTACTGCCAACATATATCATGTATAAAGACCGCGAAGACAAGAGAATACAGAACTCGTACGCAAGCGGACAGACAGTCGTTTCTCCTTCGATTCATGTGCGAGTGGAACAGGTACGCGGATGACTTTCAGTGGCAGAAAGTACCCTCAGCCATGCACCGTGTGACGCCTTGCGGAGTATCTAGAGGTAGAAGTAAGTGAGGTGTCTTTTTTTTTACCTTTTTGTAATTTTTATTTGAAAAACGGATTCAGTTAAACAACACAATTGCTAATGATGAATTCTCCTTTCAGTTTTCTATGTGCGTGTGCGCAAGTACGCTACGCCTCCAGCATTTTCGCAAGTCCCATTTAACGCCATCTGGCTAGTGCCTATGTGCCGTTGTCTGAGCTCCGAAGCGGAAACGCTGCATCGGGCGCCGTGAACCTGCAAAGACTCGTACTATGCAAGTCTCCTAGAAAGTAGCACGGTGCTTCAACTCTCCTTCAGAGAAGCTTTTACTTCCTAACAACGTGTTGTCCGTGATTACCGCTTCTGTCGGTTAGCGAAATACGGCGTAGCCTGTGAACGAGGCGCGTAGCCCGTTTCGACTGAGCTCTGCCCGCGGAAGATGTTTTCAGGGTTTGCGCTCTCCTCGCGCCTTCAATTTGCCACAATGCCCTTCCTCTCGCAAATCGCAATCGCAGACCCCATCTTCCCTGCAACAGCGTCAACTCGCAGCCAATTTCAGCGACGGAAAAATCTTCCCCTCAACGAGTCACACAATTTGCGTTCTAACCAACCTAGTTTCGTGAGATGTCGCTGTGGAAGGAAGTGTTCTGCGCCAATTGCGTACTTCGTGTCACGGGCGGGAGAACCTTATCTCAAGCAGACACCATATGGAAGTGTCCATCGCCGTGTTGTCGAACGATATGATTATTTGCGTGTTATATAACTGGTTATTTTACTCAAATAGTTCCTCATTTCTGCTCGCGATATTTCACAGGCCCTGTTACACAAACCTTTCCCAGCCAGAAAAATCCAAACAGGTCACCCTGGACTTCCACTCCGATGGCTAATATCATAATATTCAATAAGTATATTGCGAGGCAATAAGAGAAGTTAAATAGTCTCTCGTTGTGGGAGTGATGTGTCATGGATAGGAAAAATCGGCATACAGAAGAGAACCTGACCTACCTAGTTCTGAATCTTCCATTAGCCATTGAAATGTATGTTATTGGAGATACTTCTTGACGTATTAATTTGTGTTCTAAACGGGGCAGTAACTCTTGATAATTGGCTTTCGCAGGTCAGGCTCTTACCGTCAGAGCTATGCATGCACAATTCAGACAAATTTTGCTGGATACGGCGCTTGGCAAGACCATTTCTTGTCAAAAGCAAGGGTGTTGCTTGGAGCTCAGAACTGGCATTGACGATAAAACGTCAAAATTGTTGCACGCAGAGAATACTCTACTGAAAAGACAAACTTCGTCCCAATTACTTAATCTGGTACGTAAGAGCCTGGTTACGAACTTCTGATCACTCCGCATTCCCTCCCATCCGTCGCTGTGTACGGGAAAAATTACCTCTTTACTATCAATAAACTTTTTTTTTACAATTATGAAAAAAACCTCTGTGCTTTACGTATATTAAAACTTGATCATATTTTATTATTAATATTTGCCAGTCAAGAGAGGAGGGAAGGAAGGAAGACTAGGTTTAACGTCCTGTCGTCGAGAGAGAAGATTTAAGAAATCTGATAATTTCCTACGTTGATTATGATGACCTTCCCCGAATACGCCGAAGGTCCCGACTGTTAATCGACCATGCCTCTTCCAAAATTTGAAAATGTTTTTCAGACACCGCAACCAGTCACAAATTTTATGACTGACTTCAATTATTTGACGAGGCAACATGTTTCGAGACACAAAACATCTTCAGGCTGTAAATGCAACACAAATAAATTCAACGAAAGTACACCAACTTGCGGAGAAAGACAAGGTTAACCTGACATAAGGGCATATTCACTTCGTTTGTTGGTCTGCTATTCACATAAAGAATTTTAAATAATGACTTGTGTTGTTCATATGAAATGGCTCTTTCTTGTGGTGGGTTCAGTTACATCCACTGCTAGCCGGCCGCGGTGGTCTAGCGGTTCTAGGCGCTCAGTCCGGAACCGCGCGACTGCTACAGTCGCAGGTTCGAATCTTGCCTCGGGCATGGGTGTGTGTGATGTCCTTAGGTTAGTTAGGTTTAAGTAGTTCTAAGTTCTAGGAGACTGATGACCTCAGATGTTAAGTCCCACAGTGCTCAGAGCCATTTGAACCATTTTTGAATATCCACTGCTATGGCTCCTTGGATCTTGTTAACCACTGTAAATAAACTTGCAATGGACACTTCAAACATGACATCACAATTAACTCTACTGTGCATTAGAAATAAGATACGAGGTCAAAACAAAGTAAATTTTGATTTATCAGTCCATGCGTATCGCTGGTGTTATAAGCCACTGGCATATTGCTAACGCGTTTCTGATGTTCGTCGACGAATTACATTATAATAAGAGATACTGTGACTTCATGTTGAAAAAAAATTGTATAACTTTTTATAACCATTCTTAAAGAACAATTGGCTCTGAGCACTACGCGACTTAACTTCTGAGGTCATCAGTCGCCTAGAACTTAGAACTAAGTAAACCTAACTAACCTAAGGACATCACACACATCCATGCCCGAGGCAGGATTCGAACCTGCGACCGTAGCGGTCGTTCGGCTCCAGACTGTAGCGCCTAGAACCGCACGGCCACTCCGGCCGGCTCTTAAAGAACATGTTGACTATTTCAGACCCGATTAAACTAACAAACCAGCTATAGCGAAGCATATGGACGAAACACGACACAGTGCTGCAATAGATGAAGATCTATATTTTAAAGGAGGACTGGAAAATGAACATTATGAGAGAAAAGAAAATATTCATCCATGGCCGAAAGCAGAAAAACGAGAACCTAAACAACACTACAGATTTCAAGAGCTCACATAAACGACAGGACCCAGCGACGGAAGAACACGGTTTCTCTACCATTTATCAAAAAAGTAACGGATCAAATCGGCAAGATTTTAAGGAAACATAACATTCGACCGATTTTCAGACCAACTAAGAAAACAGGCCACGCACTTCGTTCCGTTAAGGATAAACGTCCCCCTCTGTCTGCAAGTGGTGTATACAAGATTCCGTGTACATGTGGTAGGGTCTACATTGGAACTATAAAGAGAAGTGTGAATACACGGTTGAAGGAACATGAAAGTCTTTGCCGGGTAGGGAAAACAGACAAGTCAGCCGTTGCGGAACATGCTCTTCAGTCGGGTGATCACGTAGTGAAATTTTCGGAATCTGAAGTTTTTATGTACTATGACAAACTATTATCCACGGCTATATAGAGAAAACGTCGAAACATATAAACATGGGGATAATTTTAACAGAAAAGAAGAAGCTACGAAACTCAGCGATATATGGGCAGTGGCGCTACAGAATCGATGAGAAGTTTTTATATTTCATGTACTATGATCAATAGCTATATTTTATCATTGACAAGGTTTATCTCTGCCATCATGTAAAATCCAGACCGCGTCCACTTTCCACGGTATTTAGGCCGTTCTTAGACGTCCGACTCGTCAGTCGGCAAGACTCAGCACAACCAGGAGCACCTCCGAAGATGTCCAACGCAGCTTTGGACGAAACGTCAGGAATTGAAGAGTTCCATGGACCACGGCCATACAACCCGGAAGAATTCTCAGCAGTTGAAACATCCGGTCGTGAAAGCCTTCACCCTCATATTAGGTTATGATTCTCCTTCAGTGCAGTACGATCACAGGTCAAAACTGTAAGGAACAACTTTAATATCCATGCGTACATTTGTTAAATGTTTTTGTGTTGCCATTCTAGCCTGAACATGAGACTTTAACCTGGAAACAAGTTGCTTCATCAAATAACTTAAGTCAGTCCACAAATTTTGTGGCTAGCAGCGGTCTCTGAAAAAGAGTTTGATACCAAAGCACTCATAATAACCTCAGAGAAAGAATGGAGGGGTGTACCATTTTAAGGTATTACAGCTCTTACCATAATACATGACGTAACACAGTAACGGAAATTCGTGTTTACCTCTACGCCAAAAACACTTAACTCGTCATTTCGCAAGACGTATGTGAAAGAAAGTAATGCGTTGCCTCATTTTTCCTGGATCTTATTCTCTCGGAATCTGAACAGTAAACTTCTCCGTGTAACCCTGCTGACGATAAACTGGCATCGAAAACTAAAGTCAATATTACGAAACCGCAAAAAAGGTAGTCGCATCATTGAATCAGTATTTACCATACACATACAAACTTAAACAGTAAATAAATAGGCCGGACATTATAGACGTATTGTTATATACATGTACATACTCCACAAGAAACTGTATACGGCGTGGCGGAGGAGATTTCCTACAAATATCAGAGACACTATGTTTTACTGCATTTCTCGTACTGAGCCAGAAAAAATATCTGTACGCCCCTGTTAATACCTCTTTCTTATTCTCATGTCCTCTACGTGAAGTATACGGATTAGACAGAACTGTCGCACAGCCCTCCTCGAACACTGTTCCTCTAAATTCGTCCAAGTGGCGAGTACAATTTAGCCTTTCGTCCAAAGTTTATCATTTGAAGTCCCAGAGGTTACATGCCACATTTTCGTGTGCGCTACATCGACCTTTTATGATCGCAGCAGCGTGTCTCTAATTTCATTCGAGATCTGCTGTAATGTCTAGTTCAATAGGACTCCGAATGTTGGAGCAGATCTTTAGAATTTGTCGCACTAGTATCTTGAATATGTTTCCTTTCCAGATGCACTGCACCTTCCCTATAATTCGACCAAGAAATTTTTGTAGTCAATTCTCCTTTCTTTTCACTGATTCAACTTCTTCGTTCCACTCCACGTTGGTTCTTAGAATTAGATATCGATTGCGGTAGAGATCGAAAACATCTCACGCTCAATTCAATTTCAGCAATAGATGCCATTGCAGACGCAAAACCTCCGCTAACAATACCGTCGAGCAATTGTCCGCATTTCGCCATCTCACCTAGAACTCAAGTGGTTGGTGCTAAATCATATTTGATGGTGATATGACTTAGTTGCGTCAGAAACCGTGTAACAAAAGTCTTCACTTTTTCTCCGCAGAGCCACTGTCAGCCTTTCCAGGAGTTGTCGTTGCTTACATTACCGTCTTCACATTTCTCGGCACAACATTCACACAGCAAAATATCTGTTTTCGACTTGTAAGGTTAGAAAATGCCATGCGTTTTTCCACCTTCTGAAAATAAATTACTTTCTGTCCATTCTGGAAACAGGTTTTACATTGTGTGATCCTTGAAATTATCCCAACTTGAAGAGTACTACATGAAGTTTAGGGATTGCAGTCGGATGACGTCGACTTCTCGCCATGATGCTTATGCTAACAACCATTCAGGCATCTTCAGGTGTGTGTTTAGCGCTGGAGATTGCTTGTTCATCGCTAACTTTATACGAAAAATTGAAGCGGAGACGGATGCGTAATGGTTAATGGTTGATAATACACTTGCGCTCTCTGCTGGAATGTAGGCTTGTGAAGAAAACGGAATACCTTGCCAGTGTGGCAAAGCCTACCGTGGTCAAACACTGCGCACAGTGCGTGAAAGGTGTGTTGAACAGAACATTTACTGGATTATTCTGCCACGGAAATCTAGACATAGACGAAATCCTTCTGGGATGCATGCAATTATTAAGATCTTATTAATCGTGATGGATGTCTCTAATATATACAGAAAGGAAACAATTTATGATTAGTTATATGTCTAGTGACAACAAGTTTTATTATTTTACCATCTGAATTTTAACTCCGCAAGCCAGCATTCGAACAGAGAGCGCGCATGTAGTATCACCATTACGCACGTGCCTGCGCGCCACAGATGGAGCAATATTCGAAGAGTGGTACACCTGCCTAATGCAAGACGACGTGGCATGGGCTCAACTAATGTCTGAAGTAGTGCTGAAGTAGTGCTGGAGGGAACTGACACCGTGGATCCTGCAGGGCTGTTCATAAATCCTCAAGAGTATGAGCCGTGGAGATCTCTTCTGAACAAAATGTTGCAAGGCATCCCAGATAGGCTCAATAATGTTCATATTTGGCGCGTTTGGTGGTCAGCGGAAGTGTTTAAACTCAGAAGAGTGTTCCTGGAGCCATTCTGTAGCAATTCTGGACGTGCGGGGTGTCGCACTGTTCGCCCAAGTCCGCCGGAATGCGCACTGAACACGAATGGATGCAGGTGACCAGACAGGATGCTTACGCATTTATCAGCTGTCAAAGTCGTATCTAGACGTATCAGGGGGTCCCATATCACTCCACTGCACACGCCCTACACCGTCAACAGAGCCTCCACAACCTTCAACAGTCCACTGCCAACATGTAGTGTCCATGGACTCCTCAGGTTGTCTCCATAGCCGTACACGTCCATCCGCTCGATGCAATTTGAAATGAGACTCGTCCGACCAGGCAACATGTCTCCAGTCATCAACAGTCCAATGTCGGTGTTGACGGGCCCAGGCGAGGCGTAAAGCTTTGTGTCGTGCAGTCATCAAGGATACACGAGTGGGCCTTCGGCTCCGAAAGCCTATGTCGATGATGTTTCGTTGAATGGTTCGCACGCTGACATTTGTTGTTGATGATCCAGCATTGAAATCTGCAGCAACTTGCGGAAGGGTTGCACTACTGTCACGTTGAACGATTCTCTTTAGTCGTCGTTGGTCCCGTTCTTGCAGGATCTTTTTTTCCGGCCGCAGCGCTGTCGGGAGAATCGATGTTGTATCGGATTCCTGATATTGACGGTACACTCGTGAAATGGTCGTACGCAAAAATTCCCACTTCATCGCTACCTCGGAGAAGCTGTGCCCCATCGCTTGTGCGCCGACTACACCACCATGTTCGCCCACTTAAATGTTGATAACCTGTCGTTTTAGCCACATATCTTACAACAGCGACAGACACCTTTCGTCTTATACAGGCGTTGCCGACCGCCGCGCCGTATCCTTCCTGTTGACATATTTCTGTATATGAATACGCATGCCTATACCAGTTTCCTTGGCTGTTCAGTGTAGCAATCTCCATTGAACTTCCACTGTCGGACGGTGGTATGGGACTTCCATTGCCGCCGTCACACTTTCAACGTGCAACCCAATGATGATGTCATTGGATTGGCATCACTGTAGGATAGAACAAATTTACCTTAACACCAAGACAGTAAGATCGAGATCCACCGGTGACGCTGTACCTCAACCAACCACAAAAAAGCAATCTCCAGTGCTAAAAGCTCACCTGGAGACGGCTGAATGGTTGTCTGCCGAAACATCCTGGCAAGAAGTCGACGTCATCCGACTGCAATCTCGAAACCTCATGGATTAGTTTTTGTATTTTTTTTTGTTGTTGACAGGATTCATTGCATCAATGCTTGTCCATTTGCCAAAGGCTTACTACACTTTATGAACTTAAAACTAAGGCAACTGGTATGTTTTAGGAAGTTATTCTTAACACGGCCAAATTTTTTAATACTTCTAAATTTCGATTAGTACACTTTTGGTGTTTCTCGTTGTATTCTGCTGCATCTCCACGAGCTCCATTAAGTATCAGAACTAACGACACCATGGTTTTCCGTTGCTTGCAACACTCACCCTCCCCGCGACCTCACTGGGGATGCTGCATCAATAAAGCCGAAGTTTCTAATGAAAATCATCTTATTTTACAGTTCTCCTAAAACGGAAAAAAAACAAAATTATTCTTCTGACGAAATTCTGTTTGGTTTTTGTTTTCATATTGGGAAATTTCACAGAATTGTACGCATATAAAGGTACGTATTTTCTGTCACTCCAGATCGCAATGAAAATTCGCCTCACATCAGAAATGCCAAATTACAACGAACATTGAAGAAAAAAAAAAAAAGCGCAAAACAGTCAGAGAGTGGAAGTTCGTCATTTGCGCGTGCATATGCCACAGGCTGCCAGATGAGACTGACAGCGTGAAGGACGCTGGTTTATGGTTTTTTGATGCTAATTTCACGGCGTGCTTCATCGGCCGTGTACTGCATTACTGTCTGCGTCAGCCGCAGTAAAAGCCCACCGACTGAGCGTGTGTAACTGACAACGAGCGTGCGGAAATCTGTCGGTTCCCAACGTCGTCCCCGTTCCAGGGACATTACGTCTGCCAAGAAAGAATGAGGGCTAAGGAGATTAATGTACTGTCAGTGTAATTGTCATCATTCCGAGCTTGGACTCAGTGTTTAAGTATGAGGAATGAATCTGGCCGTGGCGTTGTTTAACCGGCCAGCTGACATTCACTCCTAGTGACGAAAAAAAGCATGTAAAACCTAAACATGGATGATCGAGCGGGAATCTGAATACCAGTGGTTCCAGATGCCAGGCGAACATTTTAATAGAGACGCCACCACGCCCGACATCTTAATTTTATGATCACTTTCTGCAGATAACACTCATTCCAGATGCAGTGGATACGAGCATCACCTCAACTGCAATTTCAATGAAACGCGTCAACATGTCACGGATTTAGTTCATTTTGCTGTGTAAGGTATTCGACGATTTAACAATCGCAGACTGCGACACTCTTGTTTAAACACAGATCTGTTTCAGTTATTTTAACGAGCACTGATATTCTTCCAAGGAACACTGTACATAGTTCGTAACAGTGAAAAAGGATACATTTGTTTCTGGACAGAACAACGAAGGTTACTGAACGGATAAAATATTAAATTAGTATATCCCGCGTATGCTAGGTGAAAGAGCGACGGTAATTAATTCCGCATTAGAACTATACCTGATACTTATTTTGTACGCTTAATAGTTTCGCGCACAACTCATTTGCACAATGCACATATTTTGCGTTCCCAATAGCGTGTATTTCTGTCATCACTGGAGATGGACGTAAGATCTTGATTATTCAGCTTTAGATTATCTGACCCACTTGAAGTGTAAAAGTTTTAGCAGGGTATTACTGTGTGGCATGCTGCCTATTTTGTGCAGTATTATGACGTCTTTGAAAACAGTTGCAAAACTGCGATGCAATGCTACACAAAATATGCTGGTGTACAAAGGTTAAAGACGGAACTAACTTAAGCATGATACGAGTATGTGACTACCATGTAACATAGCTCGACGAGAGTTGGACCATACATAGGAAGAACTGCTTCAGTATGGTACAGAAGGTAACTGAATGAAATAGTAATGTGCCGAAAAGAAATGACACTTTTATTCAAATGGCTCCAAGCACTATGGGACTTAACATCTGAGGTCAACAGTCCTCTAGACTTAGAACTACTTAAACCTAACTAACCTAGGGACATCACACACATCCATGGCCGAGGCAGCATTCGAACCTGCCATCGCAGCAGCAGTGCGCTTCCGGACTGAAGCGCCTAGAACCGCTCGGCAACCACGGCCGGGTAGAAATGACACTTTTATTGACTGAATCATCCCCGTTTATGACGGTCCCTGGTCTTTACATAGTTCTAAGAGTGTGTGTGACCACCACGGATGGCGATGTATGCAGTGCAAAGTGCTGCTATACTGGTCATAAGGCTGGTGGTACGCAATAGTTGTGGTAGGGCGTTCCATCTCTCCACCAGCGTGGTGTCCGCCTCCGGTAGCTGAGTGGCCAGCGCGACATAATGTCAATCCTAATGGCCCGGGTTCGATTCCCGGCTGGGTCGGAGATTTTCTCCGCTCTGGGAGTGGATGTTGTGTTGTCCTAATCATCATCATTCCATCCCCATCGACGCGCAAGTCGTCGAAGTGGCGTCAAATCGAAAGACTTGCACCCGGCGAACGGTCTACCCGACGGGAGGCCCTCGTCACATGACCAGCGTGGTGGCAACTGCTGGGTGGCCGTGCTGGATTGACGTGCCGTAATAAGATTCCTCAACGCATCGTACACGTGCTCGAAGGGATTTAAAGGCGCATACACACTAGGCCAACGGACAACAGCCAATGGATTCGGCACTGGCCTATGGCCTCATTCTCACCAAACCAAGGGGCTGGGACCACGGGATTCGGCCACATGCAATCAAATTTGGCTCTGGCGACTTGTCGTCAACGTTGCTCCCATTTTGTTATTGTTTTACCTGCAATTTTACCGGCTGACATTAAGGGCGTCATCGCAAGAGCAGGTCTTATGTTACAGTACGAAGCTGATCGTCAGAAAAAGGAGGAGGGGGAGGAGGAGGAGGAAGAGGAGGAGAAGAAGAAGCGACGCTGGTGGACTTTTAAAAACAATTTTTAAAAAATAGGAAACATCATGGGAGAGGGTGGGGTGGGGCTGGGAGGGTGGAAATTAGTGTTTGACCTTAAAGCTGGATTGTCATACGGGCTATTTCATAATTTTTCCGAATAAAAGCTACAAATGTCAATACAGGTTTCGTTTTGTTCTCCACAACGTGCGCAGTACTACTAGCGGCTCACCCATTCCCCTCCAACCGCCTAATCTTTTCAATTTGCTTTTGTAATAGCAGTCTGTAGTGTCCCATAAACATTCACGCTCACGATTTGCTCCATTAGCTTCCATGCTGTCTCCGTATGCCTCTCAACAGTCCAGTATTTTTAAATACAATAAGTGCACAGCCGTTCAACAGACACAGCAAATCGCTAATGAACCAACGAACATTCTATCCGGCGTCCGAGGGGTCCCAAGGCCAATCTGCCGCCAATGCTTTATGTTACCACTGGCAATACGAACCACAACCAAAGCAAACCGCTTCGTTGGTTCCTATTAGCCGCCCGTACACACTAAGCAAATCTCTGCCAACGAAGCGGTTGGTTGTCGTTCGTTAGCCTTCGTCGGCACAATGTGTACACTCCTCAAGTTGAGGGAACGAGCAGGCCAGTCCATCGGCGAATATCCTCTCGTTAAAAGATCTGCTACACCCGCGCTGTCCAGTGCGGCTGCTCTCACGCGGTAAGAGCACGCGACCTCACCGCTCCTCGGCCCAGTCCCTATGCTCTCGGCACCATCGAAGAGATTGCCGTCGACGTGCGTGTGTCAACGGAACACAACATACTGGTCGTCGGACAGAGAGGGAGCACCCCCAAGTAGTCGCCGTGCCACTGTGGAGCGAGAGATTGCATGGCTTGCAGATCGTGCTGAACTGCGACCGCTGTTTGACATGGGTCGCACAATGTGGCGGTCACCTGCTGCTGTAGTTGACCACGCTCGACCACCTCCTCCGCGCAAGAGTGCCTGTCATTCAGAACGCAGCCCAGCCGCGTAAAACAATGCTGGGAGCAATACCCAAACTCCTGGACTACACTCGTCACACTTCGTCCCGTTTCCAGTTTCCCGCTGGTTCTTCCCCGTATGAAGTCATCCAAATGTTGTACGAGACCGTGTTTTAATGAAGACCACCACCACAGTGCATCGTAACAGCTTGCCGATTGACACTTATAACACCCCCATATCGATAGAGCAGCGATGAGATGAATTCAAGAATCTCTGATTATTCTCTGTGATGTATTTTGTTTAAATAAAGGAATGATTGTTTTACGTGTCCCTCGCTGGTGTAGAGAAGACGATTCTATTTTACCTCTAGTTACGACTAGACGCATTTTCCATTACAGATGCGATAACCATTTTGTAACGTGTAATGTTTACGTAAATATCGTACAACATATTTTCGTTAATTCACTCAGTCGTTCAAATAATTCAATTAACATTAATCACCACTTTATTAAATAATTATCCATTTTTCTTATTACAGCTTTATATTGTCTGTGGGACTGTCGCCATATGCTCATTTCAAAGAGACGCATTTGGCCACCAGAAATTGGCAATGCTGTTAGCGCAAATTGCACGGCCAAAATAACTAAGAACTTCGCCTTCTCGAACGCTTAGTTCGAGCATTTCAAAGTCCGATGCCTTCAAATTATTCTTAACACGGTCACGGAATATCTTTGTTAAACAGGCAGTGGCACAACTACTAATAGGTCTACCAGCTAACCCCGCGCACTTACGCACCGAGCGAGGTGGCGCAGTGGTTAGCACGCTGGACTCATTCGGGAGGACGACGGTTCAAACTCGTCTCCGGCCATCCTGATTTAAGTTTTCCGTGATTTCCCTAAATCGCTTCAGGAAAATGCCGGGATGCTTCCTTTGAAAGGGCACTGCCGATTTCCTCCCCCATCCTTCCCTACTCCGAGCTTGTACCTCGTCTCTAATGACCTCGTTGTCGACGGGGCCCGGCCGGAGTGACCGTGCGGTTCTAGGCGCTACAGTCTGGAGCCGAGCGACCGCTACGGTCGCAGGTTCCAATCCTGCCTCGGGCATAGATGTGTGTGATGTCCTTAGGTTAGTTAGGTTTAATTAGTTCTAAGTTCTAGGCGACTGATGACCTCAGAAGATAAGTCGCATAGTGCTCAGAGCCATTTTTTTGTCGACGGGGCATTAGATACCAATCTCCTCCTCCTCCTTCTCACGCCCTTACGCCGTTGCGTAAGTGTGCTGCTCCTTTATAACTGATCCTCGCATGTGAACTAAATTTCATTGCAGTCACATTCGGAAATTCAACATGTAACCAATAAACCTTTCACAGGATCGGTGGGTAAAATCATTGCCCTTCCTCTTATCATCTCTTATTAGTAAAAGAACACATGTAAACTGAGGGAATACACGAGGGAAGAAGAAACAATTATACAAACACCGTCTTTTCCCGTTCCTTCAACTGTCTCGTGTTGCGTGGCAGGCCCCTTTTCGTGCTATAGTCAGACGACTTCACGGCACGTGATGTCCACCTTTTTTGCGAGCGACTACGAGACCTCTGGCAACACTTTCCTCATTTTTACCGAGTTAGAGTTTATCTTCCCGCCGTTAACAAGGTCATTAAAGACGTAGCCTAAGACCGGATTAGGGAAGAAAATCGGAAGCCGTCTTTTCAAGGAAACTATTCCAGCACTTGTCTTGTCGTACGTGCGCACGGAGAAGAGTCATTTACAGTTTTCCGATACCCCATTAGAGTTTTTGCCGCGCCAGAACGCAGAAAAAGGAACGTATTGCATGTATGAGTGTGGGTAAATTTCTACGTGTCTAGGCAATAATCGCTGTGTGAGCAGTATTTCACGGCGCTTGCAGAACCTGCAGCATAATCGCTGGGTTAGCGGTATTTCACTGCGCTGGTAAAACCAGCTGCAGCGGCAATAGATTTTTGCTTGTTCGCTGCTTTCGAAGCTACATGCGACGGGGCGCTTCACCGTAAAACTGGCAAAAGCTAGGGAGAGGTGACGCCCGCGCTTCGTCACAAAACGACTACGGGTTGTAAACGATAACTATTTTACATCGTATAAGGGGAGTTCAAGTGAAAAGCGAACACTCACCACAACGGTATCAAGGAATGTTTCCATTCAAAAGTAATCACTACACGCGTTAAGACATTTATGCCACTGAGAGAAGAGACGATCAGTTCCTGTTTCGTAGTACGCGGTCGACAGCTGACGGATCCAGACCCGCACGACAGACCGACGTCCAGTCACGTCTTTCTTCAGGTCGCCGTAGATATAAACATGACACGGTGAAAGATTCGGGCGGTACGGAAGATGTTGCAGTGTCTGCCAACCAAATCGCTGAAGGATAGCTTTGGTCCGAATGGCAGTGCGGGGGTGGCAGTTATCGTGCAACAGGATGATTCCGTCAGACAAACCGAGGGCAAGTGGCATAATAAACATTGGAAACATACTAAATCTCTCACGCTACACAAATCTAAAATCTTCACTTCGGTTCTGGTAAGGTCTTGATCACTTTCTCCTCTGACTGCTGGGGCCCTATGCTCATAGAGATCCTCGAGCGTGGACCTGCAGCCAATGTGCAGCGCTATGAAGACACTCTGCAGAAACTGCGACGCGCCATAAAGTCAAAATGCCCAGGAATGCTGTCTACCAGAATCATACTGTTTCATGATAACGTCGGCCCCCACACTGCCTGTCGGACCAAGGTTACGCTACAAAGATTTGGTTGGGAAACACTGTAACATCCTACGTACAGCCCGCATCTTTCACCGTGTGATTTGGCGACCTGAAGAAAGGCATTGGAATAAATGTCTCAACGCGTGTGGTGATTATTTTTGAGTGGAACCATTCCATGGACCCTTCCTGGCTGGTGTTCGGTTTTCATTTAGCTACCGCTGATACCACAGTAGGGTAGAGAAAGTCGAGACGAAGAATTTGGTACCAGACACTTGCGGTCTACCAAGCTGCGAAACAGCCTGAAATTGGCCTACAGAAGCCATCTGAGACGCAGTGCATGGGCGCCACGCGAGTTTCTGAATGTCCTCTCGTCATCTTACGCTACCAGTTGATCAGATTTTTGAAACTTGTTATTGTTATTTCGTTGATATT
The DNA here is from genome assembly GCF_021461385.2 of Schistocerca piceifrons. Classification (NCBI taxonomy): domain Eukaryota; kingdom Metazoa; phylum Arthropoda; class Insecta; order Orthoptera; family Acrididae; genus Schistocerca; species Schistocerca piceifrons. The sequence goes on along the minus strand of NC_060142.1, from coordinate 279,392,909 downwards.
CGTAATTTAAACTTTCTCTTGAGGGTAATGGAAGAAAACAGATTTTTATAAATGTCGAGCAAACATTAATTACGTTCACAATTCGATCTAAAATTAACCCCTACAAGCACAATAGTCTCGTAGTAAGAAGTCCAGAGATACAAAGCGATCCAATTATTAATTTTAGGCAGTTAAAATTCATAAAATTTTGACGTAAATTTACACAAACGTGAATTTCACAATGTGTAAGTGGAAGAACAGTGTGTGTTCAATATTCAAGGAGATTTTATCGAGGAAAAGAAATGAGTTTCAAATGGTTAGGAGCGGCTAGGTCGGGGGAGTCAGAGGGAGAGTCGATACCAAAATCTCACGCAGAGCGCGTGCGCTTTCGCTTAGTTGGCCATTTTGAGGCTGTTTCCCGGCTTAATAGTCACTAGTTTCCCACATCAAAGTGTCTGTCTTGACTTCCTTTACATCACTGTCATGCGCTGTACACAGTTACCGTTTACAACCCGTATACCCTTCCGCCTTTGTCTCCTTTGAGAAATGCTGCGACCTATCAGAAAATATTAGGTTGGTGCATAGTCTCGTAGCGTTTCTCTGTTGAATGTTGGTATTCTAGTTGCTGTGGGTTTATTTACCGATTGTCTCTTTTTTTATTACTTGTTATCTGACTTTACATATTGTCATTCGGAGATAGTTAGCAGAGCTGTGGACGCTAGAAAATGGAGTGCCAAGCAGGGAAATCTGAGCATTTCCGACATATTCTTCCGTTTGAGTTCAGCATAGGGCTGACAGCAGCTGAGGCAGCCACATACATTTGCGTCGTCTATCGGGTAATGCCACTGGACAGGGCACGACAAGAAAATGGATTTGTCTTTTTAAGGAGGATCGTTTTGACATTTAGTAACTCCACGTTCATGAAGACCTTCGCGGTTTGATGCAGATCATTTAAACGCATTAATCCACAACGACCGACGTCGGTGTGCTTGAGAATTGGCATACGTGATTAACTGTGATCATTCCACCATCGTGCGACATTTGCATGCAATGTGGAAGAATCAAAAATCAGGTATATGGGTACCATACGTCTAAGCCAAAATCACAAAAATCAGCGGGTGGCCACATGTGCATGTCTGTTCGCTCGTCAAAAACTGACTCGTGAACAATACCGACCATTCCCATCCTGTATCATTACTGGTGACGAGAAATGGTGCCTTTACGCTAACATAAGTATAAGAAAGTAGTGGTTGGGCCCAAACAAACAAATAACTCCCCGAAAAAGACCGCGCATCCACAAAAGATCGTGTTATGCATGGAACAGTGACGTTGTGGTGTGCTACGAATTGCTTCCCCCAGGTGTAACCATCACAGCCCACATTTATTGTCAATACACGATACGTCTTGCAGACGCAATCCAAGATCCAGGGAAACTACGTGAAGTAATGCTACTCCACGATAACGTCCGGTCAACATTCTGCTAGACTGACAAACACTACGCAACGGATGAAAATGCGCTCCGACCATGGCTCAACGAGTTGTCCGTCTTGGTGTGGGAATTAAAGTCCAAGGAGAAGAAATAAAAACTCTGAGATTTGCCTATGACATTGTAATTCTGTCGGAGAGAGTTGAGTAGTTGAACGGAATGGACAGGGTCTTGAGAGGACAATGTAAGATGAATATCAAGAAAAGCAAAACAAGGATAATGGAATGCAGTCTGATTAAATCAAGTGATGACGAGGGAATTAGATTAGGAAATTAGATATTTAAAGTAGCAGATGAGTTTTGCTATTTGGTCAGCAAAATAACTGATGATGGTCGAATCAGAGAGAATATAAAATGTAGACTGGCAATGGAAAGGAAAGCGTTTCTGAAAAAGAGAAATTTGTTAACATCGAGTATAGATTTAAGTGTCAGGATGTCTTTTCTGAAAGTATTTGTAGGGTGTGTGGTCATGTACGGAAGTGAAATGTGGACGATTAGTAGTTTGGACAAGAAGAGAATGGAAGCTTTTGAAATGTGGTGCTACAGAAGAATGCTGAAGATTAGATGGGTAGACCGCGTACGTATTGAGAAGGTACTGACCAGAATTGGGGAGAAAAGAAATTTATGACACAACCTAACTAGAAAGAAGGGATCGGTTTGTAGAACACATTCTGTGATATCAAGGGGTCATAAATTTAGTACTGGAGGAAAGCGTGGGGGGGGGGGGGGGGAGGTAAAAATCGTACAGGAAGACCAAGACATGAACAGAGTACGCAGATTCTGAAAGGTGTAGGTTGCAGTAGTTACTCAGAGATGAAGAGGCTTGTAAAGGATAGAGTAGTATGAACAGCTGTATCAAACCAGTCGTCGGACTGAAGAAAACAACAGCATGATGAAACACCAACTTTGGAGTTGCTGCGCCATTTCAATGGCACACTGATGCACCTGTTATCTGTACAGCAGCATAACTGTCCAGAAGGTGTACTCTCTTCTGACAATACGCCACTCTTGTTGCGAAATGCTCTTAGCGTGGAACGACGATCTTAACTTACTCTCTGAAGTCGCTACTTATTTTCTACAATTAATGACAGAGAGCTTATCTTTTTGTGACTTACTCAATTTAACAATATTGTTCTGTGTTACGTTTGTCATAATTTACTGTTTTTACAACTATTTATTATTTATTTACTCATTCGGCATTCACTAAGGCAATCATCACGTTAAATGCTTAGCGCAATGTATCAACTAAAATATTCTTATAGCTCCGTGCTCAACAACAATATCCTTTGTAAAGCTCTTATAATTCTATATTATATTGTAGTAACCTTCTTTAGCCACTCCATGGCCGACTCAAGAGTCTATACATCGCCTTTAGCTCACCCACCTAGCCATGCACTTCAGACACAAGTAAATGGTCCATTGGTTCGATTTTACAGCACTCACATTCACGACTAGCCGAGAGGCCCCATTTATTCACCAGATGCATGTATATACCAACAGTCGTTTTTACACGATTCAAAGATGCCCACAATTTACACGCGGTGTTGAAACCGTCGATCTTCTTGTTGCATTCATTCACCAAATTTCCGTAGGTATGTTCATTCACAGACTTTTCAAGCTATCTTTGAGTCGAAGTCTCGCGACCGGCCGCACTAGAACCTCCAGTCCATAACAGGGCAAACGAAGCAAACATGCAGTTTTAATGATAAAGAGACTGCATTAATATGTCGTAACTAAAAACGCGACACTGTTCCAAAACAAAGATTTGAGAAGATGGTATCTGACTTAAAACATATCGCTCTGACAATCTATGAACTACATTTAGGGGTACTTGTCCTTTGCGATATAAAAATGTTTCAACGCACTTGCATCACCCTAAATGGGTGCTTATCTATATAAAAACCATTGTATTTATGTACAAATGTATCTACTTCCTATTTCTCCTAAACCACTGCACCAATTTCCATCAAATTTGGTACACGTTATCACTTTATATTTGGAAAGAACCTGTGAGGCTAAGAACCACGTACGTTCCACAGCGATGGGAGTGGACGTGAATAGGGGGTGACAAAGCGTAAGTCAGAAATGTCTGCAGCATTATCAACCAAATTTTGTATATACATGACTCACTATTTGTATGAAAGTATTGAGGGGTTAATATACCTCTGCTACCAGTGGGGGGTGGAGGTGAGAAGTCGTGACATGTAAAAATACTGGATAACGGCCGGTATTAGTATCGAACACACAGTTTTCGGAGTCGGTACGCCCATTGGTGGTCGTCTCGATGACGCTTTACCCCAAAGGGTATCTACATCTACATCTATACTCCGCGAGCCACCTTACGGTGTGTGGCGGAGGGTACTTATTGTACCACTATCTGATCCCCCCTTCCCTGTTCCATTCACGAATTGTGCGTGGGAAGAACGACTGCTTGTAAGTCTCCGTATTTGCTCTAATTCCTCGGATCTTTTCGTTGTGATCATTACGCGAGATATATGTGGGCGGTAGTAATATGTTGCCCATCTCTTCCCGGAATGTGCTCTCTCGTAATTTCGATAATAAACCTCTCCGTATTGCGTAACGCCTTTCTTGAAGTGTCCGCCACTGGAGCTTGTTCAGCATCTCCGTAACGCTCTCGCGCTGACTAAATGTCCCCATGACGAATCGCGCTGCTTTTCGCTGGATCATGTCTATCTCTTCTATTAATCCAACCTGGTAAGGGTCCCATACTGATGAGCAATACTCAAGAATCGGACGAACAAGCGTTTTGTAAGCTACTTCTTTCGTCGATGAGTCACATTTTCTTAGAATTCTTCCTATGAATCTCAACCTGGCGCCTGCTTTTCCCACTATTTGTTTTATGTGATCATTCCACTTCAGATCGCTCCGGATAGTAACTCCTAAGTATTTTACGGTCGTTACCGCTTCCAATGATTTACCACCTATGGCATAATCGTACTGGAATGGATTTCTGCCCCAATGTATGCGCATTATATTACATTTATCTACGTTTAGGGAAAGCTGCCAGCTGTCGCACCATGCATTAATCCTCTGCAGGTCCTCCTGGAGTACGTACGAGTCTTCTGATGTTGCTACTTTCTTGTAGACAACCGTGTCATCTGCAAATAGCCTCACGGGGCTACCGATGTTGTCAACTAAGTCATTTATGTATATTGTAAACAATAAAGGTCCTATCACGCTTCCCTGCGGTACTCCCGAAATTACCTCTACATCTGCAGATTTTGAACCGTTAAGAATGACATGTTGTGTTCTTTCTTCTAGGAAATCCCGAATCCAATCACAAACCTGGGTGGACGGTGCAAGGAAAGTGACCATCAGCACATCTCCGTTACCTTTGAAGCCATCTATATCAAACATGGCACACACTTTATGTACTACCTGGAAGAGATTACTGTAAGACACCTGTGCACCCCTCATGCTGAGGTTGGAGATGAAAAGGTGTAACTAAAGCACTACTCAGGAACGCCTGGAGCAATTTCAACCGAATTTGTTATATACATGACTCGTTGTATGGGTATAAATTCTGCGGGAGTGTTTGGGACACTTTAAAAATATTAAGCTCAATCTGTGTCTTCTTTGTGCTGCCCAATGCGATTAAAAAAATATGAAGAAATGAGTTTAAACATTTTCCCTATTATAAACGTAAAAAGTGTTTGTTCCATTTTCACACCACATAGCTGAGTCATTATCCACAACTTCTAGCGTACTTCTACCCTAAACGGAATTAGTTTCTCAGGATATATATATATGTCTACATTGGCGCAGCCGCTTGAAAGAAAATAGTTACTTAATAATTTGAAAAGCTGCTTCAGAAAATTGACAGCAGCGTGTGTGAAACTTTGCAAAGCCAGGCGTTTATCAAATTTCTATGAGCAAGCAGTTTTCGCCAGGTTCCTGCGTAAGCGGTTGCATTACCGCGGTGGATGATGGGCCGCGGCAAAATGAGATAGCGTGCTGCATTAGAAGGCTGCTTCGAGCATCAAGGCAGCCGCGAGGGGGTGAGCGTGCACGATACGGGTGGAATCGCCTCCTGGATTAACGGCCAACAGTCTGCAGACTAGGCGCGGCTCTGTGCGGGCTTTACGCCACTAACACACCCATCAGGGCAACAAAAAGCCTCCATGCGAGCGATTAAAACGGGAAAACGCGCAGCTGATACGATATCGTGACAGATGGCGCGCGCGGCTTTCCAAGGTAGAGAGCCTGTATAGGGAGAGAGTGGCCAACCGGACGATACGGCGGCCACTTTTCTGCCAAACTGCGGGCGGGACTTTTGAATGGCCAGTAGTGGAGTAGTGGAGTACACACTCACCGAATCAAAAGCACAAGACAATATGGCGAAATCATTCGTTAAATGCCTTTCTTTAGAGCTATAATATACTCATAGTACCCTACTACGTACAGCACAGGAAAATTTGATACAGTGGCTGTAAAAATTATTCATTACCTGCATTTATCTCCTTTAAAGTTCGTTTACTAGACATATTGCAATGAAAGTAACGTAAATAAAAAAATATAGTGTATAGCATTTGTTTTGTATCGGAAGTGCATAACGCTAAAGATTTAACGTACCTGTATTACGTCAGATGAATGAAAGTCGTAAGCAGTTGTTTACTTGTGACATGCAAAAAGTGTACCTCTCGTAGATAACAAACGAAAAAGATTACAAAAACCAGGTAATGTTAAATGTAGACTACTGTAATAACGACCAAATATAACAAGATAACTACAGTATCCCTTCTACCCCACAATAAGTTGGCCTTTTAAAAACTGTCTTCAAGAGTACCTACAATTATTTACTACGGATAATCTTTCAGCAACCACGACAACTGCGGAAAACGTGCTTACAACTTTCCTGCGTCAACAGTCAGGCAATAATACTGAAACCAAAATAATGCGTCAAGTTCTGATTCGGAACGAAATAAAGTTTGACGCTATAAAGTTGAATGAGCATGGCACAACAATTACAGGAACTTTCCGTTTCCAGCAAGGACTGTCAGGTGTTGGCTTCAGAAAAGCTTGTGATGCTACCAGTATGCACGCAAACGCTAATTACGTACTAAAAACGATATACAACTAAATCGAACTTGCCGGCCGCGGTGGTCTAGCGGTTCTGGCGCTGCAGTCCGGAACCGCGGGCCTGCTACGGTCGCAGGTTCGAATCCTGCCTCGGGCATGGGTGTGTGTGATGTCCTTAGGTTAGTTAGGTTTAAGTAGTTCTAAGTTATGACCTAAGATGTTGAGTCCCATAGTGCTCAGAGCCATTTTTTGAAATCGAACTTGCATGCACAACGCATAACAAGTCTCTCAATAATTCAAATACCTTTTAATCGTTTCCAAAAGTCCTCTGAACTTCAACTCAAAAGCACGACGAACATAGGAAGCGCGAGAGACGTTTGGCAGAAAAATGGAGCCAACGCTAATCAACCAATCACGGGCAACTTCACCTATGGCCACTCTCTCTGTACACAGGCTCTCTATCCAAGGAACTTCACTCTCTTGATCCCCACAGGTAAAATACACTCAAGTGACAAAAGCGATGGGATACCTCCTAATATCATGTCGGACTTTCTTTTGCCCGGTGAAGTGAGCAACTTCATGTGGCAAGGACTTAAAAAGTCGTAGGAAATCCCCTGCACAAATACTGAGCCATGCTCGCTCTACAGCCGTCCTTAATTATTGCCCTCTGTAATAAAAACCTGAGTAAAGAAATCAACTATCAACTTTAACGAATGGGCCGGCCGCTGGGGCCAGGCGGTTCTAGGGGCTTCAGTCCGGAACCGCGCTGCTGCGCAGGTTGGAATCCTGCCTCGGGCATGGTTGTGTGTGATGTCCGTAGGTTAATTAGATGGAAGTAGTTCTAAGTCTAGGGGACCGTTGACCTCAGATGGTGAGTCCCATAGTGCTTAGAGCCATTTGAACTATTCTGAATTACGAAAGTTTTGCTGCTGCAGGATTTTGTGCACAAAATAACCTCTCTATTACTATCCATAAATGTTCGATGGGATTCACGCCGGACGGTCTGGGTAGCCATACCATTCGCTCGAATTGTCCAGAATGCTCTTCAAACCAGTCGTGAACAATTGTGGCCCAGTGACATGGCGCATTGTTATCCATAAAAAGACCCTCGTTGTTTAGGACATTAAGTCCATGAATAGCTGAAAATAGTCTCAAAGTAACTAAATATAACCATTTGTACTTAATGATCGGTTCAGTTGGATCAGAGGACCCAGTCCATTTCATTCCATGTAAACACAACCCACACCAATATGGAGCCACCACCAGTTTGCACAGTGACTCGTTGACAACTTGGGTCCACAGCTTCGTTGTGTTTGTGCCGTAAGTTCTGACCAACTGAAATAGGGACTTATCTGACTAGGCCATGGTTTTCCAGTTGTCTAGCGTCCAACCGATATGGTCACGAGCCCAGGTGAGGCGCTGCAGGCAATGTTTTGCTGTTAGAAAATGCACTCGCGTCGGTCATCTACTGACATAGCCCACTGATGTGAAATTTCGGCGCACTGTCCTATCGGATACGTTCGTCGTACGTCCAACGTTGATTTTTGCTGTTATTTCACGCAGTGTTGCTTGTCTCTTAGCGCTGATAAGCCTACGGAGACGCCGCTGCTCTCGGTCGTTAAGCGAAGTACGTCGGCCACTGTGTTGTCCGTGGTGAGAGGTAATGCCTGAAATGTGGACCGATGACCTTAGCAGTTTGGTCCCCTAGGAACTTAACACAAATTTCCAATTTCGACATACTCTTGACACTGTGGAGTGCGGAATATTGAACTCCCTACCCATTTCCGAAATGTTATGTCCCATATGTCTAGCCCAACTACCATTCCGCGCTCAGAATCTGTTAATTCTCATCGTGCGGCCATAATAACGTCGGAAACACTTCACGTGATTCACCTGGGAACAAATAACAGGTCCGCCAATGAAGTGTCCTTTTATACCTTATGTACGCGATACTAACGCCATTTGTATGTGTGCATATCACTATCCGATGACTTTTGACACCTCAGTGTAAATTTGCTCACCACGCATTCGATTATAGCAAGCGCAACTGACATTATGTTGAGCAAACTGGTATGAGACTACTTATAACATACTAGTAACTTGTCAAAAATGCTAGACACAGATCTGCTCAGAGAGATGTCTGATTTAAACGGAAAATGCCTCTACGGTACTCCTTTTAAAGCGCGCCGTGTTTGATCAGCGATGTACGGCATTACGAGACAATCTATTTAAAAGGAAGTTTTCTGCCAACAGTATTCCGTGATCTCCTTACTCGGTATCACTTTTGCTGAAGGACCCAAGAAACATCATGCAATGCCAACTGAAGTATTCTCACAGAGTTCTCATTCGACCAATACTTTAAATATTGATCGTCAGTGTAGGACCCTAAGAACAGGATTGACAGAGGAAGTAGAGGCGTTCCCAAAAACAGCAAAACGTTCGTTACAGGTTTATTTATTAAGGGCAAAAGTGTCACGAATATGCTCAACCAACGCCTGCGGCAGACTCAACAAGAGAATCATGTTGTGGGTAACTGTTAAAATTCCGAGGCGGGAGAATCCTAGAAGAGACAACCTCCTCCTCCTAAATATATCTGACAAAAAGGAGAACCCTCGGCCATGCGCGATAAGGTGACTTCGAATCTCCTACATAACAAGATAAGCACATGTCAGTCATGCCTTATAGAGGGTGTTTCAAAGTTGTTGTTGTTGTGGTCTTCAGTCCTGAGACTGGTTTGATGCAGCTCTCCATGCTACTCTATCCTGTGCAAGCTTCTTCATCTCCCAGTACCTACTACAACCTACATCCTTCTGAATCTGCTTAGTGTATTGATCTCTTGGTCTCCCTCTACGATTTTTACCCTCCACGCTGCCCTCCAATGCTAAATTTGTGATCCCTTGATGCCTCAAAACATGTCCTACCAACCGATTCCTTCTTCTAGTCAAGTTGTGCCACAAACTTCTCTTCTCCCCAATCCTATTCAATACCTCCTCATTAGTTACGTGATCTACCCACATTATCTTCAGCATTCTTCTGTAGCACCACATTTCGAAAGCTTCTATTCGCTTCTTGTCCAAACTGGTTATCGTCCATGTTTCACTTCCATACATGGCTACACTCCATACAAATACTTTCAGAAACGACTTCCTGACACTTAAATCTATACTCGATGTTAACAAATTTCTCTTCTTCAGAAACGATTTCCTTGCCATTGCCAGTCTACATTTTATATCCTCTCTACTTCGACCATCATCAGTTATTTTACTCCCTAAATAGCAAAACTCCTTTACTACTTTAAGTGTCTCATTTCCTAATCTAATCCCCTCGGCATCACCCGATTTAATTTGACTACATTCCATTACCCTCGTTTTGCTTTTGTTAATGTTCATCTTATATCCTCCTTTCAAGACACTGTCCATTCCGTTCAACTGCTCTTCCAAGTCCTTTGCTGTCTCTGACAGAATTACAATGTCATCGGCGAACCTCAAAGTTTTTACTTCTTCTCCATGAATTTTAATACCTACTCCGAATTTTTCTTTTGTTTCCTTTACTGCTTGCTCAATATACAGATTGAATAACATCGGGGACAGGCTACAACCCTGTCTCACTCCCTTCCCAACCGCTGCTTCCCTTTCATGCCCCTCGACTCTTATAACTGCCATCTGGTTTCTGTACAAATTGTAAATAGCCTTTCGCTCCCTGTATTTTACCCCTGCCCCCTTCAGAATTTGAAAGAGAGTATTCCAGTTAACGTTGTCAAAAGCTTTCTCTAAGTCTACAAATGCTAGAAACGTAGGTTTGCCTTTTCTTAATCTTTCTTCTAAGGTAAGTCGTAAGATTAGTATTGCCTCACGTGTTCCAATATTTCTACGGAATCCAAACTGATTTTCCCCGAGGTCGGCTTCTACTAGTTTTTTCCATTCGTCTGTAAAGAATTCGCGTTAGTATTTCGCAGCCGTGACTTATTAAACTGATAGTTCGGTAATTTTCACATCTGTCAACACCTGCTTTCTTTGGGATTGGAATTATTATATTCTTCTTGAAGTCTGTGGGTATTTCGCCTGTCTCATACATCTTGCTCACCAGATGGTAGAGTTTTGTCATGACTGGCTCTCCCAAGGCCATCAGTAGTTCTAATGGAATGTTGTCTACTCCCGGGGCCTTGTTTCGACTCAGATCTTTCAGTGCTCTGTCAAACTCTTCACGCAGTATCTTATCTCCCATTTCATCTTCATCTACATCCTCTTCCATTTCCATTTCAAAGTATATGTAACAAACTTCTCCAGGAGATAAATTACGTCGTGGGGAACAGCTGTTAGTTACAAGATTTTCAGTGACACTTACAAGCGACGCAGGAGGAAGAGGAGGTGGTGGTGGTGGTTAACATCCCGTCGACAACAAGGTCTTTAGAGACGGAGTAGAAAGTCGGGTTATAGGAGGATGGAGAAGGAAGTCGGCCGTGCCCTTTCAAAGGAACCATTCCGGCATTTGCCTTAAGCGATTTAGGGTAATCACGGAAAATCCAAATCAGGGTGGCCGGACGAGGATTTGCATCTTAGTCCTCCCGAATACGAGTCCAGTGTACTAACCACTGCGCCACGTCTCTCGGTACCAGGGATGCAAGGCGTCCTTGTCTATCGATGATACCCGTGATAGGTGGCAGGCGTAGGCATTCTGCGGCATGTATCTGAGTCGTGTATCGCCTATAATCCAGACATCAGCTCTGTATGAAAGGGAAAACGCCCAGCAAAATAGAATTTCATAATTTATTGCTTAAATACCCTCCCCCGCTTAGAGACACTCATTCTTAACGGTTTTCTTGTTGCAAATAACTTCAATTTACCTGGGTAGGCAGCATGCACCACATCTGGGTAATAGATTCTGCTAGTTCGATGAATCTCGTCGCCCCACAGCCGGTAAGCACTAAAGGGGACTAGCATCGCCGCGGAGCATCACCGAACATTTTCTCTCAAACAAAAGTTGTTCCTCATGACGTGATGTATCACCTCTAGACGTCGAAAAACGCTGTATATACACTGCCCAGTCCAATTAATGTCATCGTCATCTATGTCAGACGTCAACGTGCAATAACCACTCACAGACGGCAGTTGGCAGCACTAGCAGTTGAGGGCATATAAAACGTGACGGGGAGACGCGGGATACAGTGCCGTCCTTGCCGTAATGCCGGAACGGAGCGATTTACCTGACGTCCAAAAGGGCACGATCATTGGCTTTCAGCCCACCGTTGGGTGGAAGAATTTCCGAAACGCGTAAGCTTGTAAATCGTTCGTGTGGCGTCGTGGTTACACTATATTGTGAATGTGAAAATGGTTCTATCCGAAACCGGTGCAGAGGCAGCTGTGGTGCACTGCGGTCCATGTTTGGATTGGATTGTTTGGGGGAAGAGACCAAACAGCGAGGTCATCAGTATCATCGGATTAAGGAAGGACGGGGAAGGAAGTCGGCCGTGCCCTTTCTAAGGAACCATCCCGGCATTTGCCTGGAGCGATTTAGGGAAATCGCGGAAAACCTAAATCAGGATGGCCGGACGCGGGATTGAACCGTCGTCCTCCCGAATGCGAGTCCAGTGTGCTAGCCACTGCGCCACCTCGCTCGGTTACGGCCCATAGCTGACAGGGGGTGAACAACGGCAGCGGAGATGTGTGCGGACGAACAAACGTGCAGCTGTTGAGCAACTGACCGATTAGACCAGGGATTCCCAAAGTGGTCGATATCGACCCCTTGGGGTCGATATCGGTTTCCTAGGGGTCGACATAAACGAAAACTGATTTTGGGGGTCGACGAGGTCTAAAAATCGACCCCTACTAAATTAACACAAGTTCTTATTTAAAACTTTCAAGATAGGTAGGTACTGTATTGTTTATGTTGTGTTACGTGTACTAAGAATAGATTTTTCAGGCCGCGGAACTTTTTTTATTGACAAAGCTATTCCATGGAGGAACATTGTTTCTGTTGCGACTGATTGTGCACCGTCTATGGTTGGTAGTCATCGTGGTGTTATAGCTCACTTAAAGCGACAACTGCCTGATGTACTGGTCATTCACTGCGTGATTCACAGGCAGCATTTAGTAGCAAAAAAGCTGAGTCCTAGATTGCATAAGTCTTTACAATATGTAATAAATTCTATCAACAAGATTCGAAGCAACTCTTTGAACTCTCGGTTATTCGCTCAGCTATGCGAGGAAAACGACGAAGTCTTTACTCGATTACTTCTGCACACTGAAGTTCGCTGGCTATCAAGAGGCTCTTGCTTAGAAAGATTTTCAGCGTCTCCTAGAGCACTTACCCGCGAAAGGCAAAGGACCCGAGTTCGAGTCTCGGTCCGGCACACAGTTTTAATCTGCCAGGAAGTTTTTCATATCAGCGCACAGTCCGCTGCAGAGTGAAAATCTCATTCTGGAAAAATCAATAATATCGGCCTTCGTGGGTAAACTAATCCTTTATAAACAAAATTTAGGCAGAAAAGAATATTCGCAGTTTCCGCATTTGTCAAAATTACCAGAAATGCTTCGAGATGATGACATTTTATTATATGTCACTCAGTTGGACGCATTACACAAGGATTTTACGGAGAGGTTTGAGGATCTTTTAAATTTACAAATTCCTCAATGGATAATAAATCCGTACAATACCACAGCCATAGAAGAAGCCAATGTGATAATGCAAGAAGAGTTGATTACCATCAGCACAGACGAAGAGCTTAAGCAGAAGTTCAACCAAGGCTATCAGAAGTTCTGGTTGCAACGCAACATTGAAACACAGTAGCCTACATTGTGGAACATTGCTGAAAAATACCATATCGCTTTTCCATCATCATACCTAGTTGAAAAAAGCTTCAGTGTGGTAACAAACATTTTGACGAAACAAAGAAACCGTTTGAAAATCAACGAACGTGGATATTTAAGGCTGCCACTCACCAATACTGAACCGGATGTAGCTAGATTGGTAGATAGTCACTAGGTTCATCCATCACACTGAATGTTTTATTTTCTCTTTGCGAATTAATACTTTTTTCAATATAATTTCCGACCTACTTAAGATTCTTTAAGTACTTAATTTGTAATAATCATTATAAATTAAAGTTGATATTTACTGACTTGTATGTCTTTTTATTTGGTTAAATTTTGATGAGAAAATGAAGTCAACTTTATTCACTTAACGAAGTGCAAAGTTTTCCAATTGGTACCTTAGTACCTAGGTATTTTGTATCAATAGGAAAAAACTAAAGATAGGCCCCCTTATTCATAATAGTCTGCTAACTTAAAGCATTGCTAATTCTCACTCTGTCTTCTTCAATTGACCTAAGTCAGAATGAAAAAGAACACTGTAGCAGCTGTTGTAAGTTAGCGGACCATTATGAATAAGGGCGTTGATCTTAAAAGTAGGTAATTTAGCCATGGGGGTCTGAGGTAATAGTTCATTTTGGAAAAGACGAACCAAGGAGCTATCAAGAGTGTCCCCTCGACGACTGGTCAGGGAACATTGCTGCTTTATGGGCTTCTGTAGCAGGTAGCTCATGCACTCATACTGACCGCTGTTCATCGGCGACAAAGGCTGAAATCTGCACGCCTACACCGCAACTGACTTCCACTGTGCGGTGTCAAGTGGCATTTCATATGACAGATGTCGTGGACGGCGTGAAACGTCTGATAGGCATAATCGTTGTGAAGGTCCGGACTGGAGGATGGGTTGTTATGGTCTGAAGAATTTTTTAGTGGCAATCCCTTTGTGATCTCTTTCCGGAAGGCACAACGGATCAACACAAGTATGCATCCGTACATGCAGTATGTTTTTCCTCGACACAATGGGCCGGCTTCTGTGGACGAGCGGTTCTACGCGCTTCAGTCCGGAACCGCGCGACCGCTAAGGTCGCAGGATCGAATCCCCCCTCTGGCATGGATGTGTGTGATGTCCTTAGGTTAGTTAGGTTTAAGTAGTTCTAAGTCTAGGGGGCTGATGACCTCAGATGTCCCATAGTGCTTAGAGCCATTTGAACCATTTTCGGTATGATGACATTTACCTGCGGGATAATGCAATATGTCACACAACTCGCAGTGTACGTGCGTGGTGCGAAGAGCACCACGTTGAGTTTACCCTGGCCACCAGACTCCCCGGACTTAAGCCGAGTCGACAATCTGTGGGATCACCTCGATTGGGCTGTTCGCGCTATGTATCCTCAACCTAAAAATCTAACGCAGCTCCACGTGACACTGGAATCGCGCATGGCTCCCCATCCCTGTCGGTTCCTTGCAGAAACTGAATGGCTGTCTACCTACATACGTCAGGCTTTTGGCAGGTGGTCACATTAATGTGACTGGATAGTGTACAGTGAAGAGCTACCAACTCCACAATTTAATGTCATGTTGTAACCTCAATCAACATCAAATCCGCAAGGAGGGTTCTCAATTAAGTGCAATGCTTACCACTTAAGCACATTTATTACTGAGAGCAATATACAGACAGACCACAAGTACTCCTGGAAGGAGCGAGCTGCTATTTACACAAATATTGAATATTCCAGAATATGCTAACATTACTAACATGAGAACCTTCTAAAAACGATAAATACTAAGTTTAAAATATGTTCTGGTGATCGGATTTGTACTGGCGGCGGCAGCACGCCAGGCAGCGACGTTAATAGCTACTTCACACTGCATGCAGCAGAGCTCGCGGCAGTATTTCCAGAGCTACGACCTGCGCAATCGTGTGGATTCTATCGTTTACGAAAATAATGGAAATTATTGAAGACTTCCTATTTAGTACGGAGCTGGGTCACATTTCTCATCACCCGCAGACGCAGAATGAACTGGTCCAAAATTTATTTTGAATCATTCTTTAAGCAGCGTAGCCCTGATGTTACGAAAGAAAGGATGTAAGATTAGGGTTTACTGTACCGGTGACGTCGAGGCCATTATACAGCAAGCTCACGTACGAACTGGGGATACGTGGGGTTACTTTTTGGACGTGATCTCTTCAAACGAAGATCCCTGGGATTTGCATAAAGCGAGGTACGAAAATCACGGAATATCTGAATTAGAGCAAGCTAACGGAGATTTGATCCTTACTCCTCTCAAATGCGAGGCCACTATGTCATCGAACAACGTTTTACCTCGTCAGGTCGGAGGCGACAAGCAAGCCACTGCAACGCAAGGGACATCGTGTGATCGCTAATAGAGATACGAAGTTAAATGCTACCGCACAGGTGACAGCCGCGATCTAGAGGCACCTGTCCTATCACGCGGCAGAGTGATTCCAATAGCCTGGCTCGTGTTGTAGCCTGCGCAGTGTATGCAGGTCCAATACACCGTATTGGCAGCTCGTCCGGCGCGGGCAGCAGCAGTCCGGGCTCAGCCCGTGGCGTCCCAATAACCCCGTTGCGGTCGAAGTGCGGTGAGTGTCTATAATGCACTAGCGGCCGCCCACCACGCCTTGTCTGTGGCAGCTGTGCATAGCGCAACCGACCGTCCACCATTCAATGCGTTGTAACACTACCGCTACAACTCTGTCTCAATTTACTGGACGCCATGTTTAACGCTCCTAGTAGAACTCGGGGCGGAATGGGATATTTAATGTTTCACTATGCTTGTAAAAGAAAAGAGCACAGGAAAACATCAAAGATGGAGACTACAGAGGAATGAGCTACCTCGGGGCAGTGTTCTGGCCCCCTATCCTTTTGATATGCATACGAATGATCAACCACTCCCGCTGTACACCAGGAGTTTTCTGTATGCGGACGATCTCGCACTGGGCACCCAGGGAAAGGATTTCCATGACGTCGAAAATAAGCTGTCTGAAGCACTGGAAGAACTAGGACGGTTCTACAAAATTGACTTTATGCCTAACCCTACGAAAACGCAAGTCTGTGCTTTCCACCTAAAAAACAGACAGCCCAACCAACAACTAAATATTTCATGGAATGGCACTCAACTTGAACATTCATTTTCCCCAAAGTATCTTGGGGTGACCTTAGATCGGACCCTAACGTTCAAACCCATTGTCAAAACACCAAAATGAAAGTATCCGCAAGGAATAATATACGAAAAGTATGGGGATCTAACTGGGGAGCACAGCCAGTCACTATTCGGACTTCGGCTTTGGCGTTGTCCCACTCTGCGGGCGAATATGCAGCGCCTGTCTGGCGTAACTCCTGCCACGCTAGGCTCTGAATGAGACGTACCGCATAATCACTGGCAGAAGGACGTACAGCCTTCACATCTGACACTCACCTATTATTTGGCCATTCGCCAACACCGTATCGTTTCAAGTCCAGAAAAAGTTATATAAGCGTCTACGTAAACAACAACAAGGCTAGACATGTGTGGAAAGAGAATAGAGACTGCTCCTCTAGCATGGAGACAATCTAAAAAAGAACTACCTCCCGGTGACAATGAGAACTGGTGTACCTGGAAGTCCCTCGAAAGATTACGAACTGGTGTTGGGTGGTGTAAGGAAACTCTTGAAAAAATGGGGATACGATAGAAGACCCTCAACTACTGAGTGTGGAGGCCGTCTGTGCCCGTCATCATGCACCGAAGAAGAGTTGATGCTGGTCAGTTCAAACGCCTTGGACGTTGCCCGTTTCTCGGCGAAGACAATTTAATTCAATGTCTGTTAGTCTATACTTAAGTGTATTTATGAATGTTCATTTATGTACAATTACTTCTAACTGTATGCTAACTGTAATGCTTTGAACGTAGCTTTTGGGCAAAAGCAAGTTAATTATAGATTTCTTTGTCCTTTTTCATGTTTTACATGTTAATGTCCATTGTCTACTTACATGTTTTATAACTGTTAATTTCTGTTAATTCCCTCGTAACTGATGCCTTTGACATAAATAAAAAACAAGAAAGTAGTTTTTAGATGTATAAAGAAGTCACCTTGTAGTATAAATAACGTACCATACTTGAAAATCACTTAAAATAGTATGTTATGTGTTTCTTACACTTTTTTCCTAAGAAATGCTTGCATATTTCATGTTCTGCCCAGGCATAGTGGCATAAGAAAATTTTGTTATGAAATTACTGCATAAACGTTGAAATTATTAGGAATACCATCTTAAAACTTAGACAAATTTGTTTACTGACCAATTTAGACTACAGAAAATTGAATCTTAAAGTAAACAATAAGAAAATATCGTGTCATTCTGAAAAAACTACACTTATTTTTAATGCATAATACCAAGTTACTGTTATTGCTTCACTGAATCCCACCACTTGTGCGCCAGATGTATTTTCCGGTTTCCGAATAGACAACATATGATGCCTAGCAGTAACTCCTACAATCCAGTCTGCTTAGCTAGACAATCTTCTTTGTCAAACTGTGTGGTAGGCTAAATCTTTCTGCTAGTCGATAGATGAGTGACCTGATAATGAGATGTTTCATAGTTGGGCTAGAGAGTGTGCTCTCCACTGACTTTAAGTATGCTAACAACTCGTATTCTTGTCCTGCAGTGAACACATTTTTCAATTTTCGATCCTATTTGTCTTCTGTGTAGTTGGCATTATTCTTAGCTTTAAGAACGTATCTTTGTAACGTTGGTTTCAGTATGGTCAGCTCCTTAGATGCTTCTAAAACTCCAATTTCAGAAGATAAAACGGGTTCCATAGATTTAATATCCCATAGCTGTCTCTCAGTTTTCTAATACCTAGCAAGATTACACGCTTCTAAGTTTCCGTAATTCGCAGTCCATCATCCATAGCACTGATTTATCTAGTCTCCACCAACCGCTGTATGGAATAACAGGGCAGTTTACATTGTTTCAGTTTCTACTCAAGTTTTTAACAGTTCTAGGCTAATATTCTTTTTCGACATTGAATCGATCGATGTCGGTCTCTATTTAAGAATCGTCCGGTATCATTTTAGGTCATATTTGCGCGGTACGACATTATTGCAGGGAGTTTTTTTTGTAGCTGTTATCTGTTACTTCTAGTTCTTAATCCTATTTGAGATTTATGAGAATATTCGATATGCTTTTTATGCAAGTGTATTGCGCTCTAGAAACCAAGTCATCCTGGTATTTATTACAATCCATTTAAGCAAAAACGAATGAAGTGATATATCTCGCACAGTAACTGGTGTTTCAAACAGTAAATATTACAGTGCTTTCGTGAACAGTCGTCAGGAAGGCATTCTCAGATTTTTTCTTATCTTAAAGATATAGTTCATTCAGTAACATAACGCTTTCGGCCTCGTTAATGCAACTTCGTTTTTGTTGCAAGTTTCGAATAACCAAGGAGCAAAAATGTGACGCGAAAAGGCTGCTTTCGTAATCCAGTCTCTTCCTGTATAAGGACTGACGACACTGACGTTCTGTCTATCTCCTCCTTCCAAAAATGCTGAGAACATATTTCACTGTGTCTGGACGGTTTGCAATATTTTCTTCTCACAGCGTTCAACCGGAACGCTCTTCGAGTTGAACTGATAGGAAATGTAAGTCAAATTACAGACATAAATGCACTACATTAAAACTAATCAGCGCAACCAAGACTCGTGCATATAAAAGAAAATGTCGCTTGAACGAGTCCACTGACGAATGAAATGTCATTCCTCCACACTTTACACTATAATCTAAACTAGTACACCTGTAAATGACGCAAGCTGGCATTTTTTATTAAAACATTTCCAAAATAAGCTAATTTTTGGGGCTACTAACAAGGCGGACGCTGGTTTTTAGTTTGTGAATCCATGACAGCTCTCATTATACGTCCATGGTCTAAACAGGGAAAGTATGTATCCTTGGTGTAAGATAGTATTTGGAAGTCGTTGGCGCTATGCAAGGCGAGTAGTGGTGGTCATGGGGGTGAAACTCATATAGGGACTTCGGGTAACATGCCCGTGGTTCGCTACTAAGCCACTTGGAGCGCTGCAAGTTTATCAATCCATCATCTCGCTTTCCTATTGGCTAATTTTTGGTCTTCCTCGTTTCTTTTCGTTTCATATTAAAAGAAGTTGGTTTCATCACAGTGTGCTGCTAATTACGAGTTCTCACTTATATTGCACTCTTTGAATTGCGTTGTAAAAATGTTACTCGTATTCGGATTTGAATTCTTCACGCATCCGTAGTAATGGGTGGAGTACATGATTCTAAGCCCGCCCGGTTAGCCGATCGCTCTAACGCACGGCTTTCCAGAGCAGGAAGGAGCGCCTGGTCCCCGGCGGACTTGTGTCGAGGTCCGGTGAACCGGCAAGTCTGTGGATGGTTTTCAGGCGGTTTTCCATCTGCCTCGGCGAATGCGGGCTGGTTCCCCTTATTGCTCCTCAGCTACACTATGTCGGTGATTGCTGCGCAAACAAGTTCTCCACGTACGCGTACACCACCATTACTCTACGATGCAAACATAGGGGTTACAGTCGTCTGGTGTGAGACGTTTCTTGGAAGAAGGGGGGGGGGGCACTGGGGGCCGAACTGCACAATATCTCTGAAAGAGGGGTTCGGTGTGGGGCTGCGGAAGGGTGAAGTGGACTGCGGTAGTCGTCGTGGGGTTGTGGACCACTGCGGCTGCGGCAGGGACGGAGCCTCTCCGTCGTTTCTAGGTCCCCGGTTAACATACAAATGATTCCAAATTAATTTTTGATTCGTATAAAACAGAAGATGCTTTAGTTGCATGGTGTCCTGCAGTATCAGTTATTGCTAACTAATCTGCGTGTAAAGTGCTCAATTTAAATGTGATACAAGTATGTTGCTCGTATTCTACGTTACTTTTGTTACCATCCATTTTTCTTACTCTCGCATTTAATGGACTCCACCAAATTTTTCTTTGACAACTGACATGAGTCCACAGAATACAATGTGGCGAAACAAGTGTCTGGATCATATTAAAAAAAAAAAAATTGTGAAATCTTTTACCCCACCCAATAATACGAATGCGAGAACATCACAGTCAGAATGGATATTAAATGTCTTGAAAATTCGAGCAACTAGTAACTGAACAGTTGTGTCAGAGAAACTCTCAACAGAAAATGAAATTCGCATTAAAAATTATGATCGCGCTGTGTCCTGAACCATGGATACGTGCCTGCCATATTGAACATGTGCTGTCTGCTACAGATAAGGCAGATATATACATTTCTCCAGCTGTTTGACGTGCTACGAACTTGGCAATTTTCAACACTCTTTTAAATAATTCCACCTGTATAAAAAATTTCATGGCAGGTTTCGACATGTCTGACTGAGCAGTTTCCTTATCAGTGCAAACAATGTCAACGCCCGAACACAGGACTTTGAAAGATGGTCGGTGGAATTCAAATCAGTTTACGTTTATCGGTCGAATCGCCCAACATTCCCGCATGCAAAACATAGATTGTGTGACATTTCTAAGTTTAGTAGTCCGCAGCTCGTAGTCGTGCGGTAGCGTTCTCGCTTCCCACGCCCGGGTTCCCGGGTTCGATTCCCGGCGGGGTCAGGGATTTTCTCTGCCTCGTGATGACTGGGTGTTGTGTGATGTCCTTAGATTAGTTAGGTTTAAGTAGTTCTAAGTTCTAGGGGACTGATGACCATAGATGTTAAGTCCCATAGTGCTCAGAGCCATTTTTTTTAAGTTTAGTACAAGAAAGGAGTTTGTGGCATCCTGAGGATGAGAAACAGGGATATGTCTTCGAATCTATGGTCTGAAATCACTACTTTGTTGGAAACCACGAGTTTTGAATAGTTTAAAAATGTAATAATAATTTTCAACTTGTATTGTATTACGCATGCCCTGTGGATGGCTAGCCAGTTCAGCATCATTTCTATACGTCTTAATGGAGCATGTTATCAGCAACATGGGCAAAATCTGTATCGGAAATTTTAGGCCTAGGTTAAAACCTAAAAAAATTGTGTGTTCAAGTGAGATAGTGTGTGTCAATTTTGATTCTTCAGGTTACTGTAGTGGGTGTGTTTCGTGTTGTGGTACTTGGGCATAATTAGCTGTCTACAAATTATTATTATTCCTTGCTTGTGTGGTTATGGAGGTAAAGTGTCAATTATTTTATGTGAGGTGGCATGCAAGTGTGGGGTATGTGTTTCCACTAAAAATGGCTCTGAGCACTATGGGACTTAACATCTATGGTCATCAGTACCCTAGAACTTAGAACTACTTAAACCTAACTAACCTAAGGACAGCACACAACACCAAGTCATCACGAGGCATGTGTTTCCACTTTTCAGAGCTTTAGGTGTTCACAGTACCTTATTCCGAATGTTATATTTGTCTTCCACGCATATGCTGAACGACAGCATACATTGAAGAGCCAAACAAATAGGTACAACTGTCTAATACCGTGTAGGGTCCCCGCGAGCATGTAGAAGTGCTGCAATACGATTTGGCATGGACACGACTAATGTCTGAAGTAGAGCTGGACGAAACTGACACAATGAATGCTGCAGGGCTGTCCACAAGTCCGTAAGAGTACGAGGGGTTGGAGATCTCTTCTGAACAGCACGTTGCAAGGCATCCCAGATAGGCTCAATGATGTTCATGTGTGGAGAGTTTGGTGGCCAGCGGAAGTGTTTAAACTCAGAAGAGTGTTCCCGAAGTCACTCTGTAGCAATTCTGAACGTTTGGGGTGTCACATTGTCCTGCTGGAATCGCCCAAATCCGTCGTAATGCACAATGGACATGAATGGATGCCGGTGATCAGACAGTATGCTTAGGTACGTGTCACCTGCAAGAGTCTTATCTAGACGTATCAGGGGTTCCCATCACCCAAACTGCACACCTTTACAGAGTCTCCACCAGCTTCAACAGTCCCCTGCTGACATGAAGGGTCCATGGATTCATGAGGTTGTCTCCATAGCCGTACACGTTCATCTGCTCGATACAATTTTAAACGAGGCTAGTCCTGTCAGGCAACATGTTTCCAGTCAGCGACAGTCCAATGTCGATGTCGACGCGCCGAGGCGATGAGTAAAGCTTTGTGTCGTGCAGTCATCAAGGATATAGAATGGACCTTCGGCTTGAAAGTCCATATCGACGACATTTCGTTGACTGGTTCGCACGCTGACACTTGCTGATGGCCCAGCATTGAAATCTGGAGCAATTTTTGGAAGCGTTGTACTTCTATCACGTGCACGATTCTCTTCAGTCGTCGTTGGTCCCGTTCTTGCAGGAGCTTTTTCCGGCCGCAGCGATGTTGGAGATTTGATGTTTTACCGGATTCCTGATATTCACAGCATACCCGTAAACTGGTCGTACGGGAAAATCCCCACTTCATCGCTACCTCGGAGCTGCTGCGTCCCATCGCTCGTGCGTCAACTGTAACACCACGTTCAAACTAATTTAAATCTTGATAACCTGCCATTGTAGCAGCAGTAACCGATCTAACACCTGCGCCAGACACTTGTTGTCTTATATAGGCGTTGCCGAACGGAGCGCCGTATTCTGCCTGTTCACGTGTCTTTGTATTTGAATACGCGTGTCTATACCAGTTTCTTTCGTGCTTCAGTGTATGTCTGTTTTGTAAAATTTATTTGGAGTTGTGCAGTGTGTTTGTAATGTTGCTTTTCAATGTACCCACAAATCATCTGCAATATGTAGCAGAACATTTCTCTCTTGTCTCATGAAGTGTGTCCCAAAAGGAATGGTCAATACTCAGTAGTATGAGAGGAACGATCATTTGAAGCAAGGTACTTCATATCGACATAAGCCCTTTTCCGAATAGTTTGCCACATAGAACACACTGAATGTACATTGTTATTTATTTTCCGTATTGTTTCATACATTATCAGATTTGCATATGTACAATAGTAATAAACATTACAACATGTACTTTACAAAGTTTAATTGAAAAATACGTTTATATAACACACCCACGTCTGAACATTATCGTACGAGTCACTTTACAGCTGTTGCACAATTCACAATAAATGTTCGACTATCCCACAATTAACTTCAGTGCATTTGTGCACTTTAGGAAGAACACGGTAGCGGTCGCCCCTCGAATTAGGATGTCAGTGGGTGTCGAGGTTGGACATTGGAGGCGGGGACGTTATGATGTGTCGGAGGCCGAGCTGCGAGGACTGGTGATGGTTTCAGTCTTATGCCTGAAGGTGCCGGAGAAACAGTGGTTTCTGAAATAACATTTTATTAGCGTGTTTGCTACAACGAATATTGTCTTCTCGGTGCCCGGGAGACAGCTTGCCCAGGCGTCGACATAAATTCTGGACACAGCACCCAAACAGCTCGATTTGCGACAGGCCAGTCCGCTCACATTGTGCCGTTGGTTTTCATGGTTGGCTGTTGGGGGTATTCCCGTGAGCAACAGCGAGTATTCGAGTTGGCGAAAGTTTGGCCTCCATCCGGTGGAGTTTCACTGTATTTTGGTTATTGGAAGTCCAAGTGCACCAGCGGAATTTTCTGCCTTATGGCCGTTAGCGTTCCGTTTACCTGCCCTGGCCGCTGACGTAAAATTCAGGCGGTGTCCTTTCCTCACCGTGTCGTCGCTGTCCAACATGTGTGTGTAGTTTTGACAGTTTATGCATACTTGGTTGTGGGCGGCTACGCCTTTTACGTTTTGGCTTTGGAGTGCCTTGTGTACTGGTCGGGTGGAAAGCAAGTCGTCTTGTCGGTGGGTTCGTTGACTGTCTCTTGGTTTGGTTGCCGGCGGATCGGATATAGTTGGGCCGACTGTCTCCCCCTAAGCGAAAGATAATATTTGAAGTGCAGACCGACCCCCGGAAACTTCTGAGCGCCGTTGGCTGTACTGCCTTTTCTTATTGTTGTCTAATCGTGTATTTTAATGGCTCATAGCCGATGGTTTGAATTTGTATGCTTTTAGTTGGGTTTTAAATAATGAGCCTTCAGCCGTTTCAAAATATTTTTGGATAAAGCTTTGGGCCCTCTGCCTTTTGAAAATTTAATGTAGTTTGGTTTTTCAATCATAGGCCTTCTACCGTCTTAAAATTTAAATTCCTTACTAGTTAAATCTTAAAACTGTTTGGCCCTTCAGCCTCATTTGAAATATTATTTAAGGATAAAACCTTGCGCTTCCTACCTTTTGAAAATTTAATGTAGTTTGGTTTTTAAATCATGGGCCTTCAACCGTTTTAAAAATTGAAGAGGTAGTGCCCTTAAGCCACAGGATTGTGTGACATATTCAGTCGATAGTTAAGCTCGGAAATTTGCGCTGTAATGTTTGGGCAACTAAATAAAGTTGTGTGTGTTCGAGTGTAACAGACAGCCGCTCATTTCTGGCCCCTTTACACAATTCCAACTACCTGATCTGTCCTGCGGATTTAACCAGGTGTTTCAAAGCGGAACTGTCATTCCGTGGGGATCGGCGATGCAGGCGGAATGAACACGCTCGCTGAGGACGAGCTGTCCGAAACAGGTCTATATAAAGCGAGATATCGCGACACTGTAGCAGGTTAGGCGGCCACTTGCTCAGTCGTGTGAAGTTAGCACCCCTTTTTCGAGAAATATACATTTTTTTCACAGTTCTTGTTAGATGTGCCATAGTTCTAGAGTTCTTTCCACAAAATTTCAATAGTTCTGCAAAATGTAACGAAGAAAACAACAATACTCGAAAAAATTTTTGTATCGAAAATATTCTCTGACAATTTCCGCAAAATGTAAATAAGTACAAGAGTTCTGAGCACAGTTCTGAACAGAGCTCCAAGAGTTCTTTCGAAAATCCAAGTAACATTTTTTTGTGCAGCTAATAGTTTACGAGATAATTGCAATTTAAGAGAAAATCTTTTCACTTACTGTGAAGTTGGCACCCTTTTTTTCAGAAATGTATACTTTTTTCAGATTTCTTGATAGATATGGCATAGTTCTAGAGTTCCTTGTACAAAATTTCAATAGTTCTGCAGAATTTAGCGACGAAAACAATATTCGAAAAAATTTTCGTATCGAAAATATTCTTCGTCAATCTTCGCAAATTGTAAATAAGTACAACAGTTCTGAGCACAGTTCTGAACAGAACTCCAAGAGTTCTATCGAAAACCCAAGTAACATTTTTTTGTGCAGCTAATAGTTTACGAGATAATTGCAATTTAAGGAGAAAATCTTTTCACTTACTGTGAAGTTGGCACCCTTTTTTTCAGAAATGTATACTTTTTTCAGATTTCTTGATAGATATGGCATAGTTCTAGAGTTCTTTGTACAAAATTTCAAGAGTTCTGCAGAATTTAGCGACGAAAACAATGTTCGAAAAAATTTTCGTATCGAAAACATTCTTCGTCAATTTTCGCAAATTGTAAATAAGTACAACAGTTCTGAGCACAGTTCTGAACAGAACTCCAAGAGTTCTATTGAAAACCCAAGTAACATTTTTTTTGCAGCTAATAGCTTACTAGATAATTGCAATTTAAGGAGAAAATCTTTCCACTTACTGTGAAGTTGGCACCATTTTTTTCACAAATGTATACTTTTTTCAGATTTCTTGATAGATATGGCATAGTTCTAGAGTTCCTTGTACAAAATTTCAATAGTTCTGCAGAATTTAGCGACGAAAACAATATTCGAAAAAATTTTCGTATCGAAA
This sequence comes from Schistocerca piceifrons, assembly GCF_021461385.2. Taxonomy (NCBI): domain Eukaryota; kingdom Metazoa; phylum Arthropoda; class Insecta; order Orthoptera; family Acrididae; genus Schistocerca; species Schistocerca piceifrons. Next base: position 279,366,920 of record NC_060142.1, on the reverse strand, counting down.
ACATTCTTCGTCAATTTTCGCAAATTGTAAATAAGTACAACAGTTCTGAGCACACGCTGAACAGAACTCCAAGAATTCTATCGAAAACCCAAGTAACATTTTTTTGTGCAGCTAATAGTTTACGAGATAATTGCAATTTAAGGAGAAAATCTTTTCACTTACTGTGAAGTTGGCACCCATTTTTTCAGAAATGTATACTTCTTTCACAGTTCTTGACAGGTATGCCATAGTTCTAGAGTTCTTTGCACAAAATTTCAATAGTTCTGCAGAATTTAGCGAAGAAAACAACAATACTCGAAAAAATTTTTCTATCGAAAACATTTTTTGTCAATTTTCGCAAAAATTAAACTTGTACAACAGTTCTGAGGACTGTTCCGAACAGAACCCCAAGAGCTCTATCGAAAATCCTAATAACATTTTTCTATGGCGATAATAGTTTGTGATAAATTGATTTAATGTGGGACACACTTTCTCTACAGAAAATATAAATATATTCGTACAACAGTTCTGATGACAGTTCTGGACACCACGTGAAGAGTTCTATCGAAATTCCTAGTAGAATTTTTTAGTGCAGGTAATAGGTTAAGAGGTAATTGCAACTTAATTAAGAACCCCATAAGAGCTCCTACTGTGAAGCTGGCACCCTTTTTTTCGGAAATACGTATATTTTTCAGAGTTCTTGATAGATAAGTCATAGTTCTAGAGTTCTCTGTACAGAATTTCAATAGTTATGCAGAATTTAGCGAAGAAAACAACATTGTATAACAAAGCTGATTCAGGAACCCTTTCCTTCTGATACAGTTCTTACTGTTGCCACAATAAATCACTTGTGCATAGATTCCAACTGTACTGATCGTTACAAAAAATTGACCAGCGGCGCACATTTCTTGCAGCGTTGTACAAAATATTCGGCTTATCCGCTGTGAAAATACCATACTTAACACTATTTTAAAATTTACGGTGGATGGCTTCCGTTTATCTACAATGTCAGCATCTATCGAATTATCTTCATGCAAACGTGATGCCTGGATCACTCACTTCCCCTTTTTAGGTACGGAGGAAACTAGAGTTCAGTCTTGTGGAAGCCAAAAAAGGAAATGTGGGCAGCCCTTCTTTTACTGATAGCAAACTCTAGACAAATCTCCTCGCTTGTCTTTCTTCATCATGCCAACAAAAGAAAAATTCTCCCTTCATAGCTCTATTATCATTCCAGTACTAGTAAACCAGTTGTCCGCTTTCACATTTCGACCTGACTGATATATAGGTTTACACAGTCACAGAACAACATCAAAATGTTTATTGCTCAGTTGGTAAATCCTTCTGGTTGCAACACAGCGTATACTTCCAAATTGTACAGGTAAAATACTTAAGAACGCACACTCAAGAATCCATACTCGTTTGTTTTGATTGATACATATTGGCAAAAACTGTACCTTCCACAGAATCCTTCCAGCTTCTTGTCTACTGTAACATTTTCTCCAAGGATGTAAGATTTGTGGTAGTTGCGTACAAACACAGTAAATATTTCCCGAATAGCTGTTAGCTTGTCTAATTGTCTCCTTTCATCACGAATAGCGCGACTGTAAAATCTAAGGCTCTCCAGAATAAATTTGAAACGTTTTATGTTCATTTGGCAGGTGAAATTTTTCAATGCCATCACCATCAGTTCCACACAGATATTCCAGGCTTTATCTGTTACATTTGTTAACAACAATTAAAAAAAAGAGACTGATGAAGGCTTTAAATTCAATATCATCTATTGATTTTACCCCTCTCTCACGCTGAAATGAGGCTTTGATGCTCTCAAAATTCTGATTGGAATACAAAACTACAATAGACAAATATCGTTATCTATGAGGTAATTACAGCATCACAAATGCTGCTTTGGCTGCACCTGTTGGTACAGGTAAATTTCGAATAATATTATGCTCTTCGAACAATATGCTTTGGATTTCTTCAACATTATCTAGTACTTCCCACTTACAATAATAAAATTCCTATAAAATAACGCAACCAGGCGCAGTGTATTAATCTGAAATTTGACGTTCAGACAGCGGACACTGAGTATTAAACAGTTAAAACAGAATTTAAGTGCAGTTTACATTCTGGATTAGCTTTGTACTACTTACTACGTTGATAAACAAATAAATTAAGCGCTGAAATGAAATTCGAAAGGGCACAGTGGATAAAAACGAGCAATCGGCTCATATCTCATCAAGAGAGCATTAGCGTCGATACTGAATCATACATACAACAATGAAAGGCACACATGAAGTGTATATTTTTAGAATCAGGAAGAACCAGATGAATTTTATGTAAAACAGTAATTGTTTTGAACTCTCATGACATCCAGGACCCACTAACAGCTAAAAATATGCCCAGGACCCTCATGGATGAAAGTTATGTGGCAACATCACCAGCTGCTAGGATACATAAAAACATGTGCTGTGTGTAACGAATAAATTTGAAATTGCTGTCGTTAATATTGTTGCAAACATTTGTTCTAGTTAGAAAGGAAGTGTGGAAGTTTGATGAGTTACACTACAGCGAGAGTTAAAAGTTTTTACAATGTATAGAAATGTAAGTATATTTACTGAATATATCGTACAAACGAAGTAGTATGTTTAAATCCTAATTCAATACATGACTGATAGAGGTGTTATAATGTTGAGGGGATACAGTATTAAAGTTAATAACAAGTTCGAAATTTGTAAATAAGAACCTTGTTTATTTGGTCCTCAGTAATCCGGATTTCCGGTTTATCCGCATTCATATTTTGTGTCCCTTGGTATTTTTCTCTTTTTTTCTTGTAACACGAAGATGTGTAGTCGGTGAGGTACATAGGCTGCTTATCACTAGGCTGGTAATTTAGTCTAGTACTGAGTGATGAGGAACTCGGAGTGTGTGAATGACATTGTTTCTCAAGTATTGTACATTAATATAACGGTGTATTTGTTGTGGCGTAACAAGCTAGTTAAGCCACACTGGGAAGGGAGCCGAAAGAAAGGCACGCGTACACACACGCCGACTGGCGTCAAGTCTGGAACAGGATACGTTATGACTGCTATAAAGAAAATACGTAGCTTTGGAATATACTTAACTTTTAATCACTCCTTGTGATACATCTCTCTTGACTACACAAATGAGACTCGTAAGATACATGCACTGTTACAATTGGCGCCTTGCTAGGTCGTAGCCATGGACTTAGCAGAAGGCTATTCTAACTGTCTCTCGGCAAATGAGAGGAAGGCTTCGTCCGTATTGTCACTAGCAATGTCGTCCGTACAACTGGGGCGAGTGCTCGTCCGTATCTCGAGACCTGCCTTGTGGTGGCGCTCGGTCTGCGATCACACAGTGGCGACACGCGGGTCCGACATGTACTAAATGGACCGCGGCCGATTTAAGCTACCACCTAGCAAGTGTGGTGTCTGGCGGTGACACCACAGTATTGATGCCCATCAAGTAAGTTGCATAGTAACCACGCCAACAGCACTCCACCACAGCTCATTGTACCTCTGGTGCGATTCTCGACAGGTGTGACACCATCTGGTTAGTGGCGCGTGTGAATGTATCTGCTCTCTCAGCCATCTGTTTGTTTTGCACTGACGAGCCTTCTCTCCTTGAATCATCTAAGCGTGCACATCCCACGCTTCCACCTACAGTTACTACAGTCAGTCTTAAGAAGGTGTACTGGCATTTGTATAGTGCTGAACATTTAGCCTTTTTGTATTTAGTAGAATATACATCCGGGTTTTCGATTTTCGGTTTTCCAAACTAAAAGTGAGAATTTACGATCGTCCTCATAGCTGTACTTCCAGCAATACCTCATCTCCTGCGTTCCCAATTTCGTAGAAGTTGTCCTACGAAAATTGCAGAAGCACTCTTGGACGAAAGGATATTGTGACGATATTCTTTCGTCACAGCCTGGGGTTAGAGACCCGGTCCGGCACACAGTTTTTATCTGCCAGTAAGTTTCACATCGGCGCACACCCACTGCAGAGTGAACACACATTCTATTTCATAATCTACTGGCACCATAAAAATGTTATGAGTGTTTTTAAAAGAACTCTTTCGGTGCTATCCAGAACTGTCAGCAAAAGGGTTGTGCCAATTTATTATAATGTAGACCAAGTGGGTCTCTCGAAAATGCTATTATCTCATTAACTGTTATCCCCACAAAAAATGTTATTACAGTTGTCGGTAGAACTCTTAGGGTCGTATTAAGAAATGCCATCAGATCTTTTGTACGAATTTATTACTTTTACATGACAAAAGTGAGTCCCACATTAATTATCTCATATAATGTCATCGTCACAAATAATGTTATTATAGTTTTTGGTAGAACTCTGTGGGTGATATTCAGAACTGTCATCAGAACTATTCTACGAATTTTGCTGTATTAGATAAAGTGAGTATCAGATTAAAACTAATATTGTATAAACTATTATCGCCACAAAAATGTTCTTATTTTCAATGCTACTCTTCCGGTGCTATCCAGAACTGCCAACAGAACTGTTATACAAATTTATTTTTTCCAAACTGACAAATAATTTTTTACCATACCAAAATTTTGCCGAGTTATTGTTTTCTTCCCGAAATTCTGTAGAACATTCGTGTTTTGAGCAGGGAAATCTAGAAGTATTGCATATATATCAAGAACTGTGAAAAAAATTTATATTTATCGTAAAAAGGGGTTCAAACTTCACGGGAAATGCTCATAAGCATTCCTTAATAAAGGCAGTTACTACGTAAACAATTACCTGCACAGAATATGTTACTAGTATTTTCGATAGAACTCTTACAGTGATATCCAGAGCTGGCATCAGAGCATACGAACAGACATAATTTTTTTTTTAGTAAGAGTGCCCCACAATTAATCAATTACCATACAAACTTTATAACCACAAAAAATGTTATTATGATTATCGATAGAAGTCTTGAGGTGTTAACCTGAACTGTTCATCAAAACTGTTGAACGAATTTACTTTTTCTGTGGAGAAAGTGGGTCTAACATCAAAGCAGTTACCGTATAAACTATCATCGCCACAAAAAGATATTATTAGGATTTTCGATAGAGCTCTTGGCGTTCTGTTCAGAACTGTTGTACGAATTTACTTTTTGCGAAAATTGACAAAGAATGTATTCGATAAGAAAAATTTTTCGAGTATTGTAGTTTTTCTCGCTAAATTCTGCAGGACTCTTCAAATTTTGTACAAATAACTCTAGAACTATGACATTTCTATCAAGAACTCTGAAAAAATATACATTTCTGAAGAAAAGGATTCCAACTTCACAGTAAGTGAAGAGGTTCCCTCCTTAAATTGCAATTATCTCGTAACGTGTTAGCTGCACAAAAAATTGTAATTAGGTTATTCGATAGAACTATTGGGGTTCTGTTCAGAACTGCCCTCAGAACTGTTGTCCGAATTTACTTTTTGCGAAAATTTATAACGAATGTTTGCTATTCGAATTTTTTTGAGTATTGTTGTTTTCTTCGTTAAATTCTGCAGAACTATTCAAATTTTGTACAAAGAACTCTAGAACTATGGCATACCTGTCAAGAACTGTAAAAGAAATATACATTTATGAAAAAAAGGGTGCCAACTTCACAGTAAGTGAAAAGATTTTCTTCTTAAATTGCAATTATCTCGTAAGCTATTAGCTGCACAAAAAAATGTTACTTGGGTTTTCGATAGAACTCTTGGAGTTCTGTTCAGCGTGTGCTCAGAACTGTTGTACTTATTTACAATTTGCGAAAATTGACGAAGAATGTTTTCGATACGAAAATTTTTTCGAATATTGTTTTCGTCGCTAAATTCTGCAGAACTATTGAAATTTTGTACAAAGAACTCTAGAACTATGCCATATCTATCAAGCAATCTGAAAAAAGTATACACTTGTGAAAAAAAGGGTGCCAACTTCACAGTAAGTGAAAAGATTTTCTCCTTAAATTGCAATTATCTAGTAAGCTATTAGCTGCACAAAAAAATGTCACTTGGGTTTTCGATAGAACTCTTGGAGTTCTGTTCAGAACTGTGCTCAGAACTGTTGTACTTATTTACAATTTGCGAAAATTGACGAAGAATGTTTTCGATACGAAAATTTTTTCGAATTTTGTTTTCGTCGCTAAATTCTGCAGAACTATTGAAATTTTGTACAAAGAACTGTAGAACTATGCCATATCTATCAAGAACTCTGAAAAAAATATATATTTTTGGAAAAAAGGGTGCCAACTTCACAGTAAGTGAAAAGATTTTCGCATTAACATGCCAATTATCTCGTAAACTATTAGCTGCACATACAAATGTTACTTGGATTTTCGAAAGAACTCTTGGAGCTCTGTTCAGAACTGTGCTCAGAACTCTTGTATTTATTTACATTTTGCGGAAACTGCCAAAGAACATTTTCGATACGAAAATTTTTTAGAGTATTGTTGTTTTCGTCACTAAAATCTGCTGAACTATTGAAATTTTGTACAGAGAACTCTAGAACTATGACTTATCTATCAAGAGCTCTGAAAAAAATATATATTTCTGAAAAAAAGGGTGCCAGCTTCACAGTAGGAGCTCTTATGGAATTCTTAATTAAGTTGCAATTACCTCTTAAACTATTACCTGCACAAAAAAATTTCACTAGGATTTTCGATAGAACTCTTTACGTGGTGTCCAGAACTGTCATCAGAACTGTTGTACGCATATATTTATATTTTCCGTAAAGAAATTGTGTCCCATATTAAATCAATTTATCTCAAACCATTATCGCCATAGAAAAATGTTGTTGGGATTTTCGATAGCGCTCTTGGGATTCTGTTCAGGACTGTCCTCAGAACTGTTGTACAAGTTTAATTTTTGCGAAAATTGACAAAAAATGTTTTCGATACGAAAAATTTTTCGAACATTGTTGTTTTCTTCGCTAAATTCCGCAGAACTATTGAAATTTTGTACAAAGAACTCTAGAACTATGCCATATCTATCAAGAACTCTGAAAAAAATATATATTTCTGAAAAAAAGGGTGCCAACTTCACAGTAAGTGAAAAGATTTTCTCATTAAAATGCAATTATCTCGTAAACTACTAGCTGCAGAAAAAAATGTTACTTGGATTTTCGAAAGAACTCTTGGAGCTCTGTTCAGAACTGTGCTCAGAACTCTTGTACTTATTTACATTTTGCGGAAACTGCCAAAGAACATTTTCGATACGAAAATTTTTTCGAGTATTTTTGTTTTGGTCGCTAAATTCTGCAGAACTACTGAAATTTTGTACAAAGAACTCTAGAACTATGCTACATCTATCAAGAACTGTGAAAAAAATGTATATTTCTCGAAAAAGGGGTGCTAACTTCACACGACTCACTTGCTCTCGTTAAGCGGTCCTGTCCGCACTGTGGTGTCTCAAGTAAGGACTGTTTTCCCTGTCTCTGCACCCCATCAGTACTAGTATGCCTAGGGGGTGGCGGAGCTCGGATGTTGCATGTTATCACTTAGTACTGCAGAGTTTGCAGAACGGCGTTGTGGGTGCCGTGCTACAGTACAGTTTGTATTCACTTGGTATAGCTCTGCTTGCCGTGTAGCAATGATGTGCGGGCGTTGAGCAGATTTCGCAATACCGGCACTCTTCGAGTGTTCTAGGTTACGGTAGTGACATAGGGTCTGAGTTTGACTTGGTCGTTTTACAGTTTGTGTCGAGCAATATCTTCGAAAACTTGTTAGTGGTCCCTGGAAAAGGGTTGGTGTGGAAAAGGGTTGGTGTTCTCCAACTCTTTGTGCTACTTGTCTGAATGCCCCTGCACGTTCCCTAATGACGGCAGAACGCTCATGATGCGACCAAGTAGTTGATCTCGCGTATTCACGCTTCGTTCTTACACCTCAGAATTCATCCAACCCCAAAAACAAAAATGTAATACCGTCAGGTCTAGTGATATTGGTGGCCAGTTAATTTTACCGCTACGACCAACCCAGCGATTAGCGTAGTGAGGTTGGGATGTCCACTCAGACACCTAGTAAAATGTGAGCGGCTCCTTCACGCTCAAAGTACATTGCAGTCCGCGTGGCCGAAGAAAGATGTTCAATAAACGAATTTTGCAAAAAAAATGCAAGTAAGTTTGTCCCATCATTCGTTGCCACAACCCCAAAAACAGATATACGAGGGATATTCAGAAAATAAGGTCCGATAGGTCGCGAAATAGGAATGTCAGAGAAAATCAGATATAGTTTTGCACAGATATGTTGGACACTATCTCTAGTACTCCTGTCGATCGCGTCAAGTTCCTCTTTCCAGTTTTTAGCACATAAAGATGCTTAGAACAATAGTGTCGGTCGGCAAGTATGAGTGCCCGCTGTGGGGTTTCGCCTGATTTCATGCAACCCCACATAGCGTACCAGTCGGGCATTCCCATGTTCATGAGAATTCTAGGCCACACACTGCATGCGCAATGAGGACGCTCCTGCAGCGTTTTCGATGGGAAGTGTTTGAGCACCTAACTTACAGCCTGGACTTACCTCCCTCTAATGTTGATCTCTGCTAACATGAACCGCTGACTATGAAGACAACAGTTTGGCACAGACAACTGCAGACAGGCATAGAGAAGATGCGGAAAGAAAAGGTGGCTGCCTTCTATAAGGAGGATTTGTAGACTAAAGTTGGTAAACCGCTACGACAAATGTCCAAGTCGGAGCTGCGATTGTGTAGGGAAGTAGCTGGAAGGTGCAGATAACTGTTGCAAATAATTTTTTTTTTTAATTTTCACTGTGGTTTCCTTTTCACGACCGATAGGACCTTACTTTCCGAATAGCCCTTGTATATTAAATGTGTATGTCTTACACCAATTGGACTAGGGTATATGTCCAAATGAAGTTTGCTTCTTCAAATCAGCTTTCAAGTCATCCGTGAATATTAAACCCTATCCTGGGGCACCCTGTATACAGGGTGGTCAATTGATAGTGACTGGGACAAATATCTCACGAAATCTACATCTACATTTATACTCCGCAAGCCACCCAACGGTGTGTGGCGGAGGGCACTTTACGTGCCACTGTCATTACCTCCCTTTCCTGTTCCAGTCGCATATGGTTCGCGGGAAGAACGACTGCCGGAAAGCCTTCGTGCGCGCTCGAATCTCTAATTTTACATTCGTGATCTCCTCGGGAGGTGTAAGTAGGGGGAAGCAATATATTCGATACCTCATCCAGAAACGCACCCTCTCGAAACCTGGACAGCAAGCCACACCGCGATGCAGAGCGCCTCTCTTGGAGAGTCTGCCACTTGAGTTTGCTAAACATCTCCGTAACGCTATCACGCTTACCAAATAACCCTGTGACCAAACGCGCTGCTCTTCTTTGGATCTTCTCTATCTCCTCTGTCAACCCGACCTGGATAAGCATCAAACGAAAAAACTACAAAGAACAAAACTCGTCTAGCTTGAAGGGGGAAGCCAGATGGCGCTATGGTTGGCCCGCTAGGTGGCGCTGCCAAATGCATTGAGGTTTACTGACATAATTTTGAGCATTTATTGCATTAATGTAGTATTTACAGCTAATCACGATGTTAACAGCATGCGTTCTCAGAAATGATAAGTTCACAAAGGTACATGTATCACATTGGAAAAACCGAAATTGTTCAAACGTACCTACGTTCTGTATTTTAATTTGAAAAACCTACCTGTTACCAACTGTTAGTCTAAAATTGCGAGCCATATGTTTGTGACTATTACAGCGCAATCCATCACCAAGCGAAAAAAGTGGTCCAACTAAAACATTCATATTTCTTTACGTACTACGCGAATATGTAATAAAAATGGGGGTTCCTATTTTAAAAAAACGCAGTTGATATCCGTTTGACCTATGGCAGCGCCATCTAGCGGGCCAACCATAGCGCCATCTGGTTTCCCGCTTCAACGTAGACGAGTTTCGTTCTCTGTGGTTTTTTCGCTTGACGCTTATTTCGTGAGATTTTTGGCCCGGTCACGATCAATGGACCACCCTGTATTGTCGTTTCGCTATTCAAATAACAGAGGAAAGAGTGTACAGTACTCGCCAAGTTAGTATGGATTCTAACCACCTCGATTCCACCAAAAAACTGACAAAGGAGATCGGACGGACCGTGACCAAGTTGTCGGCCGATGTTAGCGGGCCTCTGGCGAGCGATGTACTGTAGGTGCCACTGTGCCCGCTGCTTATGGCCCTCTGGCCACAAACATTATGCAGTGTCTGAGATTCAGGACTGGTTGGTCCGAGATGACGGTGGGCGGCAGTCTCGCAGATGAGCGACACGGCTACGGTGTTGGGCCCACTAAACAGGCCGGGTCGCGCTGTTTGCACTGGCTGCGGCGTCGTTAACATAAGCCGCTTCGATCACAGACGCTGCGCGGCGCGGCCTTGTTATCGCACGCCCCAGGTGAACCGGAGGCTGTTTGGCGCCGCAGCTTACCCCGGTATAATGACTGTTACACGAGCAGCAACAGTCAGCTCCAAGTCGGGCAGCCACCGGCCCCTGTCACTCAAAGGTTCGATGCCGCCGCCGCCTCCTCTCAACAGCAGAATCAGCTCTCCATCTATCACGTACTACAGGTAGACCCAGTTATATATTCTTTTTCAGCGTTTTCGCATATATGCGATTTTAGTTTTAAGAGCAATGTTGCCATCTGTTAACAGTACGCGAAAGCAGTGAAGTGTTAGCGCTCTTCAACGCGCGTCTTCTGTTGTGTTTTTAGAGACGTGAATTGCCAGTTCAGGTCAGTGGAGCTCTGAAGTTGCAGTTGACAAGATCTGTATCAAAAATGTCGGGAAAGAAACTGCACCTGTCGAGATAACAAAGCGTGTATGAGCGTCATATTCATTAGAAACAAAGAGGAAACTTTTGATCACTGTGGAAAAGGTGAGCTTACTTTTGACATTGTGTGCTTTGAACTTCGTGAATCCTCTATGAGAACTGTTCGCAAAAATGTGGAACCATTTCGAAAACCTGCTCACTGTTCATCTGACTTAAGTGTGATTACAGTGACCAAATCTCGCACGGAGGCGATGGAAAGAAAGGAAAAAATGCTCGTTTCGGCTTTCACAACATTAAAATGATAGGAGAGGCACCTGCTGCGGACGAAGTTGGAGGCGAGAAATTTAAAGAAATTGTGACAGCAAACGGCTTTACTGCCTAGCAGGTTTTCAATCGTCACGAAACGTGCTTATTTTGGAAACTAATGCCTAGCCGCACGTTCATTTGTACTGAAGAAAAGTCATCATCTAGTTTTAAAGGCTGTCAATGACCGATGCACCTTCCTTTTTGAAGAAATGCTGCAGGGGATTACATATTAAAGACCCTTAATATCTAGCACACTCAAAATCTTAGGGCACTAAAGGGTTGCGACAAGAGCAGGCTGGTAGTTCTTTCGAAATGGAAAATGATCTTTGTGTATTACTGCGTGTTTATTACATTTTTAGGTGTACAAATTCATCATTGAAATGCGACTCGGTAAGATAATAATGGTTATATTTGATAAAAATACTAAGAGACTCAGCTAATTTAAACTTAATATGTGAGTAAACGTGAAGGTGACCCCATACTTTACATATAAAATGACTCTCGAATAACGCTAATTCGGGACGCGCGTTGATTCGGAGGAACGCAACTATCGCGTACGCGAGATTTACCTGCTCACCCAGGTAGACGAGATCACAAGCTGTGCTGTTATTATCTACGCACATCTTGTGTAACTGTTGGGACGTCAGTCTTGAAAACTTTAGCTGAAAAGCTACGTACTGAATTAAATTGAAACAGTCATCGCGTTTACAAGAAGAGGCCACACTTCCCAGTCCCAAGTTGGCAGGCTACGACGTCCTAGTCAAGGGTCACTCGAAAGCTACTGCTTTCGTAAAAAGTCAAAGATCGTAACCCAGGAACCACGTAGAATCGTTAGAACATTCAAAAATAAGGGGATTTTTTTTGGACATATCAAGCCCACAGCCCAATAGCTTCCGGGAAATCGAGGAATTAGTGTTTTCGATTTGTACCTGATATATTCGTACTTGAGGGGGGTGTTGGCCAAATGATATGAGATCTGCATCTACGACACTGTCACTCTGTGCGTGTAGGTTTCAGTGGCGATTTTGCAATACGTTTACTATTTGGCAAGAAAATAGAAGATATCGAGAAATTTACATATTTTTTATTTTAAAAAAATGTTATAATGAACGAAGGGAAAAGTTATTAGCTTATGTGCTTACGTATTTTGACAAGTGTTTTGATCGTCTGTGCAAATTATGTTTTTTGTGTTTGTACTTCCTCTCACTGTTGCTGCCCCCTACCCCACTCTCTCTCTCTTTTCGTAAATCAATCATCGTAACAGTCGTAATCAGAATACAACAAAAACATGGATAGCAAATTTTGTTAAAAAATATAAAATTGGTCTGTATTTGCATTTGCTTTCTGAGAGCATTCCAGATCATTTAAGAACATTGTAAAAATGAACATTCCAAAAATTGCAAAACTTCAGAATTTCCCGCTTAAAAATACTGTAGACTGCTCAAAAATATGATTAAGTACTCAAATTCAATGCAGTATTAAACAATACCGTAATCTGAAATAAAAGTACTCTGTCACTCATTTACTGATTTCTGTGTAGAAAATAGAGATGTACCGAAACATTCGAGAATATTTTAACAACATTCGAAGAGATTCATCGACGCTCAAGAATACTCATAGAAGCTCGAGATCATCATACCTTGAGACACATTTCAATTTAAAAAATGTGCCTTTAAATACATAAATTATAAAACTAAACTAAATCAACATATTCTCAATACAGCTCTATTTAATTTAGTGGAAGAAAACTGCTTTGTCTTCACTTTATTTCATATTTTATTATTAGAAATAAGAGTGAGATAAGCACGATCCTTTAAATTAAGATCACGATATAACAACGTTCGCACTTGTGCCTTATTTATAATGATACCGAACAAATCGCAGTCTTTTGGAAACTGCCCTTCGGTAGATACAAACGGAGTCCTGTTTTTCCTATATCTTTTCCAGACGTTAGACTTCCTTCAATTATATTGTTTACTAACTGTTTCACGGTTGTTCTTGTTCCATCAGATAATCTTAGTGACTCTACATGAGTCAACAAAATAATTGGTGATCATATTTTTAATCTTTAACCTTGTGCAAGCGATCCCGGCATTTGCATCGAATTCAAAATATCAGCTTGTTAAGAGATACTTCGAGTATTTCGGTGTAAGGAACAAGTGGTCTCAAGTGGCTCGTTGTAGAGTAAATGCATTTCGTCTCATCCTTACCCTCATTTATCTTTGTACTTGTAGTGCACTGAAAATATCTGCATAACACAGCAAATATCTACCATTCGCTCACGCTACTTGCCGCTGCCAGCAGTAATGCCAATTTAGTCTTCGCCCTCAAGCTTGCATTTAGTAATGCTCGGTTACGTCTCGGGTTTTGTTTCTCGGCGGCGTTAAATAGTAATACATAGCAGTATGGGTAGGTTTACGCTTTACTGATGAGAAGATGATCGATACCCACCTCGTGTATGAGCTCACTGAATAATGGAATAGCGGTGGTATCAACATCACAGTATACAAAAAAATTTTGCAACTGTAGTAGACGCCTACGAGAAACCGGATCCTTCCGTGCTAGAATGGAAGGTATTGCAGGTTCTCTCGCTATTTTAAATGTATTTGGCAGAAATGAAGGTATCTAAGGTAACAAACCAAACAGATCAAAACTACGTCATTACTATCAAGATCAGCTGAACGGAATTGATATCTTGAAAACAAGTTACATGATGAACATCAACAAAAGTAAAATAAAGGTACTGAAATGTATTGGAATTAGATCAGATGATGCTAAGGACATCAGATTAGAAAATGAGAAACTAAAAGTAGTAGATGCATTTGCTATTTGGTTAGCAACAAAACAGACGATGGCCGAAATAAAGAAACTACGAAATGCAGACAGACGTTAGCAAAGAAAGCTATTTGGCAAAAGGAAAATTTGTAGCTACTAATATAAATTTAAATGTTAGTAAATCCTTTCTGGAAGTATTTGAATGGAATGTAGCTCCGTGCGGGAGTAAAACGTAGAGAATAAACAGGGTAGACAAGATAACAGGAGCTTTTAAAAGATGAATGCTCAAGATCAGATGGGTAGGTCGAGTAACTAAAGAGGATGTACTGAATCGAACTGGAGAAAAAACAAATTTAGGGGACATCTTGATTAAAAGAATTTATCAGTTTATTCAAAAAATGGTTCAAATGGCTCTGAGCACTATGGGACTTAACATCTGAGGTCATCAGTCCCCTAGAACTTAAAACTACACAAACCTAACTAACTTAAGGATATCACACACATCCATGCCCGAGGCAGGATTCGAGCCTGCGACCGTAGCGGTGGCGCGGTTCCAGACTGAAGCGCCTAGAACCGTTCGGCCACAACGGCCGGCTATCACTTTATTACGACACATCCTGACGCATCAAGGAATCGTTAATTTCGTAACGGAAAGAAGTGTTGGGGGTAAAGTTGCAGATGGAAACCGTGGATTGAACACAGTAAGCGTATTTAAATGGATTTATGCAGTAGTTTTACAGTGACTTCCAGAACACACTAGCGTGGGGAGCTGCAGCAAACCAGTTTTTGCTGAACAATAACTCCACCACCACCATTATTATAACGACAATAGCAACAATAGGAGGAGGAGGAGGAGGAAGAGGAGCAGCAGCAGCAGCTATTATTCGTAGAATCCTGAAGCGATGCAGTCCTTCAACAAAGGAAATTCCTTACAATACGTTAGTTCGTCCCGTGTCAGAGTATTGATCGTCTGTATGGGACCCTTACCAGTTAGGTCTGATTCAAGAGATTGGGAAGGTCCAAAGAAGAGCGGCAAGATTCGTGACTGGTACGTTTAGCCATCGCGAGAGCGTTACAAATCTCACAGGAAGTTTGAAGTGGGACACACTTGCAGATAGATGGCGCGCTAAACGGAAGGGGCTGCTCACTAAATTCCGAAATCCGATCTTCACCGAGGATGTAGAGCATATATTATTACCACCAACTTTCAAATCGCGCAATGATCACCATTCAAGGATAAGGGAAATTAGAGCTCGTACTGAGGCGTCCAGACAGTCGTTTTTCCCTCGCAGTAGCGTAGTATATATGTAGATGTATAGATGTAGAACAACGAGCCACCAGAGACAACCGATGCCTTATACCGAAATACTCAGAAAATATCCCTGAAAAGACTCCGATGTTTTTTTCGATGGAGTTCAAGTTCAGCGGCGTACAACCGAACAAGGTGCCACAGTGGCACAATACAGAACATTTTGCGTTGTCGGGTCCTGTCCGGGTAGTGAATTTTAGTTCCGTAATCTCTTTTCCTACCACAATTTCCATTTCCAAACACACAACAAAAACAAAATGATACCGACAAATATGGTGGCCCAATGGCGCTTCATCACGGCTTACGCCGCTCTGCACGGCAGCTAGGCAGGCTGAAACAGGTATGCAACGCGTCGGTCCCCTACAAGCCCCACGGTAAATATTCCACGGGGATTAGCTGTCCGTCATCCCGCATGCGAAACGCGCATCACAGCGGGACAAACGCTACGAGAGGGCGGGAAGGGGGCGCTCAAATGCTATCGATTGGGCACAGTGACATGGAATTCTGCTGTCGTCCTTGCCACCAGGGCATTCAAAAATCCTCCTCAGTGCTTCAGAATGGTTACAACTTGTGCAAACGAACCCGCGTTTACCCACGTACCGGGAGAGGTATCTCAGTCATTAACCCAGATTCAAGTGTTCCGCAATTGCCCTTAAAGCGAGTAGCACGATGGTTTCTTCGATATGAAGAGGCTGATTTTCTTTCCATTCACAGTCGAAACTCG